>NC_044032.1:426905972-427212283 GCF_901765095.1 Microcaecilia unicolor
GGAATGGCAGCGACGACCCCAAAAGGGGGCGGGGCACAGGACGGAGGATGTCGGGAGGCGGAGCTGAGGTGACAGAGTAGTGAGGAAGGGAGGGGGGCAGGGGCTGCTCGAATTTTGCTTTTTCGGGGTGGGGGGAGCGGCGGAAAGTGGCGAGCAGCGGGGGGGGCAAGGCCGTCCGTACAGGACGCTCCTGATGAGCGCCCTTGCCCCCTCCCGACCCTTTTTTTTTTATTTTTGTTTTGTTTTGATTTGGGAGCCATGTGCTTGTGTTTTGACTGTGTTTTGACTGTTTGTGGCATGCGCAGAGCAGCTAACATAACGCTTGGCTGCTCTGCGCATGATTTGGGGGCCGATTAACGATGTGTATTGTGATTCTTTGGTACATTGTACGTTTCAATACCGATCTCAGCATGTGTGACTTTTTTTTTTGGTGCATTTTTCGTTATTTTAAAATCGTTAGGGACTTTAACGATTTAGATTTTTTTACGTTTGGTTGCTGCATCTGCCTCATAGTCTTGAATCTAAGGGGCCTCTTTTAAACAGGCTCTTTGAAGCTGACTCAGCAACCTATGCAAGTATTCTACTTCCCCACACCTTAATTAACACTTAATTGAGGTCGCTGGATGAGCTACCTCTCCAGCAGCCAAGGAACAGAAAATAACTGCCTTTTAGAACAAGAGTTTTTGGCTGTTTATTTTCTACCCCTAGAAAAGGTTTCAGTTTGAAACTATGGGAAAAGGGTTTGTACACTATCTAGCTTATTTTTGAAAGTGATCGCCGGCCATAAATCGTGAGATGGCCGGTGAAGAGTTATGCTAGCCCTTGCTTTCAGTAAAATACAGGCCAATGGCCCAGGCTAAGAGCTAGGCCTTTTGAAATCCAAAAATCACCTCTGATACAAAAGAGAGCTAGCTTGTAAAAATCAGAGATCACCTTTGACACAGTTACATTTCACTGCTGCAAGTGCTAAGCTGGCAAGGGGGGGGGGGGGGGGGGCATTTGCTCTGGGACTGGCACCTGCAAGATGTCATGAGCAAGAGTTGCTATGGTTATGTAGAGATAGTACTGGGTCAGCTGCACCCCGGGTGAGAACATCCAAAGGGGGGGCTAGGGAAAGGTTTGGGGAATATGCAAAGTCATCTCACAAGATGCGCTCTGAACTTATCTTGTTTATAGTTAGAGCTTGAGAATATGTGAAGTCATTTTGATCAACTGATAAGGGTCAAGAACCCTGGTGACAAAGCTGAGGTCCATTGAAATGAATAGGGCCAAAATTGTATATAAGTAGCAGTCTGAGAGGTATTAAATCAGAAGGGAGAAGGAAGGCTACAAGAGAAGACTCCAAAAGGCCAGAGAGAGAGAGAGAGAGAGAGAGAGAGAGAGAGAGGACGTGTCATGTAATGCTGTTCCACCATGTGACTGTCTGATTTGCTTGTACTGCCATTGGTAAGATTGTAATAAACTATCTTATTATATCTACTGAATACTGGGTTGCTTTCTAATTACAGACATAGCTACAGCTTAGTCTGTGCAGAACTGTCATGAGCAGATACCAGGTTGGGGTGATTAAGTATTTAGAGGGGATGTGCAGTCCCTTCCAGGTTAGTAGAAAACCCATGCCGCTGCTGCCCAAACGGGTGAGGCAGATCTAATCATTACACTGGCGATCTCTCAAAAGCGGCCAAATGGGTATAATCGAAAGCAGCTTTTTTGACAGCAACACCGCTTTCCCGTCGCCTCGCCGGCGACAGTTCAAGGGGGCATGTCAGCGGCATAGTGAAGGCGGGACATGGGCGGGCATGGGCGTGGCTACCAGATGGCCGGCTTTCGCAGATAATGGAAAAATAAAAGCGGCGTTCACCAGTATTTCGCCGGGTTTACTTGGTCCTTTAATTTTCACGACCAAGCCTCAAAAAGGTGCCCCAATTGACCAGATGACCACTGGAGGGAATGGGGGATGACCTCCCCATACTCCCCCAGTGGTCACCAACCCCCTCCCACACTAAAACAATAAAAATAAAAACTTTTTTTGCCAGCCTGTATGCCAGCCTCAAATGCCGTACCCACCTCCATGAGAGCAGAATGTGTTCTATCCTCAGCCTTTCCCTGGTTGTGATGTGGCTCTCGAGTGAGTGTGACACCTTTTCTGTTAGGTGCACTGCAGAGTCACATCAGCAATGCATTGTGGTGGGTGTAGAGTAGTGGGCTGTACTCCCATGGTGCTTTTCCCCCTGCTAACTGGGGCCATCTTCTGACACAAATTGGGAGATGGCCGGCGATCTCCTAAAGCTGGCCAAATCGATATAATCGAAAGCCGATTTTGGCCGGCTTCAACTGCGTTCCGTCGTGGGGCCGGCGAAAGTTCAAGGGGGTGTGTCGGCATGGTAGCAAAGGCAGGACGGGGGCGTGCGTTGAAATGGCTGGCTTCGCCCGATAATGGAAAAAAGAAAGCCGGCCTTGACGAGCATTTCGCCAGCTTCACTTGGTCCTTTTTTTTTCAGATCCAAGTCCCCCAAAAGTGCCCGAACTGACTAGATGACCACTGGAGGGACTCGGGGATCACCTCCCCTGACTCCCCCAGTGGTCACTAGACCCCTCCCACCCTCAAAAAACCAACTTTAAAAACTTTTTGCCAGCCTCTATGCCAGCCTCAAATGTCATACTCAGGTCCATCGCAGCAGTATACAGGTCCCTGGAGCAGTTTTAGTGGGTGCAGTGGACTTCAGGCAGGCGGACCCAGGCCCATCCACCCGCCTACCTGTTACACTTGAGGTGGAAAATGGGAGCCCTTCAAAACCCACCCGAAACCCACTGTACCCACAAGTAGGTGCCCCCTTCACCCCTTAGGGCTATGGTAGTGGTGTATAGTTGTGGGGAGTGGGTTTTGGGGGGCTCAGCACCCAAGGTAAGGGAGCTATGCACCTGGGAGCTATTTTAATTTTTTTTTTTTACTGTTTAAGAGTGCCCCCTAGGGTGCCCGGTTGGTGTCGTGGCATGTGAGGGGGACCAGTGCACTACGAATTCTTGCCCCTCCCACGACCAAATGCCTTGGATTTGTCCGGGTTTGAGATGGCCAGCTTCGGTTTCCATTATGGGCAAAAACTGAGGCCGGCCACCTCAAACCCAGCCATCTCTGACATTTGGGCGGCCCCAACCGTATTATCAAAAAAAAAGATGACCGGCCATCTTTTTCAAAAATACAGTTGGCTCTGCCCACATGAGGAGCTGGCCTCGGAGATGGCCGGCGTAGCTCGAAAATGCCCCTCCATGTGTTTTGAAAATGAGCGGCATATAACATAGTAGATGATGGTACATAAAGACCTATATGGTCCATCCAAATTGCCGAACAACTCTTCTGACACCCAGGGAGGCATCTGGAATCTAAAATGATGCTAATGACCCCTAGCAGTAGTCTCAAGGCACTACCACTAAGGGTCATTAAGTGCTTAGGTGCTATTCTGTAAGGATACCAAACGCAATTCTGGGTAACCAACAAAAATCGGTTTCAAATTTCAAAATTAGTAAACTATAACAGAAACCCTTATTAAAGCTTTAAAGTATTAGAAATATTCTCATTTACTCATGGTGTATAAATAATTGCTTTTTGTAAAAAGCTCAATAAAATTATATAAATATTTATTTGTTGTGCTCAGTATTTTTGGTGTATTGCTGTGGACTAAAAGTCCAAGCTTTGCAGGGACACCACATTTACATCATAGCACATCCTACCTCCATCCTGATCACAATATTTAATTAATAGAAAATATCCAAAAACTGATATACAATATTCCTTTTTTTTGAACATCAGTTTTTTAATAACAGCTACTTAGCTTAGGTAGAGATTGTGCAGAACCAAAGATTTTCTTCCTGCAAAGTTCTTGTCCACTGCAATACTTTTTTCAAAAATCACTCCGTGCAAGACATAAGATCAAAAAAATCACTGTTCATAGGTTTTAGTTCCCTACATGGGCCATGTTTCGCCAGATTAGTGGCGTCTTCAGGGGAACTGATCTGAAACACAGGTTTGAGTTTGTATAAAAACTAGCACTTCACATCCTATATAAAAGTGAAAGTAAAACAGCCATACAAACTTCAAATTACAAAATATACTCCTATTCAACATAAATCCAATTCTTTACTCACTTTTCAGCAAAACCAGGGAGGAACAACACCCTGTCCGGTTCACAAACCTACTCCAGAACGCCCACACATGCGCAGAATGTGCCTGCAGCCGCTCCTCCTCTCCCCTCTTACGTCGCTGCGCTCCTCCGAGGTCTTTCTGCAGGGGCAGTGACGTGGAGGGGAGAGGAGGAGCGGCTGCAGTGATGACAGCCAATGCCAGATAGCTGTCTACGGAGCTGTGTTTCAGGTTAAAAATCTTTTTTTGGCTTTTTTCTTTTTGTACCGGCCACTGCTGCTCACAGGAGAAGCAGAAGCGGCCGGACAGCGTTAGTATTGGCGGCTGCGGGTGGCGAGGGAGTTGATGTGCCCGAGAGGGGGGGTAGGGGCTTTGGTGATGCGCCGGGGGGGAGGGTCTTGGGTGATGCATCGAGGGGGGGTAGGGGCTTGGGTGCTGCGCCGGGGCGAAGGGGCTTGGGTGTTGCACCGAGGGGAGGGTAGGCAGGGGGAGGACTTGCCTTGGATTCAGCTGTCAGTGACATCACTGACGTCAGTGCATTCTAAACTGCCTAGCAGACCACCTCCGAGGGAGCCACGGTACCAGGCACATTAGAACGTTGGAGGTGAGAATTATTATATAGGATAATCTGCCCTTATCCAGAGAGGAGAACAAATGAAACAAATGCAATCATAAATACAAACAATACCAACAATGAAAAAACAATCTTCACAAAAACTCAACATGCAGGTACATTAAGTTAAAACAACTGTTGTTGTTGTTACTGTTGTTTGTATAGGCTGTGCTCCCCCTAGGAGCAGATTAACTGTTTGCAATACAGAGGTATCTAAGAAGCAGAATGCTCCTTGCAGGTATTTGTTTTTCACTAGTGAAAGGACACCATATATCAGACTATCCAGGGTATTGCTCCCTAGGGGACTGAGTTGGTGCTGGAGCAATGCTCAGGTCAAGTTCTCTTCCATTTGATCCAGGACCTTAAATTGTGCAGTTCAGTTTGCATTTATGTTTAGACAGTGCTGTAAAGATTATTACCAGTAATCCAGGCTGAGAACCAGGGAAGCCAGTTCAAATCCCACCACCACTACTTGTGATTGTAGACAAGTCACTGAAACCCACCATTACCCTAGGTACAAACATAGATTTTAAGCCCTCTGACATAGGAAAGTACTTTCTGTACCTGAATGCAACTTGAATTAATGAGCTAAACCTAGATCCCTAAATCCAAATCCCTACATACAGGGCACAAAACTGACAGTCTGTAGCAATAGCAGCATCTTACAGTCAGTCACCTGGAAATTCTGTAGACTTGGAGGCTTTCCAACGTACCTTAATTGTCCATTACCTGCATCATTAAAACCATCCTCAGATCATCTACCACATTATTTATGTGTATAGCAATGCACGACAAACCATCACTCCCTATTAAGAAACAAAAGAAAGCATGTTGAAGTGCAGTACAGTAGAAGCAAAAATATTTGATATAAAGAATCAACTTTCCAACTGCAAAGAAATTGTGTTCCCTAAAAAAGAACATGATACAAAGTGAGCACAATGACAGATGGAGGGGGGGGGGGGGGATTTTTCAAGCAGCATTAGGGCCTTCGTCCAGGCATTAGGACCTTAACGTGGGTTAAGGGAATTAATGAGCACTAAATGCTAAGATGCCCATAGGTATAAAATGGACTTCTTGGCATTTAGAGCACGTTAATTCACTGATGCCCATGAGAAGGCCCTAACACTGCTTGGTGAGTTGGTAAATTTGTAATTTAGATCATCAGGCATTTTTCTTTATTTATTTTCTATGGGGGCTTTTTACTAAGGTGCGTTAGTAAATGAGCTTAGTGAATCCTAAAACGGGACTTTCCAGTATGCAAACCCCATTTCTAGCATGGCTGTAAATGCTGCCTTTTTCTATTATATCTTTTTCTGACCATGTGCTAACATTTGCATTAGCTCGCAGCCTTCTATTATATCTTTTCTGGCCATGTGCTAACGTTTGCATTAGCTCACAGCCTTCTATTGCATCTTTTTCTGGCCATGTGCTAACGTTTGCATTAGCTCACAGCCTTCTATTATATCTTTTCTGGCCATGTGCTAACATTTGCGTTAGCTCATGGCCTTCTATTACATCTTTTTCTGGCCATGTGCTAACGTTTGGATTAGCTCACTAGTGGTGGGGGCCATTATTGCTGCGCACTGTGGCCCTTTTTTCCCGTAACGGGTAAAAAGGCAAAATAAAATGGCCATGCGGTAAGATTGCTCTTAAAACATGGCCAAGCATGGCCATATGGGGGGAGCACTTATTGCCACCCATTGAGGTGATAATAAGGGCTCTCGCGCTAACCCAGCAATAACCGGGTAGTGCACTGCCCAATTACTGCCGGGTTAGTGTCGCGTTAAAGAATCTTACTTGATTTTCCCTAGCGCAGGAAACGGCGTACGCTAGAGCTCTAACTAATGCCAGTGCCTACATTGGGCTTATCACTGCTCAGTAAAAGTGCCCCTTAATTAGTTTGGAGCATTTATAGGCCATCAATCCAATATTTCCTTACTGTGGTTTACAAAAAAGATACCATAGCATAAAACATTACTCCTCTACCTTTTTATTCCACTCCACCTTCAAATATTTAACTACATGATCTTTAATTTTTAATGATCAGTTAATTACCTCACAGCTAGTTTCTCCAAGGGGGGGGGGGGGCATCTCCCACTATCCACTATAGGAGTCAAGTTTCAGCCGGCACAGTCACCAGCTTTCATTAAACAGTGGTACTAGTGTTTAACTTAATCCATATATTCAGCATCACTATCCATATAGGTAGGGGCACTGAGTATTCACAAAATGGTCATTTTATCAAGTTACACATATGTGACAATACCAAGTAACATCTAACTTGACTGTTTCAGCTGCATGGGTACCTGAATGCGGAGTACCACAAGGATCCCCCCTCTCGCCGACTCTATTCAACTTAATGATGATACCCTTGGCAAAATTACTATCAAATCAAAACCTCAATCCATACATTTATGCGGATGATGTAACGATCTACATCCCATTCAAACAAGACCTAAAAGAAATTTCCAATGACATCAACCAAAGTCTAAAAATCATGCATTCATGGGCGGACGCATTTCGGCTGAAACTCAATGCAGAAAAGACCCAATGCCTAATACTAACCTCCCAACACAACAACAAAGAATACACCGCCATCAACACACCAACCCTAAACCTTCCTATTTCAAAAACCCTAAAAATTCTTGGAGTCATCATTGATCGACACCTTACACTAGAGAACCATGCAAGAAACACAACCAAGAAGATGTTCCACTCAATGTGGAAATTAAAAAGAATAAGACATTTCTTCCCAAGGAGTGTTTTCCGTAACCTGGTACAATCATTAGTGCTCAGTCATCTAGACTATTGCAACGCACTATATGCCGGCTGCAAAGAACAAATAATCAAGAAACTCCAGACAGCCCAGAACACTGCAGCTAGACTCATATTTGGCAAACCAAAATTTGAAAGTGCAAAGCCCTTACGAGAAAAATTACCCTGGCTCCCACTTAAGGAACGCATCACGTTCAAAATATGTTCACTAGTTCACAAAATTATCCATGGAGACGCACCAGCTTACATGTCTGACCTAATAGACCTACCACCTAGGAATGCCAAAAGATCATCCCGCACATTCCTTGATCTACACTTCCCAAGTTGCAAAGGAATGAAATATAAACTAATGCATGCGTCAAACTTCACCTACTTGAGCACACAGTTATGGAACGTACTGCCGCGCAACTTGAAATCGATATACGAAATAATGAACTTCCGCATACTACTGAAGACCCATCTCTTTGAAAGAGCATACCAAAAAGATCAACCCAAGTGAATATGCACAACTCGCCTATTTAATTTCAGAACTGTTTCCTAAAGTCTGCTTGTATACTACTACTTTGTATTATCATCATGCTGACCAAGATCATGCAATACTAAATGTTTATATTACTAACATTCTTGCACTACTCATGATGTATTGTAAGCCACTTTGAGCCTGCAAAGAGGTGGGATAAGGTGGGATACAAATGCAACAAATAATAATAATAATATATGCATGTTAAATGGCATTTTAATATAGTACCAAAAAGAAGGACACAAAACATCCTGAGCAAATCAAAGGGAAAAACAAAAAAAGGATGGAAGGAGAGATGTTCCAAGGTAATCAGACAAAAAAGAAGCCCAAGCTTCTAAAAAAGACTTTTTTTCTTCAGTGAGCGATCATAGTAACATACATAGTAGATGACGGCAGAAAAAGACCTGCATGGTCCATCCAGTGGGTGGCAGAGCTGGTGGTTGGGAGGCGGGGCTAGTGCTGGGCAGACATATACGGTCTGTGCTGGGGCTGGTGGTTGGGAGGCGGGACTAGTGCTGGGCAGACTTATATGGTCTGTGCCGGGGCTGGTGGTTGGGCGGCGGGTATATTGCTGGGCAGACTTATACGGTCTGTGCCAGAGCCGGTGGTGGGAGGCAGGGATAGTGCTGGGCAGGCTTATACGGTCTGTGCCAGAGCTGGTGGTTGGGAGGCGGGGTTGGTGGTTGGGCGGCGGGGATAGTGCTGGGCAGACTTACAGGGTCTGTGCCAGAGCTGGTGGTTGGGAGGCGGGGATAGGGCTGGCCAGACTTATACGGTCTGTGCACTGAAGAGGACTGTGCAAATAAAAAAGTAGCACATATGAATTTATCTTCTCAAACAGATGTACAGTCTTGACCCACCAAAGGTGTAAACAATCATGACCCAACATGGCCCGTGTTTTGGCATAAAGCCTTCCTCAGGGGTCTATCAATAACAATAACATGTCATGTTAAACACAAATACCAAATTTTATGCAGATACTTTTACTAAAGCATTGCCAAGGATGTGGTTTGGGCAGAGGCTATTGTACAATTAAACCCTGACATGATAACTGGCTAGTGCTGCTGAATATCACCACATACCAGTCATCGCTTAACTAGTTAGGGGCGGGCTGGGGGCAGAACATGGGTAGAGCGCCTGCTTAGCCAGGTAGCGGTGATTTTCAGCCCACTAATCAGCTAAGTAACCACATAAAGTTAGGACAGCAAAAAGGCTGCCCTAAGTTATGCAACAAAGTTAACCCATCTCTGGTCTGATTATCGGTTGGTGCATGGTTAACTTCCAAATGACCACTGAGACCGCGATATTTAATGACGGGAACCGTGCATGTCCTGGCATTGAATATCCTGGGTCAGTTCTGCCTGTGGCTGTGAGTGGCCTGATGCCACTTGCTACTGCAAACTGAATATTAGGTGGTAAGTTTATACAATAGCTCCTAAGTAACGCATAACTGCAAATTGGTGCCAATTAATGCCACTTAAGGGTCATTACTGGCACTCAAAGCCAATTAACACCCACTTAAATAATTAAGTTATGTACTATTCTGTAACTTGCACATGCAATTTTGTACACTAGTCATATAATTGAGTGCCCAAGCAGGAAATAGCAACAGGCAAAAGTATACTTCTCCTCCAATTCGACATGTCCAATGCGTTCGACATGGTAAACCATAAAATACTACTAAAACTCCTAGATTACTTTGGGATTGGCGGACACATACTTAGTTGGATCAAGGGTTTCCTAACCAGTAGAACATATCAAGTGAAATCAAGCTCAAACATATCACCACCGTGGAAAGCAGAATGCTGAGTACCTCAAGGATCACCACTATCACCGATCCTTTTCAACCTAATGATGACCCCACTAGCCAAATCCAACCAAGGCCTTAACCCTTTCATCTATACAGACGATGTCACAATATACTTTCCTTACAAACGTGATCTGACAGAAATCACTAACGAAATCAAGCTCAGCTTGAATATCATGGACTCATGGGCAAACGCATTTCAACTAAAACTCAACATAGAAAAAACACACTGTCTCATCCTCTCATCCCAATATAATATGAACAAACCCACAAACATAAATACCCCAGATTATACCCTCCCTATCTCAGACAGCCTGAAAATTCTCGGTGTTACAATTGACCGTAACCTTACACTAGAGAACCAAGTGAAATCTACAACAAAGAAAATGTTCCACTCAATGTGGAAACTCAAATGCGTGAAATCATTCTTCCCGAGGGAAACTTCACAACTTGATACAGTCAGTGGTCCTAAGTCATGTAGACTACTGCAATGGAATTTATGTGGGATGCAAAGAACAAATTATAAAGAAACTTCAGACTGCTCAAAACACGGCAGCCAGGCTTATATTTGGAAAAACGCGATTCGAAATCACCAAACCCCTCCGAGAAAAACTGTATTGGCTCCCAATCAAAGAACATATTGCTTGCAAAATCTGCACCCTGGTTCAACACGAACATACCTAAATCTCCACTACCCAAGCTGCAAAGGACTCAAATACAAATCAACCTATGTATCCAGCTTTTCCTACATAAGCACACAACTATGGAACGCATTACCAAAAGCTGTGAAAACAACTTAGGATCACCTAAACTTCTGGAAATCATTAAAAACTAACCTGTTCAAAAAGGCATACCCTATGGACCCAACTTAAATGTCTGTACCCTGCAACACAATGAAACCAAAGCTCGTAATGGACATATAATAACTCTTCCTCTCTACGATTCTCTTCCTCGCTATGATTCCCTAATGTGTCTGTACACAAGAACCTTATTCTGCCACAACATTGATGTTTTTGTTCATACCGGAACTGGCGAACACCTTTACGGTACTATGTAAGCCACATTGAGCCTGCAAATAGGTGGGAAAATGTGGTATATAAATGTAACAAATAAATAAATAGAATTGTGTGTGTGTGGGGGGGGGGGGGGGGGGGGATAAACATTTCCCTGTACAATGTAAATGTGAGCACCTAGGTTATAAAATTACTCTGTATGTTTCAGATCTTAGCATCATCCTTTAAAAGCCTAATTTTTTCTCTTAATCCCACTGCAGTACTACTTGCAAAGATACTGACCCAGACTGTCCCTGGATATTGACCAGGACTGGCCTCATGATCGATCCCTGGGGCATGCCAGTAATCATTTTTCTTTGCTCAGTGTGAATTACATTTATCACTTTTCTCTGTCATCTAAATCAGTTTCTCTGTCAGTCAACCAATTTCATACCCTGTCAGCCACCTTGAAGCCCACTTCCAGGTTGCTCAGTATATTTATAAGCTTTCTGCTATATGTGGGATAGTTTTAAAGGCTCTGCTGAATTCCTGTGGGGATTACCACAATTAATTTGTGATTTTTATTCTTAGTTTTCATTACCAGGTTCTACTGTAAGAACAAAGATTTCATTGGTATGTCTGGAATGTTCATTTTGTTGACTCAGTTAAGCATGGCATTTATCAGATTCCAAAAGGTCCACCTTTAAAATCATTGCATGCAAAACACATTTAGAAAAGCTTATTACTAGCACTATTCTGTCATTAATTTAATTTAATTAGAATCATTTTCAAAACTTAGTTTGTTGTGGCTGGAAGGTGTTCTGGGCCTTCTCTCTTTATGAAGCAATGCAGTTGGACATGAAGATGCTGACAGCAGGTAGGCAGTGGGATGTCAGCGTTTGAGATTTCTGAGAAATATACTGGTATGCAGAGTGGAGGCAGTCTCTAAAGCAGTCCGATGGTAGCAGCAACAGTGTCCAATGATGATGTCCACATATCCTTATTTCCAAAGCCTTTGTCTTGGCTTTTAAAGAATTAAAAAATAGATGCATGTGTGTTTTAATTAGGGCCCATTTTATGGGTATGTTCCTTTCTTCCTCTTGAATCTTCTGTGCTGAGATAGTAATATTAAAATCCACTTCAAGACTTGCTTAGATACAGACACGAATCAATCATTTACAAACCTACTGGACACTGCTTATTTGTTAATTTATAAAAGAAGCATCTGATGTTTTCTCTGTCTCACTGTTCCTTAGAGCCCTATGTACTAAAGTGTGAGAAGATCACAAAAGTTGTGACTCTGGGCAAGTCACTCAACCGTCCATTGTCCCATGTAAGCCGCATTGAGCCTGCCATGAGTGGGAAAGCACGGGGTACAAATGTAACAAAAAAAATAAAAGTGCCCTTCACCTAGAAATGGGCAGAAACACTGAAGTGCAGGCATTTTGTGGTTTTGTGGATTTGTTCTTTTTTTTTTTTTTTTTGCAAAACTACTCTTTGGCAAAGTCACTTCACCAAAGTGCACTTCATAGCAGTATACTTTTGCATGAAGGCCATTTCATGCAAAAGGTTATGTAAATCTGGTATTAATGGGCTGCTGCAATGCAAAATCATTCTAAGCAGCTCATTAATGAGTGGCCTAGTGGTTAGGGTGGTGGACTTTGGTCCGAGGAACTGAGTTCGATTCCCACGTCAGGCACAGGTAGCTCCTTGTGACTCTGGGCAAGTCACTTAACCCTCCATTGCCCCATGTAAGCTGCATTGAGCCTGCCATGAGTGGGAAAGCGCGGGGTACAAATGTAATAAAAAAAATTAATGCATAAAATATGAAAACAAGGCTTCACAAATATGTCCTTTATTCAGTACAATACATGTTATGCTTTAATCCTAAGGCAAACTATCTGGAGCCTTAGAGCTTGTCCTATCTGTCTCCAATTATCAGCTTTGAAAGATGAGATCAACAAACTCAAGAAAGAATTAGCTTCAACTAAAAAAGCATCCAGGATTAATCAATTTTCTGCCAATTTACCACCACCACTGCCACAGAGAATGCACAACAGAGGAATAGAAGGGTCACAGTAGGCTCAGGTAGACTAAGATCTGTGACACAGAAGCTCTCACTTTCCCATCTTTGCCCCTGTCAAATTCTTTTGCTGCGCTTCATCATTATGATGCTGAAAAAAGAAGTACTGTGGTGGAACCAGAGGCTATGAAAATAGCACAACCCAAGAATCATTCCCCCAAAAATGGCAGATTGGTGAAAAGCAGAAAACTCTTACTGCTCAGAGACTCCATTATCAGAGGCATTAACTTAGGAACACAGTTCAAGGGTTCCAACCTAGTGAAATGCCTTCCAGGATCTTCAGCTACCAGATGTGCCAACCAAATTCTGAAAGTGATCCAAGAAGAGAGTGAGGCTTCAAATATTGATGTTGTAATTCACCTGGGGACAACTGACCTTGCCAACAATAGCAAATTTACAGCACACAGAGCATTCCAGATGCTTGGGCAGGGACTGAAATCTTTGGTTTGGACTGTGGCTTTTTCTGAAGTAATTCCCACGTGGGGAAAGGGAGAAGAAAGACTATGCAAAACAGTGGAGTTCAATAAGTGGCTTGAGTCTTGGTGTAAAGAAGAAGGTTTTAGTCACATGGGGTGTGGGGTAATACGTGGAAAAATAGCAGGCTGTACTGTAATGATGGACTACATCTTTCAGTGACGGGAAAAAGGATCCTTGGGGAGAAATTCAGACAGTATGTTTCTAGACATTTAAACTAGAAGGTGGGGGTGACAAAAGGAAACAAGGGAATTCAGAAAGTCACCCCCAGAATAAACTTGATGGCAGAGGGAAAGGTCATCTAAATACAGAAAACCACCTAAACTCTCTAAGTAGATGGAAAGCAATGAGCACAAATGCTTGTAGTCTAGGTAAAAAGGTTCAAGACTTGCAAGCCTTGATGTTTGAAGAAAACTAGACATGTTTCTTGTCATCAGGTTCACAGTTGGTATGAAATGGTTTGAAAGTTATGGAACTTCTGCAATAATATTGGGAAGAAAATCCTTAGAACCATACAACCATGTAATACTAGTATCTATGGTTGTGGAGGAAATTAATCATGGTTCAAATACCTTATTATCAGGGAAGTGGGGCAGGATGGCAGATGAGTGAGTCATTTGGGAGAGAGCTCTGCCTTACCCTGGGTTTTCTTTACAGTGTGAGCTTCTTTTAGGTCTTCTGAAAGGGAAGATGAAGAATTGAACTGTTCCCTTTGGCCCAGCTGGTGTTTCTGTGCTGCTGCTGCTGCTGCAGACTTTGGAGGAATTTGGTATTCTTTTGGTCTGAAGGTGCAACAGATTTGGCTGGGACCACAGGTTTCCCAGTGGACTGCAGCTCAAATAAGGTGGTACTGAGCCCTGAGTTGTATACAGCTCTACCATGTCCCAAAACTGTTTGCTGCTGGGAGAAGTGCCAAGAGCCAAGAATGGAGCCAAGTGCTTAATGGACCATCAGTGACTGAATCCTCTCCACTGCAAGTGGATTTCAGTGAGCAGAGGGCCCAGAAAGATTCCATCAGCAAACTTCTGGGAGATTATTTGAACAGAAGACCTTGGAGAGACACTAACCAGGGCTTGAGCTTTTTTCTTACCACTTTAGCTGGCAACTTCAAACAGGAATTAATTAATGTTTCTGGGATAGTGGAGAATAAGGCTCAGCTATTGGAATATCATGCTGTACAGCTGGAGAATCTAGAAACTCTTGTGGCTGGAGAGTGTGATCTTAGTGTGGTTCAGGGTAACGATAAACTCCCCCATATAAAGCTGGGCGCTGACCACGGATATTCAATGCTGGGCCATTTCTAGTCACTGACATTGAATATCTGGGGGGGGGGGGGGGGGTTGTTTGGCCAGCTCTAACTTAACCGGTTATATGAATATTCAGTGCTCACCAGTTAAGTTAATACTGGCAAAGTTAGGACTACTATTTATACAGTCCGATTTGCCCATGAGACTTAGCCGGGCAAGCCGGCCAGCGCTTGAATATTTGCGGATAGCCGGTTAGCCACTATGCACTAAGCGCTAATATTCAGTGCTGAATATTAGCACTAAGCTGGCTAAGTGCTATTTAACCATCCAGGAGCTGTTCCTGGCTGGTTAAATAGCGCTGAATATCGGGCCCAAAGTTTGTTTGTTTTTTACATTGAAAATTGAGGTATTTTGTAAATAATTTAAGAAAGAACAATTTGAGATTATTGAACTTTCCTTAGTCCTCTTTGGTCTCTCTGGTGGAGATGTGACAGAAGTTCTGCAGAGGCAGTGGTGTTCCTTGCCTGGATGGCACCCGGGGCGGAGCGCCGATGCCCCCCCCCTTCTGTACAGTGGCGTACCAAGGGGGGGCGGTGGGGGCGGTCCGCCCCGAGTGCACGCCGCTGGGGAGTGCTGCGGCGCGCGCCTGCTCCAAGTTCGCTAAACTTCTTTGCTCGTTCAGAGGGAGCTGCAGCGAACGAGCAAAGAAGTTTAGCGAACTCGGAGCAGACGCGCGCCGTGGCACCCCCCAGCGGCGTGCACTCAGGGCGGACCGCCCCCACCGCCCCCCCCCTTGGTACGCCACTGTGCAGAGGTTATATCTTTGGTGGTGGTGCGACACAGTATCTGACCCTTCCATGCACAAGTGGAAATTTTCTAACTGATCAACAGGAGGAAGCTCAAGTAAGCCTGAGTTTGATGGGTTTATGGCAGGGACAGACTGACCATTCAGGCAACTGGGCAGTGCCCGAGGGCCTAGTGCAATTAGGGGGCCCAGTACCTCCTGCTCAAATGTCCAACATCTCTCTCCCTTCTGTCCCCAGGTTCAGTACTTCTCCTCTCTCACATCCCCCCTCCCCCCCCTGACACACACACATACACCGTTTTCCTCAAAAGTCCCTTTCTCTGTACAGGGCCTCGGCTGTTTGCCACTGACCGGAACCTTCTCTCTGACATGGCCTGCTCCTTTCTGACATAACTTGCTGCTTCTGCAAGGCAGAGAGGTTCCAGTCAATGGTAGTCAGCCAGGGCCCTGTATGGAGAAAGAGACTTTTGAAGTAAACGCGAGGGGAAAGAGTCATATCCAGGGACAGAGAGGAGAGAGGGGGAGATGTTGGCCTCAGAAGGGGGGAGAGATGTTGGACCTGGGGAAAGGAGGGAGGGGACAGAGATGGTGGAGCTCAGGGCTGCCGAGAGACTGAGCAGGGCCCGGGGCAAGGCCGCCATGGCCGGGCTCACCCCTTCCCGGATAGTCGCCACTATTGCTGCTGCCCCCCAAGGACTGTCGCTATCACCGGCCACCTGCCCCAAGGATTGTCGCTATCACCTCCCCTCCCCCCCCCAAGGATTGTCGCTATCGGTGCACCACCCGCCCACTGCTATTCTTCTTTCTGCTGTGTGGCCTGCCCCTGTGGCTACATTTTCTCTCAGGTCACAATTGTGAAGATCTCTTAAAGCATAATATCATTAAAGCTTTAATATCCAAAAAGCATAACCTCAGCACATCAGCACACAACTGAAGCCTCTTTATTTTCTGAAATTTACTTTATTGAATAAATGTAGCCAATTTATTCACAGATAGCAGATCTTCAGAAGTTGTTGCCCCGAGGCAAGAGACTCCATATCTCTGAGAGCTGTGTCAGTGGTTGGAGATGGAAATCTGAAGAAAGGAAGCTTTATTGCAGAGGTGGGAGAGCACTCAGATAGGTGAAAGCAGTTCAGAGATGGGATGCTGGGTTTGTGCAATATCTTGAGAGAAAGAATAAACGAGGTAAAAAAAAAAAACGAGTTCGCTGCAGCGGGGTAGCAGGACATGTGTTGTCTGAAGCAAGATGGGGAATGTCTGGTGGAGAAGAGGAAGTCAAGACAAAGGCCCACACAAGCATAGGGAGGAGGTGGAAGAGACCAATAGGGTCAGAACCTGCCACCAGGTAGCAGAAGTGGTCCCAGAGGGCAGTCCTTGATTGGAGAGAAAAGTCATACCCTAGCTCACCCATCAGGACAGAGATAGTAGGAATGATCAGGAAATGACAGTAAGTAAACAAAGGAGCCAAGCTTGGCTGAGAAAAGAAGGAGGTCTTTGCAGGAGAACAGACCACTAGTAACATATTTTATTCAAATAAGCAGTACATGTGAGATTACTTTTCGCACTATGAATTGCTCATATGTCTTTACAGTGAGTGACTGTAGCAGTAAAAATCCTTGGAAGAGAGAGAAACAGTAAAGGCATTAAACAGATTTTAGGACTACACTATAAAACTAGTATAAGGCTACCAGGGGCTGAACAGTAATCACACAGAGATTTAAAAAGCCTGCACAGATGGTAAACAATGTTTTTGCTGTGAGCCAGGAAAAGGGCATAACATAGTTCCTTATAAAACATCTTTCACACATGAACCAATCTCTCCAATAAATAGGTTTATTATTAATCAGAATGTTCAAGTTGACCCATAAAGGGGCCTCTGTAGTAGTCAAAATTGATTGAGAGAGGGACCAGTTCAGATTACCAACCACCCACAGAGTACTTTTAACTTTCACTTCTCCTTCAGGCCCTGCAGTATTGTGGCAACTAAGCAAGTAATCAGAGGGACAGGAGATATATATATTTTTTTCAAGCTGAAGCCATACAGGTTCCTAGTCTGACTCTTGAACTGTTTTCCACCGTGCAACAGCCGCAGCAAAAAGGTCAGATTATACTCAGAAAATACAAGAAAACTCAAGCCTCCTGCCTCTTCGGAATACTGCAATTTGGATAACTTTACACATGGGGGCTTATGTTTTCATTAAAAAAAAGAACAGATAGGAGCTTATCCAATTCCAAGAAGTATGCCAAGAATATAGGGTTCGGTATTCAAAGTGATTTAACCGGACAGAAATGGCTCCTGGCCAGTTAAATCACTTATTTGGGACTAACCAGTCATATTCAGTGGCACTTAACCAGGGCCGCCGAGAGACACAGCCCCGCCTCCCTCCCACCTGGGCTGCTGCTCCGCCCTCCCCTCTCTCCTCTCCACTAGAGCCGCCCCACACATTTGGGCCGCCACTCCTGCCCACCTCCTTATCTTCCTGTATTTGACTGCTCCTCCCTCAGTCTCTCATCTCCTGCTCCTGTGTGCCAGCTGGGACTGGATGATTATTATCGTTATGTGGTTTGCATAGCCAGGTAAATGCTGAATATCACACTTAACCTGCTACGGTTATGTCAGCTCCATAAACCCAGAAATTCAGTGCTGGAGCCAGGACGTAGTCTGGCATTGAATTTCTGGGAATAACACTGGTGGCAGTCAGCAAAACGCTTATCAATTTCCTTCTACCCTACCGTGTTAAGTGGAGACCACTTTCTGCATTGGTATTGCAAAAAAAAAAAAAAAAAGTCCAAGAATCCAGTGCCAAACATATTGATTTTTGAATCAGAACAATGTCTATCTCTTTGGTTACAAAATTACCCTATTTTAGATGTTTTTGTGCTCGGTGCGTCTTTCTTTAAAGGTGATTTTCAAACAAAAAATGTCCATGGGGAAAATGCACAAAAACAAGCCAATGGGATGCCACACAGACATCCCAGCACAGCAGTGGGGCAGCCTAGGGGGCACTGCAGTGAATTTCACATAAAAGGTCCCATGTGCACATCACATCATAACCTCCTTAGATTGTTCGGGAAGCCCTCCAGGAACAGCAAAAAATAAAATACTGTACCCAACTGTATACCACTACAATAGCCCTTATGCCTGCTGGTATCACCTATAAGTGGGTTTCAGTAGATATACTGTGGTTTCTGGGGTGTCACACTTTCCACCACAAGTGTACCGGTTGCAGTGGGATATGAGCCTGGGTCCCCTTCTCTACAGTCCACTGAACCGACCACTAGGCTACTCTAGGGACCTGCTTGCTGCTCTAAGAGGCATGGCCATTATATTTGGAGCTTTCATAAATCTTGGTATCTACTGTCACTTTCACCTCTTAGGGGGGTGGGAGGGGGTCAGTGACTCTGTCCTATCTTGATTTTGTATTTCTTTTCCATGCTGTTATTTGATATGTACTTGTTAACTGCTTTGACCTTTTGTTAGTAAAGGCAGTATATCAAATCATACACTAAACATAAACACTGGGGGATTAAGAGGGGGGGGGGGGGAGTCATGCCTTTATTCCTCCAGTTGTCATCTGGTTAGTTTGGGCAACTTTTTGGCATTTACTCAATGTCCTATTTTTTGCCCTGGTGTTTTTACAATGTTCCATTATTGTAGCAAAACATCCAAATCATAAGCCTGCCCTACTCCAACCCAAAACATGCCTCCAACATGTCCCCTTGAGCAGAGGCGTAGCTAGGTGGGTCGCCAGGGGAGCAGCCGCTCCCCCAAATGGACTTCCGATGGCGCCTATTTTTCACGCGTTCTGTCACATTTAAAATATGTGCCGGCGCTGTCAGTAGTCCGCTCTCTGCTCCCCCATGCCCTCAACTTGGCTATGCTTCTGCCCTTGAAATTTAGATGAACTGCATACAACAAGTCTTAAAAATTAGTTTTGAAAATAGCAATTTGGATATTTTTCTGGAAAATATCCATCTGCCTCTTTGTGCTGTTTTTTTGGATGCAGGAATTCACTCCTGATTCCAGTCTAAACCACAGTAATTTAGGGGTTCATTTACAAAATAGATGTTGTTCTATTTTGTAAATGAACCCCTAAATTACTGTGGTTTAGACTGGAATCAGGAGTGAATTCCTGCATCTGTTAAAATGTTGGATGGCTCTTGTTTTAAAACAGATAAATGCTGTAAAGTATTGGGAATGCTATTAGATTCTTCGTTAAGTATGATTACATATAAAATACTGCTTTGGGGGTTCAAACTTTTTCATACAGAACTACCTGCATTTTTGTTACCTTCTCTATAGTCTTACATTCTTGGGTGAGCCCTTTGTTCTAGCCATTATCTGTACCTTTGCTGCCCACCATTCCATCCTTTACACTTTGGAAAGTGACACTTAGCATCATGGCACCTTCACTGTGGAATAGCCTGCCCATAATTTTACACTCGGAGACTTCTCTTCCCTCATGTAAGACCTTACTCAAAACACATCTTTTTTAGTTAGCTTTCACCAATTAAACTTGTTTTCCTTAACTGTGGATCTGCATTAACCTTTGCAGGTCCTGTGAGATACAGCAGGTTTGCTTGTTTGTGCTCTGTTTGGTCTTGTTTTCTATTCCTTCTACTGTTATTGTAAAATTGTAAGACAATGTATTATATTGTGTGATAATGTTTTTATTATATGTAAATCAGGTTGACGGCATTGCCATTAGGTGATTCATCAAATAAATATAACCCTGAACCTTTCTCAGGTTAATGCTGTTGTCAAAAGGTCTTTCTATAAATTGAAAGATTATGCTTAATTCATTCATTTTCAACAACATTTTAGAATTTTAGCTCAATCTACCGTTCTATCTCAGATGGATTACTGTAATTCTTTGTATTCTGGTACTTCAGCAAAGATTATAAGGAAACTTTGATCCAAAACGCTGATGCTAGGCTGATATTTAAGAAAACAAGATTTGATCATGTCACCCCATTGTTAGTGTGGCTTCCTGTTGAGGCCCCTATTTTATTTAAGCTTTGTTTGGTTTTTAAAACTTTGAATGGTGATGCACCTAAGGGTTTTGCTTTTATGTTTCAATTTTTAGATGGCAGAAATAGTAAATGTTTAATTTAGTCTTTTCCATCAATGAAGGGAGTCAAGTTTAAATCTGCTCATGAAAGGTCCTTTGGTTATGGTGCAATTAGTATTTGAAATTCTTTACTCATGAACATTCATCTAATTTTGATTTATATGGAACTGAAAAAGAAGCTGAAAACACTGCTTGTTAATTTTTATATATTTATTTATTTATTGGGATTTATTAACCGCTTTTATGAAGAGATTTATTCCCTTACCCTTAATCGTTCTGTCTGTTTACCTGTCTTGTCTAGATTGTAAGCTATTTGAGCAGGGACTGTCTTTTTGTGTCTGGTGTATAGCGCTGTGTATGCCTTGTAGCGCTATAGAAATGATAAATAGTAGTAGTAGTAGATTCACCCAAGGTGGTGTACAGCAGGTACAGTTTAACATAAAACCTACAATACATAAACATAAATACAATAAATGAGGTAAACTTGAAAAGAGCAAATTGAAACCTAATAATAGAACTACCATGAAACCGTATCAAAAATATACACATTTAACAGCACTGGAAATCAAATACCAGAGATATAATACAATGTTAGCATAATACTAATGTATGTTATTCCATTTAAAATTGTAGATTTGATGATATTGTTACCTGCTTTGAACCTGATTGATTAGGGATTTGGTGGGATACAAATCATTTATATAATATAACATCAGTAGCAATTGGTCAGTTGAAATAGAATTTATGCTTAATCATGCCACAGGGCTGGAATAAAGGATCTTGATCATATCAATCTGGAACCATTGCAAAACCTGAAATAGAAATTCCCATTCAATATAGTCAAAAGCTTTCTCAGCATCTAGAGAGTCCATACAGGTAGGCTCCTCCAGATGCCAAGTGGCCTGTAGTACACAGAAGAAAGTCCCAGTGTTATCACTGGACAATGTACCTTTGATAATTCCCTTTTTGGAGGGATGCACCAACCTAGATATAATTTTAGACAGTCGCCCCACTAAAATCTTAGCATAGATCTTATAATCATAGTTCAAAAGAGAAATAAGCCAAACTTATTCCAATATAGCCACTGCGGCTTCTGTAAACGTTTTCTACTTTATTATGAAAACGAATACAAATGTGTGTGTGTGTGGGGGGGGGGGGGGGGGGGGGGGAGGGAGAGATCTTACACAATGTTGGTAAAATTCTACCATTAAGCCACCCCACCAGGAGCTTTCCCAGGCTTTAAGAAGGAAATTGCATCCACTATCTCTTGCATGGAAATTGGCTGATTTATTTGTTCCATAATTGACTTTTTGACATTAGGTTTAGTAATTTCACTAAAAAAAAAAAGTCTTACCCCCCCCCCCCTCCTTTTACAAAGCCGCTCTAGAGGCTGCCAGTGCGGTAGTGCGGTAATGCTGACACAGCCCATTCAAAGTCTCCATTAATTCTGGCATTGGACATGCTGAAGAAGTACTTCCTAGAGAATTGGGGATTTCCAGCTAAGTCTACAGTTAGAGACCAATATCTAACGGGGATCTCAAGAAGTCCCACTGGGAGACTTCAGTCTGAATTGAATCTCACTGAATTTTTGGAAAGCTCATTTGAGGTTATTACCGAATGCACCACATTATTAGTGATTTTTGCCCTGGAACCTGACAGGAATAGTATTTTTGTTTATATATTTGTCATACGAATGCAACATTTTGGGGTTCAAAAGTACAATTTTTTTCTGATCTAGCTAGAGACACTCAGAAAAGAAGAAGGTAATTCTTGACCTTGAAGCCTTGAGTTCTTTCCCTGGGTGTTTCCTTTGTATTAAAATTTTCTTGTAGGTGTTTGGTATCTCTAAATCTTATTAATTATGTATGTTTGACCCAATGAAGCTGCTTCAGTTTATTTCTATTGAAGAAGGTAAAATAAATGTCTCCTTGAATGATCCTGCTTGTTAGTGTAATACTGTTAGACTGGCTGCATCTGTTTTCTTCTTCTTGCTGCTTGTAATTAATCTTGTATTAATGAGTATTTTCTTAAGGTTTAAATTTCCTTGTATCCTGGCCCAACTATTTGCGGACTACGATGGTGTTTTCTTTTTTCTTGTTTTCTTCTAATTAATATAAGTGCTGATATCATCTAATAGTTAATTCATTGGATGTAATGATTTGTTGAATATTATAAATAAAAAGTTTTTAAAAGTACTACAAGCTATACAGTAAAGTTGGTTATGATCTGAATGTTTCCAGTGACAATATGATTGAAATTATGTACTAGAAGTAAAGAAAGTTTGGGGATCAGGGCATAACATGTTATAAGTTTTTGGGTGTTGTTTAGTAAGGCACGAGATCCTTACGCTGAAAGTTTGTGTAACCCACTAAGCGAGGGTTATTACTGTGGTATGACCTGTTGAACTCAATGCTAGAGTTACTGCACTGATTAAACGCGCCAGCAAAGTGAAAGTGCCATAAAAGGTTTACAGACGTAAAGTGGGAGGAGGAAGGGTGAAAATGCTAAAATTTGATGACTGAACATCATGTTGTACATCGGTTATGTTGTTCTCTTAAGTGTTGCAAAACTGTACTATAGCCAACATGATGAGGTGGACTACTATTTCTTGCTGTGCTTTCAATAAAAACCATTGAAACATAAAAATACTACAAGCTACTTTAAAAGAAACCTAGCCCAAAGTGAGGGACACCCTATTGTAAATTCATGCCCTGAAAATCAATCTTGCAGCAATACTTTGTAGTATTCCTTTCTAAAATTCTGGAGAACTTTGTTCATGTTCGATCGATTCCTTTTCTAGAAAAGACCATTGTTCTACATCCGCGACAGGTGGGATTTCATAAGGGACGAAAGTACGGTACCTCTTAGTAATGATGAATAATTTATATTTATGCTTATGTTTATTATTAGTACTTTATACCACTTTATCCACCGTGCAGGTCAAAGTGGTTTACAATTCAAAATTTAAGATAAACAGAAATGCCAGAAAGGAATACCAGTCAAAGGAACACAAGCAGTCAGAAAGGTATACAAAAGACTGCAAAATGTAAACAGACTCACAAGTTACATATTAATACTAAATTCAAGATGGCTGAACTTATTATCTCCCTTGACTTGAGTGCTGCCTTCAATGTTTTAGATCACCAGTTCTTACTGCAAAGGTTAGCTTAGCAAGGTCTTAAGGGTATTGGGGGTAATTCTCTATAGATCACCTAAAATTAGGTGCTGGGATGATGCGTGTTAAATGTGGATTCTATAATGGCAATTGCACATGCAATCGCTGCTATAAAATACTAGCAAAAGTCTGTATTTAGATGCCTAGCTTTAAGCATGACCAGCTATGATAGCTCAGTGTCTCAATGGCAATGCTCATGCCTAAATATATCTAACTAGTAAAAAAGGCCCGTTTCGGTATGAAATGAAACGGGCGCTAGCAAGGTTATCCCTCTCTCCCTCCCTCGCTCTCTCCCTCTGTCCCCTCCAAGTCCCACGGCCCCCTTTCTTCCCTTCCAATTTCCAGGCCCTTCCTCCCTCCCTCCCTCTCTCTCTCTCTCTCTCCCTCCCTCTCTCTCCTTCCCTTTGTCCCTCCCCCGAGTTCCAGTCCCCCCTCCTCTCTGTCTCACAGACACGTCCTTGCGATGCCTCCACCCGTGGCCCTCCCCTCCCCGACACTGGCCCTGCCCACCCCCCTACATGACCGTTGCCCCCCTCCAAGATCGTCAACCCCCCTCTGCTACTCTCCCCTCCCCCTCTCTTACCGGGGTCCCGGTGGCAGCAGTGAAGAGCCTCGTGAGTCTGCTGCCTTCCCTTCTCTTCGCTCTCAGCTCTGACTCTGGTCCCGCCCTCATTTCCTGTTTTCGCAAGGGGAGGGTAGCAGAGGGGGGTTGGCGATTTGGAGGGGGGCGACGTGCAACTTAGGGACGTCTCTGCCCGCTCCCGCTGTTCTTCAATGCACGTCTTTCACTGGGTTCATAACCCCCTGCTGACGTCAGGCAAGCAGGGTTCTACTGCTGGCCAGTGGCATCAGCAGGTGGTTACGATCCCAGTGAGACACTTTAGAATGTTCACATAGCAAATTATTATATTAGATAAGTAGGACTGTAATATTTATTTTGTTACATTTGTACCCCGCGCTTTCCCACTCATGGCAAGCTCAATGCAGCTTACATGGGGCAATGGAGGTTTAAGTGACTTGCCCAGAGTCACAAGGAGCTGCCTGTGCCTGAAGTGGGAATCAAACTCAGTTCCTCAGTTCCCCAGGACCAAAGTCCACCACCCTAACCACTAGGCCACTAGGGACCATTAACACATCTTGTACCCTTAGTAATTGTCCCAGGCAACTGTATTCTTATATGCTATGCAAGAACAGCTGTAAGTATATCTGCTAATTCACTCATTTAATGTCCTGATATCAATTTCAGCACATCTGTAAACAATTTTTTAACAGGATCTTCAGAGTTCACAGCATCAATGTTGTTTAAACTGAATCAGAGCAGCAGTGTGCATATCTTCATTGATCCAATATTGTTTAAGAATTATTCATCCAGCTTGCACTAGCCTTGTAATACTTTTATTTAAAGATCATCCAGCAGCCTTCAAAAGTTTCAAAATATGGTGAAACATAAAATCAAGCAGGGTTACTTAACTTAGAGATGATTGCTGGTCTATAAGAACCCCCACCAACATGACCAGGTTTCAGTACTTCATCAGAGAAGAGGTTCACTGCAAAAAAAAAAAAAAAAATCTCTCAACACATATTAAAACTCCATGGTGACCTCTATAACAATATTGAACCTTCAAAAAATTATAAAGTTCATCTTAATATGACTAGTCACAGAACAGTAGTATGCATAGAGGGGCATAATTGAACAAAAACGTCTATCTCCATGGGCGTTTATCTCCGAGAACGGGTCCGTGAAGGGGCGGACCGAACCGTATTTTCGAAAAAAATAGACGTCCATGTTTTATTCGACAATTTGTGAGCTGGGCGTTTTTGTTTTTCAGCGATAATGGAAAATGAAAGCGCCCAGCTCAAAAACGAATAAATCCAAGGCATTTGTTTGTGGGAGGGGCCAGGATTCGTAGTGCACTGGTCCCCCTCACATGCCAGGACACCAACCGGGCACCCTAGGGGGCACTTTTACAAAAACAAAAAAAAGGTAAAAGAGCTCCCAGGTGCATAGCACCCTTCCCTTGTGTGTCGAGCCCCCCAAATCCCCCTCAAAACCCACTGCCCACAAGTCTACATCATTACTATAGCCCTAAGAGGTGAAGGGGGGCACCTACATGTGGGTACAGTGGGTTTGGGGGGGTTGGATGACTAAGCATTAAGCAGCACAATTGTAACAGGTAGGGGGGGATGGGCCTGGGTCCACCTGCCTGAAGTCCACTGCACCCCCTAACAACTGCTCCAGGGACCTGCATACTGCTGCCAGGGAGGTGGGTATGACATTTGAGGGTGAAAATAAAAAGTTGTGAAACATCATTTTTTTTGTGGTGGGAGGGGGTTAGTGACCACTGGGGGAGTCAGGGGAGGTCATCCCCGATTCCCTCTGGGGGTAATCTGGTCATTTAGGGCACTTTTTGGGACCTTATTCGTGAAAAAACAGGGTCCAGGAAAAGTGCCCTAAATTCTAGCTACAAACGCATACTTTTTTTCCATTATCGGAGAAAGGCGCCCATCTCTCCTCGGCCGATAACCACGCCCCAGTTCCACCTTCACCACGCCTCCGACACGCCCCCGTCAACTTTGTACGCTTCCGCGATGGAGTGCAGTTGAAAACGTCCAAAATCGGCTTTCCATTATACCAATTTATTCGTTTTTGTGAGATAAACGTCTATCTCCCGATTTGGGTCGAAATCTAGGCGTTTTTCTCTTTCAATTATAAGGTGGATAGTAGCTCGCATAGAAAAATGGCTGAGGCTTTATTTTTCCTTGTCACCACTACGCTTTAAATAATCATCAGCTGATCAAAATATAAGCCACCCGATTGGGTAAACAATCTGTCCAATAGGATAAACTGTCTAAATATATAGACTCATAAATGCCAGTATTCTGTAACCCATGTACGTAACTGTTTGGCATGACCCTGAACCTCCCATACCCCTCCTAGGCTCATGCTCTCTTTTGCATGTGCAAAACTTGCATTTCAGTTTTGCACATGCATTTTATAGAATACTGACTAATGACAGTTACACGCATACCCCCAGATTCTATATAGTGTGACTGAAATTGCTTGTGAAAATGTAGTCATATTCTTGATATGCTCATACAATTTATTTTATTTCTTTATTTATTTGTTACATTTGTACCCCCAAAAAAAAAAAAAAAACAGCACCACGGGCCTTTAAAAATGGAACACAGTTCTTTAATGAATGAGCCTTGACAAAAAGGTCACAGTGATGACGTGGAAAACTTGGGGAATAACTCAAATATATTCCTCTACAATATATTATTTCTTACCCCACGTCTCATATAGTAAAAGCTACAAAGCACCAAGGCACTTTCACTTTCTGTATCCATCTGTTTGGATACAGAAAGTGAAAGTGCCTTGGTGCTTTGTAGCTTTTACTATATGAGAGTTTTCCACGTCATCACTGTGACCCCTGACGCAGGTGCTAGTCACCGAAACACGGCCCGTGTCGGGTCTTTTTGTCAAGGCTCATTCATTAAAGAACTGTGTTCCATTTTAAAAAGGCCCGTGGTGCTGGTTTTTTTTTGTTTGTTTGGACTTTAGTTTGTACTTCGTTCCCTCTCTTTTATTACATTTGTACCCCACATTTTCCCACCTATTTGCAGGCTCAATGTGGCTTACATAGTACCGTAAAGGCGTTCGCCAAGTCCGGTAGAGAACAAATACAAGCTTATATTGTGGTCGAATAAGGTCGGTGTGTTGCTTAACAAGCCAATCGGCGCTGATAAGTGACACTTAACAAGCAATTATTGACACTAATTGGTATTAATTAGAATTTACACACTCAACTTGCTCGGTGTATTCTATAAAGTAGTGTGTGTAAATTCTAATGTGCACTGCCAAAAAGGGGGTATGGCCATGGGCATGGAATGGGCGGACCGTGAGCATTCTGAAAATCTACGCGCAGGGTTATAGAATATACCTGATCTGTGCCTAACTTAGGCGCCAGTATTTCACCAAGTTTACTTGGTGTAAATAGATACGCCTACAGTTAGGCACTGGCATGGCCACGAGGTGAATTCTATAAACCCACTAGAGTACGCCTAGGCAGAAATATTTTTGATGCCGATTTTTCAGGCACCATATATAGAATTTAGTCCTTAACTACTAATTATTACCAGTTAGCACCAAATATAGCCAATAATTGGTCATTAATTACAATTAGCAGCTAATTAATCCACTAAATTACATGCACAACTGCCATTATTCTATAATTACAGATGCAATTGTTTTGTGCTATGCATGACATTGTGCATTCAAGTTTATAGAATTAGGGCGTAAATCCTCTTTTGGTTTTCATGTAATCTCTCAGAATGTTCCCATGCTGTTCAATTAGGCTATCCTTAGGCTCAGGGTACCATACTGGCCGTAGTTCTGTTTAATCTCTTTTTGGCTCCCTTGGCAACCTTAATCTAATATAATAAAACGCACTGTGAACGTTCTGAAGACAACGTTCTGAAGCCACTCAAACACTCCCTGTAGGGTTCGTGGATTCGTGGTGTGAAGCCAGCCAGCCGTCTCTGCCCTGCCCTCGCGTCAAACGTCATGACGTCGAGGGCGGAAAAAAAACAAACAATTCCGGCAGCGCAGCGTCAGGGAAGGAGGCGGCGCTCCCGACGTCTCTAGCCTTCCCTTCGCTGTGTTCCGCCTTCTTCTGACATCAAGGATGACGTCAGAAGAAGGCGGAACACAGCGAAGGGAAGGCTAGACGTCGGGAGCGCCGCCTCCTTCCCTGACGCTGCGCTGCCGGAACCGCCACGGAGGTAAATTTAAAAAGAAGAAAAAAAAAAGGGATGTTGGGGGGAGAGAAGAGAGTGGGCAGTAAAGTTAAACAATGGGAGCGGGAGGGCAGGGGAGAAACGACAGCATGGATGCGAAGGGGGGGGCATGGATGCGAAGGGGGGGAGAAGAGGGCGGGCCAGGCTGGGACATGGGAGAGAGAGGAGCATGGATGCGAGGGGGGGGTCATGGAAGGGAGAGAGGGGACTTGCTGGAAAAGGATGAATGGAGGCGGCAGGGGACAGAGGAGCATGGATGGGCATGGATTGGGAGGGCAGGGCTCAGGGAGAGAGGGGAATTGCTGGAAAGGGATGAATGGAGGGGGCAGGGGACAGAGGAGCATGGATGGGCATGGATTGGGAGGGCAGGGCTCAGGGAGAGAGGGGAATTGCTGGATAGGGATGAATGGAGGGGACAGATGGGCATGGATGGATATGGATTGCAGGAGAGGGCTCAGGGAGAGAGGGGAATTGCTGGATAGGGATGAATGGAGGGGGCAGGTGACAGAGGAGCATGGATGGGCATGGATTGGGAGGGCAGGGCTCAGGGAGAGGGGAATTGCTGGATAGGGATGAATGGAGGGGACAGATGGGCATGGATGGATATGGATTGCAGGGCAGGGCTTAGGGAGAGAGGGGAATTGCTGGATAGGGATGAATGGAGGGGGCAGGTGACAGAGGAGCATGGATGGGCATGGATTGGGAGGGCAGGGCTCAGGGAGAGAGGGGAATTGCTGGAAAAGGATGAATGGAGGGGGCAGGGGACAGATGGGCATGGATTGGGAGGGCAGGGCTCACACTCTCTCTCTCATATACAATGTCTTTCTGACTCTCACTCTCACACACTCTGTCTCACACTGTATCACATTCATTCTCTATGTGCCACACAGTCACTCACACACTCGCTTGGTCTCATACACTCACTCTCACAGAGAATCTGTGTCTCACACACACTCTCTCGCCCACACACACACACTCTCTCTCACACTGTGTCTCACATACACACTTGCACACACTCTCATTCTCACACACACACTCTCTCACAAACACACTCACACCCAGACTCACTCTCTCTCTCACACACACACACTCACACTTTCACTCAGACTCTCAAACAGTCACTCTCACATACACTCTCCCAACACTCCGAGGAAAACCTTGCTAGCGCCCGTTTCATTTGTGTCAGAAATGGGCCTTTTTTACTAGTATATAATATACGGCTAAGTGGTTACTTCTTTGCCAATGAAATTCAGCTTATTTATACTACTGATCAGGGTTCTCCTGTACTTTCTGAAATGAATTCGGCTTTTGTAAAGATTTCACAATAACTTACCAGTCATAAAATGGTTCTTAATCCAGCGATGTACAAAACCTTATGTGTTGCTCAACATCCTTCATTGCATGCACTTACTCTATTACTACATAATAAACCAATTCCACTTTATAACTATTACAATCCTCAGTATTATGGCTTTCTAAAGTGCTTAAATCTTCTTACTTTGCACTCCGCCAAATACTCTATAAAACTTTACTATCAGATTTAAAAATTCTAGCATTTGAATTAATTTTGAGTAGGCTAAATTACTGTATTCATTATATAATGGCCTTCTGGAATGTAGCATTCACCATCTTCAGCTTGTACAAAACTCAGCAGCTCACCTTCTTACTGGATGCAAATGATATGATCATATTCCACCAGTGCTCCAGTCCTTAAATTGGCTCCCGATCAAGTTCCATATTCAGTATAAGGTTCTTCTGTTGGTGCATAAGTCCTTTTGCTCCTGGCTACCCCTGTATCTGTCCACTATGCTTGCCCCATATTGTTCATCGTGGTCTACACAGTCATGGTATGCTAATCAACTTCTCTTTCCACCAACCTTCACACATCATCTGGAATGCAGAAGGAAATCTTGTTTTGTATATTTAGGGCCCGATTATTGGAATGGTCTTCCATCTAATTTTCATGGTGATAAATTCAACACTGCATGAAAATCTGTCTTTTTACCCTGGCTAATAGCACTGACTAGTGGTTTGATTGCGGTTGGGATTGGTGGGGCCAACACGATTGCTACCTCTCTCAGTAAGCTTTTATCCTTTCATCTTTTATATGATTTATTATTGTAAACCACACTGTTGTGTTAACTTACAGGCAGTGCGGCATACCAATAAATAAACTAAACTGAACTAAACTTTTATCCCAGCGCAGTCTAAAAATTGAAGTGTTTTGATTTACTGGTTCAGATTAGGTTTCTCAGCTCTTGCTTTTTATCTTCCAGTTAATGCAAGCAATGAACAATTTTCCATAATGTCAATTTTCAAGGGATCTTGCCAATTAAGGGACCCTTTTACTAAGATGCACTAAGAAATGAGCTTAATGCATGGTAACATAGGACTTTCCCATGCGCTAAGCCCATTTCTAGCACATCTTTAAAATCATTCTATTTTCTATTTATTTTTGCAGGTCCTATGCATGTGGGACTTGCAACAAAACTAACGTGAAAACATTAGCCAGATAGCATGCACTAATGTGAACACAATCCGGCTAATATTCAAAACCATTTAACCGCAACTGGCCAGTTAAATGGTACTTAACTGATATTCCGCAGGAGATAGCCGTCTGTCTTCCCCTGAATATACCCGGTTAGCACTTAGCAGATATCCAGTTATATTGTGCAATATAACCGGCTATCTGCCGATTTTCAGTGCACCGCTGACTAAGTTTGGTGGCCAAATCTGGCTGCATCAAAGCTCTATCTTTGGATGCTATGAACTTAGTCGGCCAGCGCTGAATATCGACTTGGTCGGCTATGTTCTTAGCACCAAAAATAAAACAAATATTCAATGCCAGTCATCAGAAATTGCCCGGCATTGAATATCCGAGTTCAGCGCTGACCGCTGGAGGCAGCTTGGCTACTTCCCACAGTCTGAATATTGGCCCACTAGCTGATTAATGTTTCCACGCCCATTCTCTGTCCATGACATGCCCCCTTCAGAAAAAATACGGCAAATGACTGCAAAACGTTTTAACATGTTTTGTGGTAAGCCTTTTTGGGCATGCTAACCATGCATTAGGGTGTAACACACTTTGGTAAACGGGCCCCTAAGTTACAGCCTAACTGGCTTGATCAAAGCCTTTAAAAACTGACATTAGACAAACTGCTAAATATAGTCAGCCAAATTCTAAGAGATTCCAGAGGCAGTAGTACTTTGAGGAGAACAAATTTAGATGGCTAGTATTCATTTGCTGTGTTAGCTACCCAACTTGGCTAGCCAAACCTAGGTCCTGCAATAGCAGACTTGTTTTTTTTTATTTTAAATTATTTTTATTAAACAAAATTGCAATAATACAAAATGGAAATAGTAACATAATTTTTTTTGTTGATGTTCATCCCCCACACAGTCCTTTCTTCCCAACACCCTCCTCATACAAAACACTACAGCATATAGACAATATGCAACAGAAGAATACTGGATGAATGACGTTTTTTACTCTTATAATCCCCATCATCTCTCCATCATAAACTCAACAAATACTTATACCCCATCCCTCCCTGTAGCCTCAGATGTAGATAAGAACTCCTACCATCCACTATACCCTAGTCTGAAAACCATATAGCACCAAACTATGTGGTTTGAGTGACAAATATTGGATGTAAATATTCCAAATAAGCATAAATTATTTTTTGTTTCCTAGGGGATTTGCAAGCCTCTCGATTCCTACAACATTAACAAATGTAACTTATTCCGCCAGTGCCAAAACGATGGTGGGGGTATCTTGCATCCAGTTAACTAAGATACATTTTTGCCAACAATCTGGCCAGCCACACTCTCTTCTGACATTAAAAATGACAAATTCCAGTACCCCAGTCCTTCATTTGCAAGAGACATAGGCCAGCACCCTGAATCTACCTCCTCATTTCCCTTCCCTGAAATAGTTCCTTTCTCCCAAACTGCTAGCACTTCAAGCTCTTTTCCTCTTAACCACCTTTACTGGTAAAATGTAAATTCCTGATTCCTTACAGACAGATACACAATCCCCTAGAAGACGTTTCCATTCATACCAGGTCATAAGTATTAGGCGTGTGACACATTCATTCAGCCCCATTCTCCAGGTCACACATCGAAGGGCTCTCCTGTCACACATTCTGAGCTGTCCCCAACTTACTCCCATTCTCTATAGTCTCCCCACACCTCACAGTGGCACCTTTTCTAGACAGACCCTGGAGGCAAAGACAGGACTAAAAGGAACTTTAAAGCGCCCTGCAGAACTTCCAGCACCTGTGCCCAGCAGGACTTTGCTGAGATCCTGACCCCATAGCAACAGGAAGTGTGTGTCAAAGGGCAGGAAGCTGCCAGAAGCCCCCTGAGCACAGGTTCTGCAAGCCTCCATGGGACCCTTAATGTTTATTTTAGTGATGTCCTTGCTGCTGTGGCCTGGCCAGTTAAAGGAGTCACCATGGGGAGAGAGAGGGAGAGATGCTAGACTAACATGACAGGATATTGACGAACTGGCTTGCCTGTACCATTGGTTTGTTATTTCAAATTGGGTACAGCATTATTAATATTTTACTCTCTGAATTACAATATTTTTTTTTAATGATAATGAACATCCTGCTTTTCTCTATCAGTGTTGTATTTCAAACCAGGTAGACATTTCTGTTTCCCCCGGGTGCTCTGTTGCCTGACGTTAGTATTTCTTTTATGAACAAATACCACCATCTAGTGAAGGAAATGAAAAAAGCATCAGCTTCTAATCTGGTATTTGGTACATGAATATAGATGAATAATAGATATATTATTTAAAATAAAAAAATATCTATTATTCATCTATTTTCTACCAGTTCCAATTTATTGGACTTTATGTCAATTTTTTATTGCATTTTTACTTATTTAAGAAGGCCTATTTGTGACTTTAGACACTTGAATCCTTGCACATAAACATCAACCTATGAAAAATATCTATAACTCAATTTGGGAAGCCAAGATTCAAACGCCTAAATTGCCACCTGAGAAGGGAACATGGTTTGGTTGGGATTAAGGTGTGACAAGGGCAGGGCTAGGGTGGGACATGCACAGAGATATGCATTCTCCATTTCAGAAGAGGAGTGTATGCTCCCAGGGACATCTAAGGTCCTAAAAATGCCACAAAATGTACCATCAACATCCTCCTGATCAAATCTACACAAGTCCTTCATCCTCATGACATCCAGTTGGTCTTCTCCTTTCCTTCAGTTGTTGCACTATTTAACTGTCTGAATGATTTCCTTGATGCAGTGGCGTAGCTAGGGTAGTTGACACCCGGGGCCAGTCATTTTTTAACACCCCCCCCAAATCCAGTAAGTACTAGGCATACCGAAAATACCAAACACTCAGGACCTATAGAGCAATTCTACCATACCATAAGCAGTCATTTCTACGAGTCACACAAGGAAAAACACTACAGTGAGCACTAGAACATCAATTCACCTATTGTAAAACGAAACCAGACAGAATAGTACAGATCCTCGATCCTGCACAGTCAATGCCAACTGAAAGCCATGTTTTTTTCAGAAACACAGATACACCCTAATCCACTAGAGAATAATAATAAACTTTCTATTTAGACAAAAATTAAACAACCCCCAAGATGCCAGACTCTGCATACAATGCAACACCACAGAAACAGAAAATGTCCCCTAGTACTGTGCAAAATATAAAGACAGCAGATGTAAATTTGAAAAACAAGTACCAATCACCACTTTACAAATTAACAAATAGAAATAAAACAAATACAGAAAATAAAATAATACCATTTTATTGGACTAATACATTTAGCTTCCAGAGGCCAAAATCTCCTTCCTCAGGTCAATACAGTATAGTGCTGTTACAGTATGCTATCCTGACCTGAGGAAGGGGGTTTTGTTCTCTGAAAGTCAAAATGTATTAAAATTAGTCCAATAAAAAGATTACCTTATTTACATGTTCTATTTATAAACATTTATTAACACAGCTACAATACTATATCCTAAAGCAAAATAATAAAAATATATATTTACAGTTTGTTGTCTCTGGTTTCTGCTTTCCTCATCTTCTTTTCACTGTCTTCCTTCCATCCAGCATCTGTCTTCGCTCTTTCTCTCTGCTATCCAGTGTCTGCCCTCTCTAATGACCCTTCCACCCACTGTCTGCCCTCTCTCTCTGCCCCTTCCATCCACTGTTTGCCCTCTCTCTCCCTTCCATCCACATCTGCCCTCTATTTCTGCCCCTTCCATCCACCATCTGCCCCAGTCTGCCATTTTTCTCTCCCCCTTCCATCAACATCTGCCCTCTCTCTCTCTTCCTTCCATCCACATCTGCCCTCTATCTCTGCCCCTTCCACCCACCATCTGCCCTTTCTCTCTGCCCCTTCAATTCGTCTGCCCTCCCTCTCCCATCCATCTAGGGTCTGCCCTCCTTCACGCTCCCCCCTTCCATCCAGGGTCTGTCCCCACCCTCCCCAATCCCCTTCTCCCCTCTGGGCTCCCCCACCCTCCCCAATCCTCTTCTCCCCCCCAATCTCCTTCTCCCCTCTGGGCTCCCCCACCCTCCCCAATCCCCTTTTCCCCTCTGGGCTCCCCAACCCTCCCCAATCCTCTTCTCCCCTCTGGGCATACCCACCCTTCCCAATCCCCTTCTCCCCTCTCTGGGCACCCATCTGGGCTCCCCCACCCTCCCCAATCCCCTTCTTCCCTCTCTGGGCTCCCCCACCCTCCCCAATCCCCTTCTCCCCCCCAATCCCCTTCTCCCCTCTGGGCTCCCCCACCCTCCCCAATCCCCTTTTCCCCTCTGGGCTCCCCAACCCTCCCCAATCCTCTTCTCCCCTCTGGGCATACCCACCCTTCCCAATCCCCTTCTCCCCTCTCTGGGCACCCATCTGGGCTCCCCCACCCTCCCCAATCCCCTTCTTCCCTCTCTGGGCTCCCCCACCCTCCCCAATCCCCTTCTTCCCTCTCTGGGCACCCCCACCCTCCCCAATCCCCTTCTCCCCTCTCTGGGCACCCCCACCCTCCCCAATCCTCTTCTCCCCTCTGGGCACCCATCTGGGCTCCTCCACCCTCCGCAATCCCCTTCTCCCCTCTCTGGGCACCCATCTGGGCTCCCCCACCCTCCCCAATCCCCTTCTTCCCTCTGGGCACCCATCTGGGCTCCCTCCCCCCCCCCCACCCTCCCCAATCCCCTTCTTCCATCTGAGTCCCCCCTCCCACCCGACCCGACCCGACCCGACACACCTACCAGCTCCGTTGTCCTGCTCCCACCCTGTCCTGCCTTAAAACAACATTTTTCGAAGCGCCAAAGTGACTCATTTCATATAAGCATACGCTCAATAGCTCATGATCAGCATTTCCTCTAAGCTGAGTGTGTGAGCGATGACTCGCACGTTTTGGGATCACTCACAAAAATACCGACCCAAGTTCTCAAGCAAAAGTAAACTATAATATCGTCACTTCCGGTTTTGTTATCATTAAACTGCTTACTATTTCACTGACCTTACAAAAAACTGTTTTTTTCCTAAGGTCAGTGAAACAGTAGCAGTTTAATTATATTGAAATATTTAACATTTTTCTAACCATGTCAAAGCACAAAGCTGAAGAAAGTTCAAGTAGTACATCGCAAAAATCTTTTGGGGGCTTTAATACGGAATGGTTGATGGAATGTTTTGTTAAAACAGACTTATGGGAGAAATTTTTAACTATTCAGAGACAGATGATGTCATTTGCAGAATTTGCTTTAAAGCAGGAGCTCTGAACGAATCGACCACAGGGAAAGCATGGATTGACTGGAAAGTGGATCATCTCAAATGACCATCTCAAATTTGAACCAGAACTCTCATATCAATTTAGTCACAAAGCTTAAAAATTGAAAGGTATGTTGAAAATAATCTTAACTGAATCTAAGCACGTGAGGACAGAAAACAACTTATGCAGTGAAAATAAGCAATACCTGATGAGGTAAATGTCTTAATAAATAACATTTTGCTGCTGTGAAAATAAATTCTTCTATGTTGGGGGTCCAGGATATTCATGATCATGTTGCGAAATACTTGAAAATACAGGATAGTTGACGAAGTAAGAATTACGCATTTGAGGCCATTGAGTGCATAAATTCAACAATTAAAACCAACATGTTAGATGAAATTAGAAAGTCAGCATTCCACACTTAGATAGTCAATGAATCAACCAACATAACAGTTTCCAAAATGTTAATTTTATACATTAAATTTAGGAACAAAAGTGAATACATTCATAAAACTGTGCTCGCTGGCATAATAAAATTAACAGCATGTGACAGTTTATCTATTTTGGGGGCTATTCAACAGTTTTATATGCAAAACAAGTTAAATTTATACCAGATGGTAAAGTTTACCTAGGACGGCGCATCTGTAATGCAGGGCAAATGAAAAGGAGCTGCTGCTGCTCTTTTGTGCTATTCTATTCCACACTTATCAGGGCAACATTGTGTGGCACATTGTGAAGACTTGGGAATAGATAATGCCTGGAAAAATATTCCCCTGATGAGGGAGCTTGAGACGTTGGGAAGGACTATTTCCACTATTTCCTGCAGGACATCACTTAAGATGGCCAAGTTTGAAGAACTTGTAAAAGCTGCTGAGGCAGATGTGATTGTGTTTAAACCACTAAACGAGGTCAGATGGCTATCCAGATATTTTGCTGTAAATGCTGTGATTAGGAACTATGATGTATTAGTGGAATGCTTCAGAAAAATTGTTGAAGAAGAAAATGATCCTAGTCACAAATACTGCTTGGATAAATTACAATGCAGAACACCATGTTGCTCTCTCGATACTTAATGACGGTCTAGCAGAACTGGTAGACTTATGCAAAATTCTGCTACTTTGTACTGTAAAGCTTAAATAAAAAAAAATATCCTAAACAACACTCTAGCTTCTATAGGAAGCAGTGCAGCCTAATAAAATATAGTGCAATTCTGATTTCTTAAGAGAAAAAAATCAGACGTACAGCCACATTTTGAATAGTTTAAATCGTTCTCGATAATTGTTTCGATAAACCCAGATATTCAATATTGCAATAATCTAATTTAATAAGAATAAGTGATTGTACCACTAATTTAAACATAGTAACATGAGGCATATTTCAAAGCACTTAGACTTACAAAGTTCCAAAGTAACCTGTGCAACTTTGTAAGTTTAAGTGCTTTGAAAATGAGACCTGTGAAGGCGTATTTTCAAAGCACTTTGGGGTCCTTTTACAAAGGCATGCTGAAAAATGGCCTGCAGTAGTGTAGACACGTGTTTTGGGTGCGCACAGAATCAGTTTTCAGCGCATCTGTAAAAAAATGCCTTTTTAAAATTTTTTGCCAAAAATGGACGTGCGTCAAAATGAAAATTGCCACGCATTCATTTTTGGTCTGAGACCTTACCGCCAGCCATTGACCTAGCAGTAAAGTCTCATGCGGGAAGCGGGCAGTAATGACCTACACACGTCAAATGCCCAATATGTGCATCTGAAAATAAAATATTTTTTTTGGACACGCGTATCGGACGTGTGCCAAGAAGATAAACTCATTACTTATGGTACGTGATACTTCATATGTATACCTGATCTTGATATGTTCTTGCCATTTTCAGGACATAGACCATAGAAGTCTGCCCAGCACTGTCCTTATTCTAAAATTTCTGAAGTTAAATTCAAAGCCCCTGAAAAGCTCCACTCCAGCCCATCCAAATCTATTCAGCCATGATCAGGGCACAGACCGTAGAAGTCTGCCCAGCGCTGGCCTTATTCTCCAACTTCTGAAACTGAAGTTGAATCTGTCCATCCACAATCAGAGAACAAACTGTAGAAGTTTGCCCAGTACTGGCTTTGCTTCCCAATTACCGGTGTTGCTTCCAAATCTCCACTAAGCTTCTTGGATCCATTCCTTCTAAACAGGATTCCTTTGAGCTTATCTCATGCATTTTTGAATTCCGTTGCCGTTTTCATCTCCACCACCTCCCGCAGGAGATCATTCCAAGTATCTACCACCCTCTCTGTGAGAAAATACTTCCTGACATTATTCCTGAGTCTACCCTCTCAATTCATTTCCTCTAGTTCTAGTGCCTTCCCGTCTCTGGAAAACATTTGTTTATGGATTAATACCATTCAAATATTTGAATGTCTGTATTATATCACCCATAGCTCTCCTTTCCACCAGGGTATACATGTTCAGGTCACTAAGAGGTATGTTTACTAAGGTGTGTTAACATTTTTAACGCACCTGTAAATTAAGGTGCATTAAACGCTAACATGCCTATACATTTCTATGGGTGCATTGGCGTTTAACGCACGTAAACCATTTACGTGTGTTAAAAACGCTAACGCGCCCATAGTGCTCTTAGTAAACATAGGTCTAAGTGTCTCCTTGTACATCTTGCAACGCAAATCCCATACCATTTTTATCGCTTTTGTCTGAACTGCTTCAAGTCTTTTTACATCCTTAGTAAAATGCGGCCTCCAAAACTGAACACAATACTATAAGTAGGGCCTCACCAATGACTTGTACAGGGACATTAACATCTCCTATCTTCTGCAGATCTTTCTCACTTGCACCTTCTCAAACTTATCACTCCATGTGCAGTCCTCATCACCTGTGGTATATATGTGCACTTATATACCACAGGTGATGAGGACTGCTATTGTCACTCCACAACATAATGTATGCCTCCACATCCCACACTGTAGGAGATGAGGGGTATGATGCGCTGTGGACCTCAGAAGCCATGATGTCAGACAGCCACACAGCCAGGTGGGTAAAGGAGAAAGGATAGTGGGAGTGGTCTGGAGAGCACAGCGAGAGGGCCACAGATGCCTTGAAAACTGTGCAGAGAAGGCTTCCGGGGCAGGCCAAAGGCAGTGCTTACATTGCTGACGCTGATGCTGCCGGTGGGCCTGGAAGCTTGGCAGCCTTCAGAGCAGGGCAGGAGTGGAGAGAGAGGAGAGAAAGTGATGCCAGACCACAAGCAAAGGGAAAGGGGGTGGAGAGAGGAGGGAGAGTGATACCAGACCACAGGGGAAGGGGACAGTGGGGTGGAGAGAGGAGGGAAAGTGATGCCAAACCACAAGGGAAGTAGATGAGGAAAGGAAGGTGGAAAGAGGAGGAAAAGTGATGCCAGACCACAGGTAAAGGGAAAGGGGAGTTGAAAGAAGAAAAAAGAAGAGGGAAAGTGATGCGATACCAGACCACAGGGGAAGGGGAAAGGGGGGTGGAGAGAGGAGGGAGAGCAATGCGATGTCAAACCACAGGGGAAGGGGAAAGAGGGGTGGAGAGAGGAAGGTAGAGAGATGCCAGACCAAAGGGGAAGGAGGAAACGAGAACAAGGATGAAGAGTTGGGGAAGAGAGAGGGGAGATAGAAGCTGGACCCACCAGGGGAGAGGGGAGAGAGAAAGGTGGGATGCATGAGCTAGATATGGGGAAGGGGAGAACGAGATGCAGTACTATGGGGCAGGGGAGAGAAGAGGGAGAGATGCTGGCCCTGGGGTAGGAGTGCAGGAGAGAGGGAGAATGAAGGGGGAGCAACATGGGAACCGAGGGGAGGAGGGATGGGGATACAGAGAGAAGATGCTGAACATGGGGAGAATAGGGACAGGGACACAGAGGGGAGTTTATGGACAGGAGAGGGAGGGACCAGTACCAATTAGACAAAATTTCAGCGAATAATCTTAATCGAGTACCAGAGAAGCCTTCTTTTCCTCTTACTTTTATGTAATTTTCTAACATAAAGGTTAGTTGCCTTTAATATAGCTCCTTTAAGTCTTGTCTATTGCTTTTCTACATCCTTCAGCTGTTCCATCCCACTAACTGTTCCTTGAGAAATTTCCCCATCTCAGCAAAGTTAGTTCCTTTGACATCCAGGACCTGCAACCTCGAATGAGCCCTCTCTTCTGTTTTGATATTGAACCATATTGAACGATGATCATTAGATGCCAAATGGTCCGCCACCTTGATGTCAGAAACGTACTCTCCATTCATAAGCACCAGGTCCAGAACAGCTCCATCCTGCATCGGTTCCGTCACCCACTGCCGGAACAATTCTTCCTGTAGGAAATCTAAGATCTCTTTGCTTCTAGATGACCCCGCAGCCAGGACACCCCAATCAACATCCGGCATATTGAAGTCACCTATCAATAGTACTTCCCCTTTCCTAGCTATCTTGCGGATGTCTTCAATTAAGTCCCTGCCCATTTCCTCCGACTGTGAGGGTGGTCTGTATACCACTCCAATATAGATACATTTTCCTTTCCCTTTTACCTGTTTAACCCACAGCGCTTCTTCCCTACCCCACATGTCTGTCACTTGGATATCATTCTTAGCATATAATGCCACACCTCCACCCTTTTTTCCTACCCTGTCCTTTCTGATTAGATTATAGCCAGGTATAGCAACATCCCAGTCATGGTTCTCCGTGAACCATGTCTCCGTGACTGCCACTAAATCCAAGTCCGCTTCCATCGTTGTAGCCTCAAGATCTAGAAGTTTGTTTTCCAAACTACGGGCATTGATATACAAGGCTCTATTGTTTTGACCTTAAGATATTGCTCCAAGTGACGATCACTTTTATTGTTCTCCTCACCGTATCTAGATTTTTTTAGGTAGTAAATAGAAATAAAACAATGGAAAGCAATGGAAAATAAGGTGATACATTTTAACTGACAGATTTGCAGTAATTAAGCAGCATCATGACAACTAATATGCTGTTTTTATTTAGTATCTTAATCTTTTTCCAAACGTTTTATGCCTATTCTTACCCAACTAATGTTGTAATTTTCACTCCTATTATAAACTAGCTTTAACTATTTACCACCAGATGGCAGTAGTGGTCTTCTCCAGATAGATAAATGACCATTACTACATTCTTGTTGTATTAACGAATGAAAGTTATAGTCACCACAGTGGACACCCTGGAGGGAGTGGAAAACATGAAAAAGAATCTGCAAAAGTTAGAATGGTCTAATGTTTGACTTGCTACACACACTGTAACTTAGACCAGTTTCTTATGTCTTGATCAACTGAAAACTTACTTTTAGTTTAGCCACCCATTTATTTATCCCAACTGAATCTGTACCACGTATCTTGACCCCATCTATATATCTACATATGACCCCTCACCAATATGGTAAGCTGTATTATAGAAAAGCATTAGTATCATAGCAGTGTTATTTGAATGTTCTAATTGTGTGCTTATTAGATACTAGTAAAAAAGGCCCGTTTCTGACACAAATGAAACGGGCGCTAGCAATGTTTTCCTCAGCTCCCCTGCAGCCACCCATGTCCAGCGACCCTCCTCTCCCCCTGCAGCCACCCATGTCCAGCGACCCTCCTCTCCCCCTGCGCCCACAGCAGGCATGTCCAGCGAACCTCCTCTCTCCCCTGCCCCCTCCTGCCACCCATGTCCAGTGACCCTCTGCCCCCCTGCAGCCACCCATGTCCAGCGACCCTCCTCTCTCCCCTGCCCCCATGCAGCCACCCATGTCCAGCAACCCCCCTGCCCCCCCTCCAGCCACCCATGTCCAGCGACCCTCCTCTGGACATGGATCAGCTGTGAGGCATGTTCCCTCCCCCCCCCCAGGGTTCTGAAGTTGACATCATAATGGCTACGGTGATGTCAGCCTGATCTACGGAGCCTAGCAGACCAACTCGGAATGAGCCACGGTCCCAGGCAGCAAGTCAGAACGTTGGAGGTGGGAATTATTATATAGGATTCCATCACTACTATGCTTTTATTGTATTATGTCTCTGTTATTTGAGTTTCAGTGCTGTTAACTGTGTATATTTTTGATCCTGTTTCATGGTAGTCTTATTATTAGGTTTCAATTTTCTGTTTTCAACGTTTCCTCTTTCATTGTATTTATGTTTATACTTGTACATTTTACTATTGTTATACTATTAACAAAATTGTAAGTTTGATGTTAAACTGTACCTACTGTATACCGCCTTGGGTGAATCTCTTCATCAAGGCAGTTAATAAATCCCAATAAATAAATAAATGCAACAAGGTGGTGGCCGCGGCCAGAAGGATGCTAGGCTGTATAGAGAGAGGCGTAACCAGCAGAATGAAGGAGGTGTTGATGCCCCTGTACAAGTCGTTGGTGAGGCCCCACTTGGAGTATTGTGTTTAATTTTGGAGGCTGCATCTTGCAAAGGCTGTATAAAGACTTGAAGTGGTCCAGAGGAAGATGACAAAAATGGTATGGGGCTTGCGCCAAAAGGCATGTGAGAAGATGCTTGAAGACCTGAATATGTATACCCGAGAGGAGAGGAGGGACAGGGGAGATATAATACAGACCTTTAAATGCATGAAAGATACTAATATAAAAACAAATCTTTTCCAGAGAAAGGAAATAAAAATATGAATGGTATAAAAATATGAATGGTTGCATGTGTGCTTGCATGTCGAGTGGCGCTTAGATGGTGACTCCAGCTGTGAAGAACTAAGGCCGGTATTGGGCAAGCTTGTATGGTCCAGGTCCAGTATACCGGAGCTACTACTGAAAAAGGTGTGAGCAAATCTAAATAAATAAATTCAATTTAGGATGGGCTGGAGAGTGCTTCGAAGGAAACTCCAGTAATTTGGAACATGAGGACAGTGCCGGACAGACTTTTACGGTCTGTGTCCCACAAATGAGAAGACGACTTTGGATGGGCGGAAGTGAGCTTCGACGGCAACTTCATTAGTTGTAACCTAAGGACAGGGCCAAGCGGACTTCTATGGTCTCAGTTCCAGAAATGCCAAACAGAGACAATGATCAAGTATTTTTATATCACATTCTTTGTTGGTTTAATCATGACTTGATAATGAGTGTGACTGTTGGGTAGACTGGATGGACCATTCAGGTCTTTATCTGCTGTCAATTACTATGTTACCAATTAGACTTGAATTAAATCTCCAAGATAACAACTTTAAAGGAGAATCTGTCAAGTCATGTGCATAAAAATGGCTGCATAATCTGACACCTATACTTCTAAAATCCATCTGTAATACAGATGGAATTAGGATCATAGGTGTTCGGTGACTCAACTATTGGGAAGGCTAAAGTAGACTGGGATGGGGCAAGTTAAAATCCCTGGGGTGAAGAAGAGACAATAACTATGTCAGTAATAAAGGGACAGTGGGTGACAGTTAAACACCCAATATTTAAAACCATTTAAACGGCCAGCTATCTCCTGCTGAATATTGCCAGTTAGAGCTTAGCGGATAGCTGGTTATATCACACAATATAACTGGCTATCTGCTGATATTCAGCACATCACAGGCTAAGTTTGGTGGTTAAATTAGACCACCAAAATAGCTGGAATATCTTTGGCTGGTTTAAACTTAACCAGCACCGAATATCAGCTTGGCTGGTTAAATTTAAACCAGTCAAAAACATTTGGATAGTCAATGCTGGTCAGCGGAAATGCTTTGCATCTGACTTGCCAGTGCCTATGTTGCTTCTTATTTTCTTCATTTGGGTCTTTTTCCCATTCTTTGAAGGACAATTTTTGGCTGTAATAGCCTTTTTTACTTCACCTTTTAACCATGCTGGCTGTCGTTTTCTCTTCTTTCCACTTTTGCAAATACGTGGAATGCATCTGGTCTGGGCTTCCAACATGGTATTTTTAAATAACGTTCACTCCTGATTTAGTGTCCTATCCTTAGCAGTCAATCCTTTTAGCTTCTTTTCAACCATTTTCCTCATTTTATTATAGTCGCCCTTTTCAAAATTAAATGCAGCTACAGTAGACTTCCTTTGCAGGTTCATCCCAGATAGTAGCTCAAATTTGATCATGTTATGATCACTGTTTCCTAAGAGACCCAACACTGCCACCTTTCGCACTGTGCCCTGCACGCCACCAAGGACCAGATCCAAAATGGCTCCCCCTCTTGTCAGTTCCTGCACCAGTTGCTCCAATAAGCAGTTGTTTATTGCATCTGGAAATGTTATCTCCCTGGCACTCTCTGATGTAACATTTATCCAGTCAATATTGGGGTAATTGAAATCATAAGTTCAAGTCAAATTTCTACTTAAGTAATTCTGTATCTCAAGGACTGTCATATACTTATATCATATAAATATAAAGTGGAGAAAAAAGACCAGTCAAAACGAGAGTCACACCTACTTGTAAGGCCAGACCTTCATAAATGTAGAAGGCTCTTCGTAATCATAAGTCAGAAAAAACTCCACTTATATTCTTATTTAAATGTTAACAAAAAATGACAAAAAACCTTCAATAGATACAGAAAGGGCTGAAAATAGCATATGAAAATGTTGCCACACAAAGTGCTTATCTTGAATCTCACAGTCTCTCTTTCATCTTGATATATTGCCGTCCAGTCTTATTTCCAATTCCTGACAGGGGTTCCCTGTTTCACCTCTTTCAGCTGCTTCAGGAAGAAACATTAATATATCATGATACACACCATTCAAGATAACAAAATAACTTTCTGTAACTTCTAAGTAAAGGTTTTCAGCTACGGCACTTCACAAAATGGCGAATGGCCTCCCCAAGACACCAAGATTTAAACTCCAGTGTCATACGTAATATAATGATGTTATGACGTGAAATCCACCAGCATTCACAGTGGACTCTGGTGCATGGCAAAAATGGCCCCCACCACTACTGCAGGGCCCTTTTTACCACAGCTTGGTAAAAGGACCCTTAGGGTTTTTCATCAGTTAAGGAAGTTCACAATAAAAACAAATACAACAGACATTCAAAAAATATGCATATAAAACATTAAGCTGCAGTAGGATGTCAAAGCAAGAGTAATTTGCGAAAGCATAAATAATTACGTTCCTGACTAATAGATGGAGAGCATTCTAATACAAGGGACTTTGAACAGAAAGTATGTCTTTGTTGCCAACTTCATTCTGTTCAAGGTCCATTGTATAGGAATGTTGTCCAGCTATTAGGTAGAAACATAATGGCTTATGCTTTCACAACTTACTCTTGCCTTGACATTCTATTCTGGCTTAATGTTTTATATGTGTAATTTTTTTTTTTTTTTTTGGGGGGGGGGGGGTGTCTGTTTATTGTGTTTGTTTTTATTGTGAACCACTAAGGAGTGTGGTGATGAGTGAGTATAAATTCATTTAAATTAATCACAAAAATCTTCAACCCCCATCTCTTCCTTTCTCCACATCCTCTCCTAGCCTACAGCTTCGAGCTGGCACACACACACACATATACACACACACACACACCACAAATGGAGTTTCCTTGAGCCAGAGCTGGAGGTGATGCTGTGGTTGGAGGAGAAGAGCTGGATTCTTGGAGCTATCTACAGGTTCTAGCCCCTTATTCTTCCTCACCTGAAAAGAAAACAGGGGATATGGCTAATCTGACCTGGACAGTGCCTTGCCCCCCCCCCTCAAAATTTTGACCCATCTCCTATTACGTTAAACCAGACCCAAAAACCAAATGCATCACATGACCCCTAAATGAGTTGGCTCCGCTGCAGTCTGAAATAGGTTATAATCTTCCACATTCTTCTGAAAATGTTGTACCCTCCCAAATTTACAACATCAAGGTGTAAATTAAAATCTCTGGCAATAATCACATAGAGGGGCATAATCAAACGGAAATGCCTATCTCCATGGGCGTTTATCTCCGAGAACGGATCCGTGAAGGGGCGGACCGAACCGTATTTTTGAAAAACATGGACGTTTATCTTTTTTTGAGCTGGGTGTTTTTGTTTTTCAGCGATAACGGAAACCGAAAGCGCCCAGCTCAAAACCGAATAACTCCAAGACATTTATTCATGGGAGGGGCCAGGATTCGTACTGCACTGGTCCCCCTCACATGCCAGGATACCAACCGGGCACCCTAGGGGGCACTTTTACAAAAAAAAAAAAAAAAAGGTAAAACAGCTCCCAGGTGCATAGCACCCTTCCCTTGGGTGTTGAGCCCCCCAAATCCCCCTCAAAACCCACTGCCCACAAGTCTACACCATTACTATAGCCCTAAGGGGTGAAGGGGGGCACCTACATGTGGGTACAGTGGGTTTGGGGGGCGGTTTGGAGGGATCCCATTTACCAGCACAAGTGTAACAGGTGGGGGAGGATGGGCCTGGGTCCACCTGCCTGAAGTCCACTGCACCCCCTAATAACTGCTCCAGTGACCTGCATACTGCTGCCAGGGAGGTGGGTATGACATTTGAGGGTGAAAATAAAAAGTTGTGAAATGGCATATTTTGTGGTGGGAGGGAGTTTGTGACCACTGGGGGAGTCAGGGGAGGTCATCCCCGATTCCCTCCAGTGGTCATCTGGTCATTTAGGGCACTTTTTGGGGCCTTATTCGTGGAAAAACAGGGTCCAGGAAAAGTGCCCTAAATTCTCGCTAAAAACGCATATTTTTTCCCATTATCGGCGAAAGGCGCCCATCTCTGATCGGCCGATAACCACGCGCCAGTTCCGCCTTCACCACACCTTCGACACGCCCCCATCAACTTTGTCCGCATCCGCGACGGAGTGCAGTTGAAAACGTCCAAATTCGGCTTTCGATTATACCGTTTTATTCGTTTTTGTGAGATAAACGTCTATCTCCCAAATTGGGTCACAATATAGGCGTTTTTCTCTTTTGATTATAAGCAGGATAGTCATCTTGAACTGACCCCATCCATTCACAGACTGAACCCAAAACCTCTTGCCCTACTCATGGGGAAACATAACAATATCCTCACCTATTTATTTATTATTTTGGATTTAGCTCACACTTTTTCAGTGGTAGCGTCAAGGTACAATATGTATTTTCCCATTCCTAGAGGGCTTACAATCTATCTTTCGACCTGAGGCAATGGAGTGACTGTCTGAAAAGCACAAGGAGTCACAGTGGGATTTAAACCAGCCAACATGACAATATCTCCTCGGTGTCTTCTGGAACCTCCACAGGCAGATGTCATGGCCATCAATCACAACCACAAACTCTCAAATGCCATTCCTTCTCCCCTTTCCACTTGTGAACAAGCAAACATCTGATACCCCACAGGTAACAAGTTGTTGAAGAATCTTGAAAAATCTGCAGGAAACTGGACCATGGACTAACTGATGGCTGAGCCTTGTGCCTCCCTACAACAGCTGCAGTTCTTGGGCACTGTTAACGACATTACAAGCCAGTGAGGCGCTGCCAGAGGTTTTGTAATTATGTAGCGAATGTAAATAGATTTGCATGTGTATCTTATTTAACTAAAATCAACCTGTGTTCTGACATGTGGAGGGTTAATTTATTAGAGGATGCCTAGGCTGAGAGGGCAAGATGGTGTCTAGTTGTAGCCTATTTCATGAAGGTATATAGGTGCCTATGGCGCTCATTTTCAAAGTAGATGGATGTCTCAAAATGGCCAAAAAAAATGTCCATCTGCCAAAAATGTTCAAATCATGATTTTTAAAAGGCAGAATTTAGATATCCTGCACTGTAGTTTATCCAAATACCAAGGGGGTGTGTTGTGAGCATTTTTAGAGTGGGACTAGGATGGGCTCAAATTTAGGATGTTCAATAGTGATATTCGAATGGGAAGAAACATCCAAGTCAAAAAAAGGGTGTCCTAAATTAGGCCTGTTACAATCACATCCAGGGTATAAAATGATGCCCTTACTAAGTAGTTGACCACCGGAGGGATTATGGCATGGCCTCTCCTTAATCACACAGTGGTTACTGTCCCCCTCCCTCACCCTTGAAAGTGGTATCAGAAAGGGAAATTAGGCTTCCTGACAACCTCAGGTATTGTTGGCATTCTGAACACAGCAGCAAACTACTCTGAAGAGTAGCCTAGTGGTCAGTGCAGTAGACTGTAAACCAGGGGACCCAGGTTCAAATCCCAGTTCAACTGGGTTTTTTTTTAACCTTTAAATTGTGAGCCCTCTGGAAACAGAGATATATCTACTATACCTAAATATTAGAAACATGCAAGCCCGCGGGTTATTGTGGTGGTGCACATTCAGGTACAGTAAGTATTTCCCTGTCTCTGAAGGGCTCACCATTTAAAATAATAGAGTTACAGTGGAGTATGAACCTGGGTGCCCTGGTGACAAGTCCACTGCACTGACCACTAGGCTACTCTGCAAGACGTCTATAAGGCTAGTTTTGTACAAATGCTGCTAGATGTCCTTGTCTTTGGGGTTTTTTTGGCGGGGGGGGGGGGGTGGCGTTCATAATTTGGACTTTTTAGTTTGGAAAATGGCTGTTCGTTTTTGACATCCTCATGTATTTTCAAACAGGAAACTCAATGTTTTTCCTGTTTGAAAATGGCTGTGAGATGGACTTTTTCTTTTGGAGATTATGAGCAGGACATCCCAATTCTGACTTGGACGTCCTTTTGAAAATGCCCCTCCACCTGTCTTTATCAAACTGCTCCAGAAAGACGGCAGAAATCACAGCTAAAATGAAACTGAAAATATTTACACCTGCTCCAACCATGCTCCATCCAAAACCTGCTCCTGAACATGCCTACTACAAAGTTGCATACGAGTAAATACATTCTTGTCTCCTACGTACAAGTAGATTCTCAGAGAATGTTTTGCTTATTTTTCTCAGGGAAGGCTCTCCACAAAGTGGATGAACACTAAATCCCACGAGGTAAAAATGCAAACAAAAGTGGGAAGTGGACCAATGACTTCAGGACGTTGAGACTATGATGGTACATAAAGTAGTGTATTTTATTGTAGACTCGACACAGTACTGTGTTTCGGCCAAAGGCCTGCCTCAGGAGTCTAAAGATTTATTTGAAACAAAAATATAAAATTTAAAAAACATGACATAAATACACAAACATACGATTCTAAAATTTGCGAGGACAAACGTATGTATCATACACAGAAATCATAATATTGTATATATGAAACGCATCAATAAATATTAATTGAATATGTTTGTGTATTTTTGTCTACAATAAAATACACTACTTTATAAACCATCATAGTCTCAACGTCCTGAAGTCATTGGTCCACATCCCACTGTTGTTTGCTTATTTTTCTCAACATAGAGCCAATTGCCTAGACAGGAACAGAGTGTGACGATAGGGAATGTTTACTGAGAATTTGTTCTCTGACTGTCCAACATTACCTTACTCACAGGGAAGAGGAGTTTTGACCCTGTACACATGAAGGGCAGTTCCTAGCCACCCAGACCATTACAATTCAATAAAAATAAGTTGAATTGCATGATAATATTTGTTCCAGTCTAGTAAGAGCTGCCAGTAGATTTCAAATACTAGTGTCTCAAGTCATCTACCTGGAATTTTTTGAACACTCTGATGGTATCTGGTTATAAAATAGTTTAGAATGTGTTTAGAATGAGGAACTGAGTTCGATTCCCAATTCAGGCACAGGCAGCTCCTTGTGACTCTGGGCAAGTCACTTAACCCACCATTGCCCCAGGTACACATAAGTACCTGAATACAATATGTAAGCCGCATTGAGCCTGCCAAGAGTGGGAAAGAGCGGGGTACAAATGTAACAAAAAAAAAAAAAAATGAAACCAGTGAATTAAAAGCTTCAGTAATATGAGGGAATAATCAGGAATAAATAAATCCCATCCCTTACTGCTGGTGCTATTGTGTTGTCAGTACCGGACAGATGCCTTCATCTTAAAATCTGAGTATGGCTGAGTAATGTTTCTAATAGCATTGCTAAATGATGTTTGGAAAAACACTATTTTTCATAGTAGCCACACTCAGATCCCTACTGAACAATTTCCATGGACCTATGATGTTTTCTTCTGTTTAAATAGAGCCTTTGGGTGATCTTACAATCTCAACTGTCTAGGCATGATGTGTGAGAGAGGTCTATACTAAACAGCCTTTATTGCTTCCCCTTTCTTCCTGAGCAAGGATAGAGAGCTTGGGGTTATAATGACAAATTACTGTATGTGAGAAAGGCACGTAATTCTTCCCTTACAGCATTTCAACAGAATTCGTGTTTCTATGCATGTATATCTCAGAGTAGCCCCCACACAATGCTTCCGTTGTGTAACCGCAGCTCCATTCTTTTATGAAAAACATGGGCATAGCTGTAAGTTGTGGCATTATCAGACACCCTATGGGGCTTCCATATTCTTCCTAAAAGAGGTAAGACTTACTTCTGCACAATCCAACAAACCAAACATTTTTTAAAAAGGTAAAAAATAAAATAAAATAAAAAACAAACACACACATACAAAAAAAATAAAATACTGAAGTACTTGTGAAATTAGGATTATTTGGTAAAAATGGATACTTTCTCAGGTACTCAAAAAAAAGAGGGGGGTAAGTGAAGTAAAACCCTTAAATCACCACAAAATACCTTCACTATATACTTTGGAGGTCTTTAACTAAAGATTTCTATATGGTATGTGCCACAGGAGCCATTTTATTCCTATGAGCCCTGCTGCAAATAATCTGCCCCTTTTACACTAGCAATTCCTGGTGCAACAATGCCAACAAAGCCCCTTGATTCTCACAGGCTTGTCCTACCCTCCCCTAAATTTGCCAATCATGAATCAACCCAAAACTCAGCATTTTTCTTTGTAGCCCCTAAGTTATGGCACAACCTCCAGCCACCCCTCGATTCTGAGCTCTCCTTTGTGTGATTTAAGGCACTCCTTAACTCCGATTTGTTCAATCTTGCCTTTAATCCAACTTTGGCAAGCACATAAACTACTTTATTTCAACCACCATTTTTTTCCAGCTGAGCCTTGAGCTGGGGGCACCACAGCGTCTGTTGCCAACGTTGTTTAGACCTAAGCTATTGCCTATTCAGTTTGTTTTAGCTCTTTGTATATTCTGTCTCATATTTTCTGTTAGGTACTAGATTGTTTCTGTCTGTTGTTTTAAATATTGTAAGGGTTGCTTGGTTCTTTCTTATCTCAATTTATAGTTCTTTCCTTTCTGATCAATTTTTTTTATTTAATGTTTGTAAACTGCTTTGACCTTCTTTGAAAAGGCAGTATATTAAATATTTTAACATAAACATAAACAATATGCACTAATCTTTCAGTAAAAGACCCCCTTTGTCACTTAAATATCATTGCATGTATTAACTGAGGAAGGAAAAGAGCAGCAGTCCCTGTAAAGCACCAATTGCTATTTCCACTTCGGTTAAAAATTGCCGAGGTGGAAATAGCAAGTGATGCACAAAAAAATCTCATGTAAATGAGATTGCAAAAACAGCAAGAAGTTTGACCAGTTGCTAAACTGTGCATGCGCAGAACAGCCAATCGCTAAACCTGGCTGCTCTGCGCATGCTCAGAACAGTATGTGCTACACACAACTTTCATACACACATACTAGCTGCTGGTATGAAAGCTGTGTGTACCTCTTTTCTTTTTCCTTTTCAACCTCTTTCTCGATCCCCCACTTTGCCCCAAGAATCTAGCTCTGCTCCTCCAACCCCAGCATCACCTCCATCTCCGGTTCAAGGAAACTCCATTTGTGGTGTGTGTGTGTCAGCGCAAGGCTGTAGGCAGGAACTGCTAATCCCGGGAACATGCTGGAAAACAGGCTCTCCCCACTGCAAACCTTAGAGATCCAAGCTCTCCGCAGTCCCACAGCACTGAGCAGTGTCCCCCCAGGGTCCTGGAACAGCAATGAGCAGCCCTGATGTGGGTTACGCCAGTGAGAAGCAGAGCCATGGACAGTGCTCAGTGACCAGGATGTTGCCTGCCATGGGTCACTGAGTCCTCTGGGAGAGGGGAAGCTGAAGAACAAGAAGATAGGACCGAGCAATTCTGGTAACCATAGCAAAGTGGAACCCCGCATCTGCTGCCCCATGAATGCCTTTACGGTCTGGGCTCGTTTAGATTCATTTTGTCGGACTCCTAATAGCACTACCTGATAATTGTATAATTGCTGATTTGCTATGGGTATTGTCATGGTATGTTGTTCTGTCTTTTCATTTTTGTTATTAACTTTGCCATGGATTATTGTAACTTTTTTTTTGTTTTGTGTTATACTTGAAAAACCTTAATAAAAATATGAGAAAAAAAAGAAAAAAGAAAAGGATCAAAGAAGAGTGACCAAAATGATAAAGGTGATGGAACTCCTTCCATATGAGGAAAGGCTAAAGAGGTTAGGGTTCTTCAACTTGGCAAAGAGATGGTTGAGGGGAGATATGATTGAGGTGTACAAAATCCTGAGTGGTTTAGAACAAGTAGAAGTGAATGAATTTTTTGCTCTTTCAAAAAGGTCAAAGACCAGGGGACACTCAATGAAATTTAATGGAAATACTTTTAAAACAAACAGGAGGAAATATGTTTTTCACTCAAAGAATAGTTAAGCTCTGGAACTCATTGCTGGAGGATGTGGTAACAGCGGTTAGTGTATCTGGGTTTAAAAAAGGTTTGGACAATTCTGTTATTGAGATGGACATGAGGGAAGCCACTGCTTGCCCTGGGATTGGTAGCATGGAATTTTCCTACTAATTGGGTTTCTGCCAGGTAATTGTGACCAAGATTGGCCACTGTTGGAAGCAGGATACTGGGCTAGATGAACCATTGGTCTGACCCAGTATAGCTATTCTTATCTTCTTATGTTCTAAAGGCAGTTATGTGCATAACTAGTAATTAATGCCAATTTTAATGTCAGCTGTAGCCAATAATTGTTTGTTAAGGACGATTAGTGGCTAAGTATTAAATTAAGTTACACACATTAACTGACAGTATTCTATAACTTGCATGCACAACTTTGAAGCCCTTTTACTAAAACATAGCACATGCTAATAGAAGTAGTGCACATTAGATTCTAAGAAACCCATAGGTTTATAATGGATTTCTTAGCGCCTAGTGCACACTAATGTCTGTTATTGTACATAAGTACACAAGTAATGCCACACTGGGAAAAAACCAAGGGTCCATCGAGCCCAGCATCCTGTCCACGACAGCAGCCAATCCAGGCCAAGGGCACCTGGCAAGCTTCCCAAATGTACAAACATTCTATACATGTTATTCCTGGAATTGTGGATTTTTCCCAAGTCCATTTAGTAGTAGTTTATGGACTTGTCCTTTAAGAAACCGTCTAACCCCTTTTTAAACTCTGCCAAGCTAACCTCCTTCACCACATTCTCCGGCAACGAATTCCAGAGTTTAATTACGCATTGGGTGAAGAAATATTTTCTCTGATTTGTTCTAAATTTACTACACCATAGTTTCATCGCATGCCCCCTAGTCCTAGTATTTTTGGAAAGCGTGAACAGATGCTTCACAGCCACCTGTTCCACTCCATTCATTATTTTATATACCTCTATCATGTCTCCCCTCAGCCGTCTCTTCTCCAAACTGAAAAGCCCTAGCCTCCTTAGTCTTTCTTCATAGGGAAGCTTTAGTAAAAAGGCCCCTTTGCGCGCTAAGAGTAATGTTGTGCGTGCAAGTTTATAGAATTAGAGGGAAGGTGCCTGGTAGCCTGTGCTATAAAGCAGTGGTTCCCAAAACCACGAAAGTAGGTGCCCATGTTCCTTTATAGAAGAGGTTTCTATCAGGTGCCCACCCAATTATATGATTGCCCTCAGACCCCCTTCTAAAGCTGTCAAACACACATATACAGAATGAAATAATTTTTCTGTCTCTATATTGTTTATGGCATTTTGCAAATATATTGCATATATTTGCTTTGATGTCTGTGATATTTCAAACCTCTATTTTAATTATGTGTGTTGAACTTGCTATCTGCTTAGTTATAGGTGAAATATAAATGATAAAATAAAGAAAGCTTCCGTATGCATGCACAGAGAATTAAACACTTTGAAAGCTAACCGAAAAATGTATTAAGGGGTCCTTTTATTAAAGTGTGCTGAAAAATGGCTTGCAGTAGTGTAGACACAGGTTTTGGGAGTGCACTGAGCCATTTTTCAGTGCACCTGTAAAAAAGGCCTTTTTTAAAATTTTTTGCCGAAAATGGACGGGCGGCAAATTCAAAATTGCTGCCCGTCCATTTTGGGTCTGAGACCTTACCACCAGCCATTGGCCTAGCGGTAAAGACTCACACGAGACTCATGTGGTAACTGGGCAGTAACGATCTACATGCGTCAAATGCCACTTGGTGCGCGTCCAATACACGTGTCCGAAAATAAAAATTATTTTTTGGATGCGCGTAACGGACGCGCACCAAAAATGAAATTACCGCAAGAGCCATGCGGTAGCTGGGTGGTAACTCCAATTTGGCTTATGTTGGGTGCTTGTAGACGCTTAGACAGCTTAATAAAAGGGCCCCTAAGTTAGTCCAATAAAAAAGGTATCATCTTATTTTCTTTTATATGTTTTGTTTTATTTCTATTACCTTTAAAAGCGGACTAACATGACTACCACACCACTTTAATCAAACAGATAATAAAATAATCTAGCTCCCTCTTTTAAAGCTTTCAAAAACATGAGCCATATCTTAAAGCACTGCTCTTATACGCAGGAGAAAAAGAGGAACAGGAAAAGACAAGGGCAATGTTATGACCTGTAGCGTGTTATGACCTGCTTATAGAGCATGTTCCCTTTGATCTATAACTCCATGAAGTAAATGTATGGCTTCATTTCTGTCCTTGAAATGAAGCAGTGCTGACAACAAATTAGCCAGAGACTACTGTAGATGGATGAATATTCTACCAAACAGTAAATCACTTACAGAGATGCTCAAAGATGCCACACTTAAGCATCATTTAGAAACTAGACAATTAAATGATACAGATAATAAATGTTACCTCTTCTCCAAATCTTGCCCCCAGTTTCCTGTTTTATGTGTTATGCACATGCTGAACTGGTAATAGTCCTGTAGTTACCACTAGAATTGTTTGAAATGTTTACAATTTACATAACATTGGCACTCGCATCCACTTCCAGTACTCACTCACAAATTAAACATGCAATACAACTTTTAATGGAGACCAATTTTAGCGCAGCTTTATTACAACATCATCAAGTCAGCAAATAGCATTACATAAACCATTAAAAGTCCAACAACCTTCAGTTCAAATTAACCATCTTATGCTTTATTTTATCATCCTCACTTTAATATTCCCTTATCTCTTGTTTGTCCTGTTTGTCTGTCCTAATTAGATTGTAAGCTCTGTTGAGCAGGGACTGTCTCTTCATGTTCAAGTGTACAGCGCTGCGTACGTCTAGTACTGCTATAAAAATGATAAGTAGTAGCAGTAGTATGCTGCTAGTCAGTGCCGAACTAGCCGCCCAATTTTACTACTCAATATGTTAAATATTCCATCTCACATGTAATTCCAGTGAAACCTGTGGTGTCGTCAAGGCCTCACCTTCCGCTAGTGGCGGTCTCGCACATTAGCAAATCATACCCCAAAGATAAATAGTAATTCTCTTGATACTGAATAGATAAATACTACTTCTTTGATATCAATTTCTCCTTGACCTTCTCAGCAGCAGCGACCCCTCTCCCAAGCCTAATAACATCCTCACCCACAACACAAACAAAAGAACTCAGAGAACCAGACATACAATAACACATATCCAGCAAAACCTGTAAATACAAAATCAGAAACCAAATGGGAGGGCTGGGTGGGCTTAAAGTAACCTGTGATTAAATATTATTTTGTTTACCTGAAGGTAGGGTTACCATAAGTCCGGTTTTACCTGGACATGTCCACTTTTTGAGGACATGGCCGGGCAACCGGGTGGGTTTTGCCAGCCTGCCCATTTGTCCGGATTTCCAGACAAATGGGCAGGCTGGCGGGAGGACGGGCATGCTTTAGTGATGTCCTATCCTTCCCTCCCCTTACTATACTGCCCTGTTGGTCTAGTGACCTCTTCAGGGCAGGAAAGGCTCTTTCCTGCCCCGAAGAGGTCACTAGACCACCAAGACAGTACAGTTAGGTAAGGGGAGAGGAGGATAGGACACCCTTGGGGGTGACGGGGGTGTGTGAAAGGGGTGGGTTGGTATGTGACAGGGGGCGGGGTGGGTTTGGTGGGGTGGGGAGGGGTGTGTGGTGTGGGTGTGGCAGGGTGTGGTGGGACGGGGCATGTGTCCTGTTTTTTGGGGGAGAAAATATGGTAACTCTACCTGAAGGGGAAGCTTGTTTCAGGCAAGGGGAGGCTCAGGGTAGCTCAGAAATAATCCACAATGGCACTGAGACCAGTATATGATACATTGTTTAAAAATGTTTTGATGGTTGTATAAGATTATAAGTTATAGAATTCAGGTGCCCAGAGGCCCTAAAGTGGTGCTGTGACCTTTGAGGAAGTTTGATTTATAAAATGCTTTAAATTGTGTTGTGTTTCTCTTTGGGGGGTTTAAAAGAGGTTTAAAAGTGCAGATTTTCACATAATTCTCCTCAAAGCATGGCTATAAGATGTTGTATGATGTTAAAAGTGAACATGAGAGGTTAATTTAGGATAATTTTGACTGTTTTAACTGTTGTGCAGGGCTTACTTGGCCAAGCCCTCTTCTATAGAAATTTGCATAGCTTGAATCTGATTGGCTGCATCGCTCACTCAGGAACCTGTTTCTGGGGAATTTTCTGGAGCCTCAAAAAAAAAAAAAAAGACAGTTGGTTGGACTCTGAACAGGCAGGGTGGATGTCTGAGAGTCTGGGAGGTTAACATGTGAGTTGAAGAAATAAGTAATTTGTTTGACTAATATGCAGGGCTTTTTTTGAGGGGGTACTGCTCCCACCCCCCCCCCCCTCACTCTCTCCTCAATCTCTGGCCGACTACTTCTGTGACAAGGTCCAGAAGATCAACTTCGAATTCACCACCAAACCTTCTCCTCCTCTTCATCCTATAACCCACTCTCTCAACCAACCAACCCAGGCCTCCTTCTCCTCTTTTCCTGATATCACCGAAGAGGAAACCGCCCATCTCCTCTCCTCCTCGAAATCCACCACCTGTTCCTCAGACCCCATCCCCACCAACCTACTTAGCACCATCGCTCCTACTATCACCCCCACCATCTGTCATATCCTCAACCTCTCTCTCTCCACTGCAACTGTCCCGGACACCTTCAAGCATGCTGTGGTCACACCACTCCTCAAAAAACCATCTCTTGACCCTACCTGTCCCTCCAAATACCGCCTCATTTCCCTCCTACCCTTCCTCTCCAAGATACTTGAACACGCCGTTCACAGCCGCTGCATTGATTTTCTCTTCTCTCATGCCATCCTCGATCCGCTTCAATCCGGCTTTCGCCCCCTACACTCGACAGAAACGGCACTATCTAAAGTCTGCAATGACCTGTTCCTCACTAAATCCAAAGGTCACTACTCCATCCTCATCCTCCTCGACCTATCCGCCGCTTTTGATACTGTCAATCACAACCTACTTCTTGACACACTGTCCTCCTTTGGGTTCCAGGGCCCTGTCATCTCCTGGTTTTCCTCTTATCTCTCCCATTGTACCTTCAGAGTACACTCTCATGGTTCGTCCTCCTCCCCTATCGCGCTCTCTGTTGGAGTTCCTCAGGGATCTGTCCTTGGGCCCCTCCTTTTTTCAATCTACACCTCTTCCTTAGGCTCCCTGATCTCATCTCATGGTTTCCACTATCATCTTTATGCTGACGACACCCAGCTGTATCTCTCCACACCAGACATCACTGCGGAAACCCAGGCCAAAGTATCGGCCTGCTTATCCGACATTGCCGCCTGGATGTCCAACCGCCACCTGAAACTGAACATGGCCAAGACTGAACTTATTGTTTTCCCACCCAAACCCACTTCTCCTCTCCCTTCACTCTCTATCTCAGTTGATAACACCCTCATCATCCCCGTCTCATCTGCCCGCAACCTCGGTGTCATCTTCGACTCCTCCCTCTCCTTCTCTGCGCATATCCAGCAGATAGCCAAGACCTGTCGCTTCTTCCTCTACAACATTAGCAAAATTTGCCCCTTCCTCTCTGAGCACACCACCCGAACTCTCATCCACTCTCTCATTACCTCTCGCCTTGACTACTGCAACCTACTCCTCACTGGCCTCCCACTTAGCCACCTATCCCCCCTTCAGTCCATCCAGAACTCTGCCGCACGTCTTATCTTCCGCCTTGACCGATATACTCATATCACCCCTCTCCTCAAGTCACTTCACTGGCTTCCAATCAGATACTGCATACAGTTCAAGCTTCTCCTACTAACCTACAAATGCACTCGATCTGCAGCCCCTCCTTACCTCTCTACCCTCATCTCCCCTTACATCCCTACCCGTAACCTCCGCTCTCAAGACAAATCCCTCCTTTCAGTACCCTTCTCCACCACCGCCAAGTCTCGGCTCCGCCCTTTCTGCCTTGCATCACCCCATGCTTGGAACAAACTCCCTGAGCACATACGCCAGGCCCCCTCCCTACCCATCTTCAAATCATTGCTCAAAGCCCACCTCTTCAATGTCGCTTTCGGCACCTAATCACAACACCTCTACTCAAGAAATCGAGACTACCCCAACTTGACATTTCGTCCTTTAGATTGTAAGCTCTTCTGAGCAGGGACCGTCCTTAGTTATTAATTTGTACAGTGCTGCGTAACCCTAGTAGTGCTCTAGAAATGTTAAGTAGTAGTAGTAGTAGTAGTAGTAGTAGTACTGAGTACTGACACCTTTTCCATTATCTGCTAAAATTGGCCCATGATCCCCAAGTTTTAATGAAGGAGCTCAGGCTCTACACACCAATTCTGTTTTGTCATAGATTCTGTGTCTGGTTGCAGGGGCCTGGCCATTGTGGGGTGGGTCTCTCAGTGATCACCCCACCCCTGAAGGGTGGCCTGGCATTTGAGTACCGGCACTTTTTTTGCTAGAAAAAATGCACTGCTAATATATGAAGACGTTTGGTGAGTGGAAGTGAGACCTAAAGTGTGACTGTGTTTTGGATAGACTTTAACCTTTTTGTGATCCTTTGGTGAGATGAAGTTCTGCTCTAAAGTAAAGTATAAAGTAAAAATTTGTTCTGATAATTATTAGAATTACCTAGTAGTGATTTTTCATCTAACTGAAAAGCTGTGAGAACTTAAAGTGAAGGAAAGAGAACTAAAATACATACGAGTTCTGTGAGCACCCTGCAAAGTGTGTACAGCTTGAGGAGTATTCTTTTATTATTATTGTAGTATTCTATAGGGAAGATTTAAGTTAATCCAAATTTCATATAGAAATAAATCTGAACTGTGAAAGGGTTGAGATATGTCTCAGCTTCAGGTATAATTCAGAGTGTGTCTGAATTTCTGAGAATTCTGAGGTGGAGGAGGGGATTTTTCTTCAGTGGCTTCAATGTCACTGGGGACTTGAAGTGTAGTGGAATTTGTTGTAAGACAGTAATCTTGTCTTGGTGATTGCTACTGTGTGTGTATGAAGTGAATATTATTTTTGAAGAGAGTCAACCAAGAAGACAAAAGTAGTCAGTGAGATGAAACAAAGTCTGAGATAGTCAGATAGTATTTAGCATATACCAATAATTATTTTTATTTAAGAGAGCGTTAGTCCAAACCGGTATTCAGATTCTTAAACTAAAAGAGATTTTGTGGTTTTTTTTTTTTAGGAACATATTCTGAGTGACAGGCTGCACACACTTTTGGATAAGGAGGCAGATTTCTCTCCATTTTGTTTGGTTTTAGTAGTAGGCAGTAGTTTCAGTTTCCACTGCAGCTGATCATTCATCACCCTACGCAGGAGGACAAAGAAGAAGGGCCCCACCGTTTCCATGCAAGCAGAAGACCCAAGGAAAGCTTGAACCATCAGATAAGTTCAACAATTGCACCTATTACATCCAGGAACTAGACTAAATTTTCCATCTGTTTTCATTGAGCTAAAGAGACACTGACACACTGAGGGTATTAGGGGATAAAGCCATACTTCCCTGGTTGATTCATGATCCTGAGAGAAAGTGTACTGATACTAGAGTGGAATATCATATTTTCTGCAGAACCTCTTATCTGATATTGTAAGAAAAAGGAATTTCTGATTTTTGTATACACCAAAGTGAGCTGTAAGAAAAGTTTCCACGTAGCTTATTGTTAAGTGGGAGGGAAGAAACATTTGATTTGTAATTTTCCTTTGCATTTATCCCTGCATTTGTACATTGAGGTGTATAGTTTTCCTTCTTGCACCCCTGTTAATCAAGGTTATATAAAACTTTTAGAGTTCAACTAGTCCTCAAGTAAACCACTTTTTGTAGAATAAACATTCTATTAAACTTTCAGTTGGTCATCTTTTCATTATCCTACATATAATTACAAAATTTTCCATTGAAATGTAACACCTTTTCTGTAGATTTTCACTTAGTTTTCCTCTCAAGTTTTTTTGGAAATTGAGACGAGGTTAGTTTGTTAATGAAGCTTTTCCCTTTGTTTTTACATGAGCACTCTGTCTGAGGTAACGTTGCAAGCCACTGGTGACACACGTATTTATTTATTTATTTATTTATTTACTAGTAAAAAAGGCCCGTTTCTGTTAGAAATGAAACGGGCGCTAGCAAGGTTTTCCTCGTAGTGTGTATGTTTGAGAGAGTGTGTGTGAGATTGACTGTGTGAGAGAGAGTGAATGTGCGAGTGTTTGTATGTGACAGAGAGAGACTGAGACTGGGTGCGAGTGTGTCCGTGTGACTCAGAGTGTGTGCCAGGGGCCCCTCCCTCCCCCCTCCGAGTTTCAGGGTCATGAGAGAGAGTGAATGTGCGAGTGTTTGTATGTGACAGAGAGAGACTGAAACTGGGTGTGAGTGTGTCCGTGAGAGAGAGAGAGAGAGAGAGTGTGTGTGTGAGAATCAGAGTGTGTGCCAGGGGCCCCTCCCTCCCCCCTCGATCCCTCTGAATTCCAGGGTCATCCCCCCTTCCCTCCCTCCCTCCCTCCGAGTTTCTCCCCGACGTACAGGGCTATATGTGCAGTTACTCGAGGCTGGACTTAAAAACCTCCTTGAACTTGATACTGCAAAACCTGGTATCGTCTGTCCCGGGTAGGAGAAGTTCAGAGAACAGTTCTTCTGGCCCATCTGGGTCTGTTGTGAGTAGAAGAACCTTTCTTGTGCTCCCATCTTCAGCTCAGGCAATTCTTTGTTCTGAGGATCCAGTTGTTTGTTAAAAGTTTTTGACTCAGGCCCAGATGCACAAAACTTTAACAACCCTTTAACCACCCTTTATCGAAGAAATTGCCAACCGTTTCATGTACTAAAGCCCATTTTTCGAGGACCGTAGCAGCTAACGAAAATGGAATGCAGATGAGCAATTAGTGTAGAAACCCTTTTGAAATGACATGCACTAACGTTTTCCGATTGGTTTAACGAAGGAAAACGCCGAGAAATCTAACGAGAGGTCTGTACCTCTCGTTAGGGCTCTCCGGCTAAAAACTCTAATGTAGAACTAAAAAAAAAAAGAACAAGGGGGTGAAAACACGCGCCAGGGGCGTCCTTTATTGACGCCCCAGGTCGCCGCTGCTCCCCGCTCCCTCTGCAAGCAATCCAGAAGTTAAAAAATAAAGGACCGGGAGGGGGCAAAGGTGCTCGTCAGGAGCGTCCTGTTTGAACGGCCTTGCCCCCCCCACCCCGTCCAAGGTCGCCGCTGCTCCCCGCATTATAAATTTAAAAAGCAAAAACGAAGAAATCCTTACTTTAGAAGCCCCGGCCGGCCCCCCCTCCATTCCTCTGTACTCTGTCAACCCCACAGCTCCGCCTCCTGACTGACACCCTCCGCCCTGTGCCCCGCCTCCTCCGCGGGTCCTCGCCGCCATTCCCCCCCCCCCTCCATCGGGCCCCCCTCCCTCTTACCGGGCCCGTGCAGCGCCTCTCACCTCTATGGGAAGGCGCTGCACGGGCAAGAAGATCAGCTGACGCCTCTGTCTTCCATTCTTCCTTCGCGTCTCTTTCCTTTTGGGCCCACCTCGGACAGGGTGGGGGGCAAGGCCGTTCAAACAGGACGCTCCTGACGAGCGCCTTTGCCCCCTCCCGGTCCTTTTTTGAGTTTTGTTTTTATTTTGGGAGCCACGTGTTTGTTTGTTTTTTGTTTTGACAGTGGCATGCGCAGAGCAGCCAGCATAACGCTTGGCTGCTCTGCGCATGCTTTAGGGGCCTTTTACCGACGGGGATTACGGACGTATGATACCTTGTACTTTTCAATACCGCACCGAACATTTCTGAGCTGTTTTTTTAATGCATTCTTCGTTTTTTAAAATTCGCTTTTACGATTTTGATTTTTTTACGTTTGGTTGATGCATCTGGGCCTGTGTGTCAGGACCAAAACTATCTCCCAGCCTTCTTTTGCCATTAGCATCACAAGTGATCAAAATTTATGTATAGGTACGGAGAAAAAAAAAAGGAAACAATAGAATTCTCCTCACCAGTTAGCCAAAGTCCCTGCAGAGGTGTGGTCGATTTTTTTTTTTGCCGTTTTGATTAGTTTCTGGAGTCCTCTGACTGCTCCTCCCCGTCATTCAACCTGCACCATGCTCTCTTCTAGTAGCTTAGCTGAACCCGTCCTGTTCTTATTGAAAGAAACTGGCTCGCCCTGAAGGAGGACAGAGCTTATTGATTGGCTGATTCCTCTTAGTAGGTGGGTCCTATCTTAGCATTTTCCTACGACTGTTCAAGTGTCCTTCTACGAAACAGCACGCCCTCAACAACGACTGGCTTTTAGATTGTCTGGTTGCTGAGGAGGCGGGTCTTATTGTAACATTCATAACAGTAGGGACTCTGCTGCCCCTTGTTTTACATGCGGGTATCAGTGTTGCCAGGTGGGCGGTTTTACCGCCCAATTGGGCGGTTTTCCGCGACCCGCTGCGGGAAAGTTTTGCCCGCGGCGGGTTGCGGTTTTTTGGGCTGCTTTTTGGGTTTCAGGGCGGTTTTTTGGGCGGTTTTTTCGGCTGCGGGGGCGGGGTTAGTGACGTTTTGGGCGGGGTTAGTGACGTTTTGGGCGGGGCCGATGACGGGGAGGCGGGGCCGATGATGGTGGGGCGGGGTTGATGACGGCGGGGGCGGGGTTGACGGCGGGGGCGGGGGTGATGACGCGGGGGTGGGGGTGTCAGGGGCGGGGTTTGAGTTTGGGCGGGTTTTGGGCTGGATTTAGGCTGGTTTGGGTGGGAAAAAAAATTTCCACCTGGCAACCCTGGCGGGTATGCTTTGGCTGTGTTGTGCACAACTGCGAGGTGTTTCAAAAAAGGCAGCTTACAGTGAGGAAAGGGTGGGCGGCGTAACGGTGAGCGTCCAGCTGCGGGAGGGTGGGTGAGGGGGACTGTGGGCGGGGGGACGGGGTGCAGAGGTTTTTTTTCTTGTGGTGCGGTTCTACTGTTTCCTGGGGAGCTGTGTGTTTGGGGGGGGAGGGGCTTTTTTGATGCGCCGAGGGGGCACTGACAGCTGTGTCGCAGGCAGGGGGAGGAGTAGGGAAACACGCTCCGTGTGTTTCCCTACTCCTCCCCATGCGTGGCTCGCGGTTTTGTGTGTTGCGTCCGTGCACTGCACCCCATGCCTGGCTCGCGGTTTTGTGTGTTGCGTCCGTGCTCGCTGGAGACTTTTGATGAGTGTCACTGCTCCGCCCTCGACGTCATCACGTTTGACGCGTGGGCGGGGCAGACACTCATGTGAAAAGCGATCTCTGCCGCCTCACTTTTAGAACGTTGGGAAAGTGAGGCTTCATTAGAACGTTGGAGGTGCGTTTTATATAGAGAGATTAGGATTTATTTACCGCCTTTTTGAAGGAATTAAATCCTATTCAGGTACATCTAGGACAGAGTCAGCTCATGGGACTAGGAGGCTTACATTAAAACTTTCTGAAGTATCTTGTCCTCAGCTCCATTTAAAACACCTCCCTCCCCAACCTGACCTCACCACAATAACCCCTCAGAAACACTAAACATGAATCCTTCTTTTCCCAACTTTCTAATTGTTCCACCAATCAGCACCTCTCCACATCCCTGCTCCTATCAGCACTCAGTTCATACTCTCCTTCCTATGTCCACAGCAACAAGTTTAGTTCTATCTCCATTGTTGTTTTACCATTCCTTCTTTCCTCACCCCAATAATCCTGCTACCTTAATTAATTTTGACCTTTGCAACTCACCCCCCAACCCATTTATTTAATATCTCCCTCTGCAAAATTAAATTCCATCATTTAATTCTTTTACAGGGAATCACATCACATTTTTCAGCTCTTTTGTTTTACCCCCTTCCCTCCCCCCCCCCCCCAAATCCTCCCCTTCTAATTAAATAAATGGCATCCCTCCATTTGGAGTGATGCCAATGTTATATAGCCCCCAGGCTTCCTACAAGCAAAACTGAGAAACAAATCTCACATGGTAGATATTCAGTGTTGTTTAAGTGAGCAGAAGAGGCTCTTCTCTTCTTAAACTCCACCCAGCGGACCCCACTGCACAGTGCTGCTGAATATCAGCTCTGACTGCCACGGCCTGTGAGAAGAGTCGGGGAGAAGCTAGCCTTTGGTACTCGCCATGTTCAGTGCCAGTGTCCACATTGCTAACTGGGCAGATAGCATTGCACAAAAGGCAGCCAGCAGCCACAAAACTTCCAGGTCCATGGCTGATGCAGATTTTCGATGCTGGTGCCCAGACATGACCCTGCCATTAAATATCCAGGTTAGATTCAGCCCACATCGGTCAACAGCTTGAAAGAGGCTAACCATTGTAAGATGAATATCAGGGCAACATTGTCACAATAGCCTATGTTAAAGAGAAAGAGTGGTATCTGTCTGAAGGTGCTGTGTGCTGATTGTAGTGTATGTTTTACAGGTCCAGAGTCCCAGATCTTGCCTTACTTACCGCTGATTGACAGCCTAGCTCCACTTACCATATCACATGACACTTCAACACAAGCAGCATTTGACTCTTGAAAACTATTTTAGAACTACCCCTAAGGCATATTCTGCAGAAGTAGAGCACCTGGGGAGCAGGTTGTGCTCCTTGGGATGAGGCTCCATGGGATGAAGCTTCTTCCATAACACAGCCTGAATTAACTACTGTAGGTCTCTTTCATTCACAGGGATGTGATGGGACCAGAAGAGATGTGGTGGGGAGGGTGGAGGGTGGAGGAGAAAATGTCATGGCAGTAATTTGTTTTTATTATGTTGGCACTGTGCTACATGATGTGGCAGAAAGGGACAGGTGCTCTTGTGCTATTTAGCACTGCATGTAACACAGTGCCTGCACACCCCCTGCATTTATTGCACAGGCTTTGTACTTACTTTTTACTAATATTTAAACCTAACACATGCACATGAGCAAAACTTTAACACAATTTAGTGTCTTTGTTAGGTTCTTAAATTTAATTCCTACTTTCACTCTAACTTTCAGCTGAAAATTCATCCAGTTTTGTTTTGAATTTGTAGCAATTCCCCATGCATACATTTAGGACCAACCTGTTCTTTTTCAAACGTGACAATACAACCTGAAGACTTATTTGCAGCCTGAACATGTAGTTGCTGGTCTGCTGCTTGATGGGTTCCGCCGCCCCCTTGCCTCCCCCATGCTGATCTCACCTGGAAGCATCTCTTGCATTTATTTTTTTCCTAGGACAAGCAGGATGCATCAGCCACATGTAGGTAATGTTATCCGACAGCCCATCGGACAGAAATGCTCTCCAATAGCTCAAGAGAGATTTTTTTTAAATCCCTCTGAGCATGTGCCGTAGGTGCCCCTACTGGGTGAATCCCCTCACCCTCACTTCCTGCCTCAGTCTAAGTTTTCCGCCGTACCCAACAGTTGAATTTTTCAGCTCTCCACCAACAAACATGTAACCTGCTCACACAGACTTACATCTTTGCTGGAACATCAGGATATAGCGCCCCGGATGCGGACACCCATATGAGGATGCGAAAGCCACGAGGCGTGAGTCAAGTCTACACCTCATCCTGCCTGTTTGCTCTATGTGGCTGCATGTCTTAGTGCCCACTTGCACAGGCTACCTGTTTGCTTTATGGCGAAATGTATCAGCACCCATATGCACAGGCAAAACTCTCTCCACCACACTGTTACTGCACGAGGTGATACGGAACCCTGCACCAGCAGCCAGGTTTCTGTGTTCCGCAGGCTATTCCTGTTCCACTTCTAAATGTTATACCATTTACGGTCACCATGATACTGACTGGGTGCCTACATTCCTGCTGTTTGTTTTTCCACATATTGTTGACACTCCAATGTACTTACAGCGCCATGCCTACTACAAACCTTCATGACAATTTACTGCCAACAAACCTGGTCTAGCCTACTCCTTTTTCCACTCCCTGCTCCTCTGGCTGGAGTCAGACCTTTCTACCACAGCACATCAAGGGCCATAAGGACTGAAAGCCTACTGGAGCACTTAACCCTTCTTACTCCCCTTGGCTTGGCAGTCACCTATATGTGGCTGACGCATCCTGCTTGTCCTAGGAGAAAGTGAAGTTACCTGTAATGTGAGTTCTCTGTGAACAGCAGGATAAGTCAGCCACACAACCCACCCAACTCTCCTTAGGAGGATCCACCCTCGCTAGGGATTCACTGAGGCAAGAGGTGAGGGTGAGGGGACTTGCCCAGTAGGGGCACCTACTGCACATGCTCAGAGGGATTTAAAAACAAAAAATCTCTCTGAGCTATTGGAGATTATTTCGGTCCAGTGGGCTGTCAGATGACATCACCTATATGTGGCTGACTTATCCTGCTGTCCATGAAGAACTCACGTTACAGGTAATAGCTTTGCTTTCTTCCATGAATGCCTACCCACTTCTGCACTTTGTTTTGATTCTTTAGAGGTGGATTATTGTCTTAAATTTCATCTCAGAAACATGCTTCATAAAATATTTGGGGCATTTGTTAAACACTTGAGGAACATTCATCAATCTCCCTAAAAGCTCATATATGGGGGGAAGGCTCAGAATCATCAGATTGGGATGCAGTCTGAGTCACTCTTTGTATCCCCTCACTTTTTGCTTTTCCTGACCAGCATATTAGCTGCACTGTAAAACTGTCACAGAGGAACTATACTAGAGCTCCTTTTGTACACAATCAGTGAACATCCACTGAATAGCAAACACAGTTGTCATGGAGAGGCATGAGAAAATGGCTCTCACTAGTTTTGCAGCATGTTCAGAAAAAGAAGGTAGGCATGGAACAGCTGGTAACTGCGGACAAAGTGTTTGTCCTCTAACATGCTGGACTCTATTTACTAAGCATTTTCTCCCATCAATGCAAAATAGAAAACCCTGCTTTGTTACACAAAGCTCAGTGAAAGCTTGATTCAAGAACCAATCAATGTGAAATAAAGGGGAACTACAGAAAGGTCAATTTCAGTTGTTCTAGGATTATTTTCAGGGTTAGAGGACATAGATCCTTATTTTTTTCTCAGGCACACTGACCCTTTTTGCACATAACCATAATTTTCTTTTTAGCCAGAGTCTTTGGAATGTCAGGTGTTTAAAAGGTTTTCAAATTTTTTTTTACTACTTATCATTTCTACAGTGCCACAAAACATGCACCATGCATACAGGTTCATTTAAGAGTCATTCCTGGCTCCAGAAAAAGTATTTAGTAAGGGCCAATGTTTTTCAGAGATTTTAATGTTGTAAACCTCAGATCCCAACAGGAATGACCAAGCTATCAAGCTAAATTACAATTCTGAGTAGCAGCGATAGTACTGGGGAAGAATTTAAGCTCTCTTTTATGTGGAGTTGGATCACATTTGAATGAGTTGTTCTGAAAGGGCCAAACCTAAGGGGATCAACCCTTTTGGAGTTTCCTTTGGGAAAGACAAGGGAACTAGGGTTTTGATGCTTATAAGTGGTTATTTGGGGATGGTGACTAGATTAGATTATTTGTGGATTTGTTAAGCTATAATAATCACCAGAAATGTTTGCCTTATCAATTATTTGAATTGATGGATTGTGATTTATTCCTCTTTAATGAGAGTAAGGTGGATACTCTAGAATTACAGTTCTAGAGTATCAATGTGTTGTATTTGCTGGTGTACAGATAGTTAGTTAGGATGCAAAACCCAAATACTGAAGAGACTCCAAACTGCCCAAAAGACGGCTGCCAGACTTATTTTTGGCAAATCAAAATTTGAAAGTGCATCACCTCTTCAAGCAAAGCTTCACTGGCTCCCCATCAAAGAAAGACTACATTTTAAGATCAACACAATGACCCACAAGATCATCCACGGCGAATCACCTGGCTACATGAATGAATTGATCGACCTCCCTGCTAGAAACAGATCTATTTCTTCACAAACTTATCTTAACCTACACCTTCCCAATTGTAGAGGAATTAAGTACAAGACCTACTACGCATCCAGTTTCTCCTTTTTGGGCAGCCAGCTTTGGAACGCTATACCCAGACCAATCCGATTAATAAACGACTTCTTGCCCTTTAGAAAAATGCTGAAAGCTCATCTCTTTAAGCAAGCCTACCCAAATGCCCCAACCTAATCTCGCCAACTTCCACCCCCAATTCTGTTCTGACTTAATATCAACCTCCCATCCTTCTCTTTCCATCTCTCCTTAATTTTATCCTTCCTTACCCTTTCTCCCAAATTATACTATCCTATCCTGTCTACCCTCTTTTATCCTAGTCATATATTATCTAGCTCAACTTATCATACACTACTAAGCCCAACTTTACATTGTTTTACTACTGTTTTATTAAAATTCTATTAACTTTGTATTTCAAATTACTATGTAAGCATAGGCGGTCGGTGGCCCAACTGTTTGGGGAGGTTAAAGGGGGCGGGGTTAGGGGTGGGGCCAGGGGTGGAGCTTAAATCTATAATTGTCTGATCACACACAGAAAAAAAATAAATAAATGTCACAATTAATACCTTTTATTAAATTTAGATATTAGTTATGTATCATATGTCAAAGAATAAAGTGGTTGCTCAAAGCATATACTAACCACAATCGCTCAACTGCAAAACACTATGCACAACTTTGTGCAAAAACACACTCTGAACCTTACTGTACCATAAATATTACACTGGGCAGAACCTAATACACCAATATACCACCCATACGGAAAATGCAGACCATCAACAATATTGAAACATCCTAATTCATGTTTAATGTGGGATAAAATGTCATAAATAAGTAAATAAACTTTTAATGTTGAACACCTAATTCTCAAAGTGGACATATTCCAAACACTATAATGAAAATAAAATGATCTTTTCTACCTTTGTTGTCTGGTGACTTTGTTTTTCTGATTGTGCTGGCCCAGTATCCGATTCTGCTGCTATCTGTCCTCTTAACTCCGTTTCCATGGCTTCCTTTCCATTTATTTGTTTACTTTCCGCCTTTCTTCTTCATTTCTTGCCCTACACCCGTAAGTAAAAGTTGGGTCCTCCGCAAACTTGACTGTCCAGTGGATCAAGCTTTTGCCTATTTTCTTCATCCATGTGCAGTTTTTCTACTCTCTTCCTTTTCCGTCATCTCATCTCCTTCCTCACTCCACCCTCCCCTCCATCCACCCATGTCCAGCAACTCTCCTCTCCCCTTCATCCACCATGTGCAGCAACCCTCCTCTCCCCTCCCCTCCATCCACCCATGTCCAGTAACCCTCCTCTCCCCTTCATCCACCATGTGCAGCAACCCTCCTCTCCCCTCCCCTCCATCCACCCATGTCCAGCAACCCTCCTCTCCCCATGTCCAGCAACCCTCCTCTCCCCTGCCCTCTCCTCTCCCCTTCTTCCACCATGTGCAGCAACCCTCCTCTCCCCTTCCCTCCATCCACCCACCCATGTCCAGCAACCCTCCTCTCCCCTGCCCTCTCCTCTCCCCTTCATCCACCATGTGCAGCAACCCTCCTCTCCCCTCCCCTCCATCCACCCATGTCCAGCAACCCTCCTCTCCCCTTCATCCACCCATGTCCAGCAACCCTCCTCTCCCCTGCCCTCTCCTCTCCCCTTCATCCACCATGTGCAGCAACCCTCCTCTCCCCTCCCCTCCACCCATGTCCAGCAACCCTCCTCTCCCATGCCCTCTCCTCTCCCCTTCATCCACCATGTGCAGCAACCCTCCTCTCCCCTCCATCCACCCATGTCCAGCAACCCTCCTCTCCCATGCCCTCTCCCATGCCCTCTCCTCTCCCCTTTATCCAACATGTGCAGCAACCCTCCTCTCTTCTCCCGTCTGCCCTCGTTTCCTTCCTGCCCCCCCCCGCCCCCGCCGTACCTTTAAATATTATATTTTTGCTGGAGTCGCGGGCAGCGCCGGCATTGAAGGCATCAGCAGGCTCATCGCGGTTCCAGCGGCCCTCCCTCGCAAGTCGCTTGATGGCTCCGCCCTCGTAGAAACAGGAAATACGTCAGAAGAGGGTGGAGCCATCATCCGACTTGCGAGGGAAGGCTGCTGGAACCGCGATGAGCCTGCTGATGCCTTCAATGCCGGCGCTGCCCACGACTCCAGCAAAAATATAATATTTAAAGGTACGGCGGGCGGCGGCGGGGCGGGCAGGGCAGTGGCGGGCTGGGGAGGCTTAGCCTCCCCAAGCCTCTTATACGGGGTGCCTATGTATGTAAGCCGCATTGAGCCTGTATTGTGTGGGAAAGCGCGGGGTACAAATGTAATAATAATAATAATAATAATTGCTTGTTAACATCCAATTGACAGTGCTGATTAGCTAGTTAACCAATTAAGTTACACGCATTATTATAGAATACGCTTCAATTTCCACATGGAAATTAAGGTGTGATAAATAGAATCTGACAGTATATGCTAACAAGCTTTCAGAGCCAGATGTTTCCGGCATTATTCACCTATTGGCAGAAAAGCACCAGGCAGATCAAACATTCTGAAGTAGAACATGAAAAAGTTGTATCTGGTTCTAAACCAGGCACATGACAAGACAAACGGAGGAAAAAAGAGAAAGGGAAATTACATTCACCACTGCCATCAGACACATGATAAACTAGGAGTAGGGGATAACAGTGCATTTGTTGTTTGTATGTTTATGATTATACTTATTATTATATATGTTTTTTGTTAGCCACTTAGCTTTAAGTGGGGTACAACGTTTTAACATAAATAGATAAATAAACTAGATCCAGATTCACCCAACAGGGTTGATCCAGTCCTGGGCTTATCCCGATGCATGCAGAGACTTGTAGCCTTGCTTTTCTTAGGGAATCCAATGGGGAAATCAGAACTACAAGTCCCTGCATGCAATGGGGTAAGCCCAGGACTGGAATAACCCTCTTGGGTGAATCTGGATCTAGTTGGCAACCCTAATTAGGAGGCTAGTGCATGTCATGGTCATGTACTTTCCCTTCACCAATCTCTTGGCTGGGTAGTGAATACAGATGTTGACCTCCACAACAATGAAGAAATAATGCTTACTGTACTTATATTTTTATTGTTGTGCATTCTCTATATATATGGCTCACTGACATGCTCTTTTCTACGTAGGGTGTTCACATACATATTTTTTACATTTTTGTTTGCAGCGGTTTTTATACAAATCAAACGGTCTCCCAGCAGAAGAGGTGTATAAGTTTATATTTTTAAATTTTAATTCAATTCATTTTCATTTTTTAAATTTTTATTCTTTACCGAACATAGTCCCATCGTCAATATAATTTACATATCCTGTGTTACATCAGATCACATTCATTGTTGTTTTTCATTCAGTATTTTCTTCACTGCATTTATTAATCGATCATTGCATATAAATTTGATTTGATTCATAGCTATTTCCCCTTTTTTTTAGTCTCTGGCGTTCTTTAATTTAATTTGCCGCTTTTTTGAACTTTGACCCGGAAATGATGCATATAAACATCACAGGACACTTGCAATAGTTTTTCCAGCTTCAATAATGGTGTGTCCATTTGTGTATGCTAGAGACCACAGTAAGTATATTTTTGTTTTGAGACACATTTTATGTATGCACATCATTGCACTATTGGCATTTACTTGTTTTCATACATACTCACTCGAAGCAGTATTGCACTTTTGTTTTTAATCTTCAGACTGCAGCAGTTTTGCTTTTTAGAGACGTTGATATCCACACTTTTTGTGGTCTCTGCTTTAATGCTGTAATCGTCCCTGTTTTTATATATAATCACTCAAAGTAGTATAGCAGGAAGTTTACTGACAACGTGGTGGTTTAATTCTCCTCCGATGCTTTATTAATATTTCATAGCGCTTCTGTCAGCCTTTAAGGGCACTGATAATTGTTTGTCATACATAACAATAAGTGCATCATTTTATAACACGGCACTTGTAACATTTTAGATATTTTATTATTATATCGCACTTAGTGTTTATATATGTGACATTGCTGTGCCATGACGTTGTTTTGATTGCAAGACATTTTGTATATAGTATATTTTATAAACACATTGCACTAGTCATGTCAATACACAATGTAGTGTCAATACACCCTATGATACCTAAACTAATGTCATATTATTAGTCTTGAACCGCTCTAATTTTATTTTTTGTTTTTTATTAATTCTTTTTGATTTATGATTATAGGGATTCCCGTTTGAGCTGTTTTTTTCTTGACTTTTATGCACCATATGTAACATTTTTATTGTTTACATTTATCTTCATTTATTTTTATTTTCATTATTTATTTTTCATTTTCATTTTTATTTTGTCATAATTTTTCTTTTTCCTTATTTATTTTTAATTTATTTTTCTTTTTTTTAGCTCCATACATACTACCCCATTTCTCATTTTTGGTAACATAGAGTATTATTTGATTGTGTCCATGTTCACTTTTTTATAGTTGCCCCTTTACGAAGGTTTCAAATTAGGTATGTGCCTTTTATTAACTCATTTATAAAATTTCTTTATACATATTTGTATTGAAGTTCGTAACCTATACCAGTGCCCTTGCTTTGCTGTTATGTGATGTCAGATTTTATTATGCTTTTATATATGTATTAGCCGTTGAGCCCGTAAAAACGGGCTGGTATTGAGGTTTTCCTCCCCCCACGGTCACCACCGCTCCCCTCCCCGCCGCGAAGTCGCCACCGCTCCCCCCCATCGAAGTCGTCACCGCCACCGCCGCCGCCACCCCTCCACCTGGCCCGGGCCCTCTCTTCACTTCTGAACTTACAGATCCATTCGCCGAACGCAGCAACGCACATCAGCTGAGCTGCCCCTTCCTTCTCTGCCTGTGTGTGTCCCGCCCTCGCTGACGTTACGTCACAGGAGGGCGGGGCCACAGGCAAAGAAGGAAGGGCTCACTGTAGCTCAGCTGATGTGCGTTGCTGCGTTCGGCGAATGGATGTGTAAGTTCAGAAGGGAAGAGAGGGCCAGGGCCGGGTGGAGGGGTGGCGGCGGCGACTCTGAGTGGGGGGGGAGCGGTAGCAACCTCGGCGGCGCAGTTTCCCTCTCTGTCCCGCCCCCCCCCCCCCCGTCATCACGTATTGACGCGGGGGCGGGACAGAGAGGGAAGTCTCTACTGCGCATTTGCGAGTGAGTACGGTCACTCGCCATTTATATGTTTGATGTTTATATGCACTGTCATACAATTGTTGCATTACATACACTTCTTTTATATATATATTTTCTTATATATGGACAGTGCGTAGTGATATGTTTATTCATGTAATTATTCTAGTATACTCTCTATGTATACCTAGTAATATTCCATATTTTATTATTTGTTTTTTTGTCAATTTATATATTTGATATATTATGCTCATATGTGTGTTATATTTTATTATGATCTATGATAATTATTATATATTTGTTCATTGTAGCCCCTAACGCAGTCCTAGGTGGGCAAAACACGGCCTGTGTCGGGCAATTTGTTCATACAGGGTATCTTCAATAAAATCTTTTTGTTGTGATATTGATCTGCTGGCTTTCTTTCCCAAATTGGATTTTGCAGATCGTTTGCCTTGTTGTTTTTTGGTAGGAAATAACAGACTCCATCAACTCCCAGATAATTTAGATTTGCAATCAAAGCCAAGCAAAAAAAGGTCTAAAAACAGATATTTTAAAAACAAGATAGGCTGTTGTTTAACTCCATGATACAAGTGTGCAGCCAGAGTCCTTTTCTTGGCAAACTCTTTTGCAAAGTTTTCAATATCTTACTGCTACTACCAGTGCTTATTTCTGGCAATAGCAAAAGAAGACATGCCACTTTAAACAGGCAAAGCTGCTGTAAACTGTACAGCACAACTATAGTCAAGTAGATTTTGTTCCAGGAACTTCTCTTTAGTCCTTATGTTCTCTTAAGAAAGTTCCTGGAAGAAACGTTCATAGTCTACTATTGAAATAGAGCTGGGGAAGTCACTGCTTTCCTGGGATTGGTCAAAATTCACTAAAAAGAAAAAAGGGAAGGGGTAGACCAATGTAGTTCCAGCTGTGGGCATTTACTGTCTATTTCATTGTTTTTGGGGGGGGGGGACACTTCTGTTTTTGCTAGTAGCTCCTGGGATTGGTAGCATGGAATATTGCTACTCTTTGGGATTCTGGAATCTTGCTATTCTTTGGGATTCTGTATGGAATGTTGCTACTAATTGTGTTTCTGCCAGGTACTTGTGACCTGGATTAGCCACTGATGGAAACAGGATACAGGGCTAGATGGACCATTGGTCTGACCCAATATGGCTATTGTTATGTTAACAAGCCAGGGAGGAACCCATCCACTGTATACCTTTGTTACAAACCTCCCTTCTTCAGCATAGATTCTCTTATCATAAAGCTGGGCTTGTTCCATTACCTTCTTCTAGTCACTCCACTTGGGGGAAAACAGCTCCTCTTTGACAGAGTTCAGTTTCTCAAGGAAACTCTCTTTAGAGTAAGACAGACCCTAGCCAGGTTATCATGTGCCTCTTTTGGCTCTAGTATATGGTTCCATGGGAATTGGCAGTCTCATCCCTGCCCCACCTTTTCTAAGCAACTGCTGACTTATTTCCTTACCTTACCCGAGTCAAATATTTTCCTCTCCCCAGGGATCAATTTCTTTTCCTTCTCATGAGCCGATGCTCAGAACTCAGCACTATCTTGAACAGCATCCGATCAATACCGCAAAAGCAGCACTGAAAAATAGTTCCCCAATGCTCAACCATTAAAAGATGCAAATGATATGTGTGCTGTTTGACTGAAAATAAGGGGGAGGAACATGCCTAGTGCATATGCACAAGAGTTTTGCTATAAGCACAGCTCTTGTAGGCATGTGCCAGGCAAACCCAGAAGCACAGCACACATCAGCACTGTTCTTTTGCACCTTTACATACAAACTTTTTAAAAAACGTTTTCACCTGAAAAGCTTATATTTAAGCACAGAAAACAGGTGCCAAAGTGTGCTGTCATTTTCGGGTTTGCTCTGACTCGCATACATTTATCTCTCACTACCAGCACTTAGAGGCTTGCGTGAGCTTCCTTCTGTTTTCAAATCAAATAAAAACCAGTAGCTTTTAAAGAAAAAATCTTGAGAAATCCTCTCTCCAAACACCTCAATGTGTGCTCTGAGCTGGCATTAGGATTTCAGAAATAAGGGTGGCTTTGGTGGCATGGTTAAAAAGTGAGGTGAAGAAAGTTAGTAGAGCTAAAAGAATATCATTCAGAAAATGGAAGAAGGAACCGACTGAAAATAATAAGAAACAGCATAAGGAATATCAGGTCAAATACAATGCACTGATAAGGAAGGCTAAGAGGGACTTCGAAAAAAAGATTGCGTTGGAAGCAAAAACATATAGTAAAAATGTTTTTAGGTATATTAAAAGCAGGAAGCCGGCAAAAGAACGATTGGATCGTTAGATGACCAAGGAGTAAAAGGGGGGATCAGGGAAAAGAAAGCTGTGGCGGAGAGATTAAATAAATCTCCTGGACCAGATGGCATTCATCCCAGAGTTCTATAGAACTGAAAAATGAACTTGCGGAGCTATTGTTAGTAATATGTAATTTATCCTTAGAATCGAGCATGGTACCGGAAGATTGGAGGGTGGCCAATGTAACGCCGATTTTAAAAAAAGGTTCCAGAGGAGATCTGGGAAATTATAGACCGATGAGTCTGACGTCGGTGCAGGGCAAAATGGTAGAGACTATTATAAAAAACAAAATTACAGAGCATATTCAAAAGCATGGATTAATGAGCCAAAGTCAACATGGATTTAGTGAAGAGAAATCTTGCCTCACCAATCTACTACATTTCTTTGAAGGGGTGGATAAAGGTGAGCCAGTTGATATTGTGTATCTGGATTTTCTAAGTGCTTCCGTGTTAACTGCTAGCAGGTACCACAGCTAATGGGAACATTAATGCGGGACCTAAATAGGAACATGCTAGTTATGCTCCCACTAGGTGCCACATTAAGGGGTCCTTTTACTAAGGTGTGCTAACAGATTTAGTGCGTGCTACATGATAAGATGCCCATAAGAATATAATAGACTTATTATCATTTAGCATGCGCTAAATCCATTAGTGCACCTTAGTAAAAGGAGCCCTACATTTTCAGCTACCATGTGGTAAAGTCCTGTGTTATTCCACAGTAACTTCACAGTAGGGGGACAGGTTTCTCTTGTCATTTTGGGCCTCTTTTACTAAACCCTGCTAGCAATTCCCGCATGGCAAATGCCACAGGCTGCGGTGCATTTGCCATGTTGGGAATTACTAGCACAGTTTAGTAAAAGAGGCCCTTTATTTTGTAGTAGGTGGAGAGGTCTTGGGGCAGAGAATGGGCCCTGAAGAGGACATCCAAAGACCAGATGTGGACCAGAAGTTGCCCAGCACAAGAAAGCATCAAACCACTAAACAGTTAAATGACCTCACATACATTGACACTGTGTGCACACAGACATAGATACATATAAAAATAACATCAGATTTGAGTTAAAGTAATTCCATTCATAAACTTACATGTGAGTAAATTCAGGTGAGATCATTCATACTTACCTGCAAAAGAGAATACAAAATATTAATCCCCCTGTTTACAAAGTCACGCTAGCGGTTCCCGTGCGCCAATACCAACGCAGCCTGGCTTAGTAAACAGGAGGTAAGGAAAGAATAAAATCTAAACAGAATAAATTAAACTTTATTGAGGTTACAGAAATATCATCACAGGTATCTGGTAGTCTTATTGATATAAAATATTTGTTGACATATGTTGTAGTAGAATTTTCATGTTGCAATGGAAGGAATTATAGTTCTGATAATACTAGGGGAAAAAATATGTGATATTTGAAACCTTCTGTTTAATATTCATTCTTGCATACTTGTTTTTAATAACACAGCTGTGAATTTTCACTAGAATTATAAATATCTGTTTTTCACTGCAATTTTTAACCATCTGTTTATTGCTGATTTCAATTACAACCGTGCAATAATAAAATGTAAGTTTTGCATCACAGAAATTGTAATACTTCATACCATCAGTACCATGTTTAAGAAAGCTTATCTACACTTTATAAAACTATCGCCTTTGTTTACAAAGGCACGCTATAGGTGCATTAGCATTTTTAACAAGCGTCATATGCATTGGCACGTTAGCGTTTAACGCGCCTTAAATTTATAGGCGTGTTAAAAATGCTAACACCTTAGTAAACATACCCCAATATTTTTCATTACTCTATAGCCAGAATTCTGAAATGCAGCTACATATGTAACTAAATCAACTATACAAAGTTCCTTGGGGAACTTCTGACTACTTGACTGCCCAAGGTGACCCCAGGACCATGTTGGCCAATCCCTGAGCAGAAGCCTAGCCTGAAGGAAGACCACACTCACAGCTGCACTATAGCTATGGCACTGTAAGACTCCCTCTGTAACACAGGTAGCATTACAGCTGTTTGGGGGCACATTGGGGGGGGGGGGGGGAGACTAGGGAGACAGAGATAAAAAGGAATAGACCCTCCAAGAATTTATGTTAAAAAAAAAGTAAAAGGGTCAAAATCAGATATGTGTACCAGGAAAAACATGTTAATATTGGGGTCGATATTTGACCTGCAATGGGAAACAGCTGGCAAGCTGCTTCTGGGTACAGGCTGAACTAATCCCGGATATTCAATGCCAGGGCATGTGAGGCTCTTGGTGTTGAATATCTGGCTATGACTACCGACCTGGAAGTTAACCAGACACTGGCCAATATTCAGACCAGTGTCCGGTTAACTCGCTGCACACAGTTAGGACTGTATTTTTCTGTCCTAATTTTACATGGTTACTTAGCTGGTTAGTAGGCTGAAAATTGCTGCTAACCAGCTAAGATGCCACTCCAACATAACTCTGTACCTGGCCCGCCCCTAACCTAGCTGATTATGGGTTGGACAGTTAGCGGTGATATTTGTTGGCACTAATCTGTTAAGTGCCGCTGAATATCAGGTGCCAGTTTGCTCAGCGAAGTTTAACCGGGCAGAATCTCTTTTGAATATTGACCTCATCAATTATTTATTTATTTATTTATTTGTTGCATTTGTATCCCACATTTTCCCACCTATTTGCAGGCTCAATGTGGCTTACACAGTACCGTAAAGGCATTCGCCAAGTCCGGTAGAGAAACAAATACATGGTGATATTGTGGTCGAATAAGGCATTCGCCAAGTCCGGAAGAGAAACAAATACAAGGTGATATTGTGGTCGAATAAGGTATATGTGTGTCAGGTACAATGGGGGTTGAGGAGAGGAAAGGTTATTTTTGTCCATTTCGAGCTTTGGTTTTGCTGTGTTACAGAGTGCAGGTATCTATGTTGGGTCGGTGGGGTATGCCCAGTGATGTGCTGGAGCCGGCTCACACCGGCTCGCAAGAGCCAGTTGTTAAATTTTCTTCCGGCTTGCGAGCCGGTTGTTGAAAATAGCGAGGCGGCTCTGGCTCTCCTCCCTCCCTCCGGATCCGCCTCACCGACTGCTTGTTCTTTGACTTCTTCGGGGCAGGCAGTCTTCTTGCCTGCCCGCTTCCAGCACTGACTGTGTCCCCCGCTGCCAGTTCACGCTTTAAAAATGGATGCCGAGACTTCCAGAGGCGGCCTTGAAGCGCGAATCGGCAGCGGGGGAGAGTCAGCGCTGGAAGCACGCAGGCAAGACTGCCTGCCCCGAAGAATTCAAAGAACAAGCGGTCGGTGAGGGACCGGATCGGGAGGGAGGGAGGGAGGAGAATTCGCCAAACAACTCGGGAGGGGTTGGCAGGGGGGAAAAGGGAGTCGCTGCTGGGCATGGGTGGATGGAGGGAGTCGCAGGGTATGGGTGCATGCAGGGGAGAGGAGGGTCACTGCTGGACATGGGTGCATGCAGGGCAGGGGAGAGGAGGGTCACTGATGGACATGGGTGGATGGAGCCTGGAGGACAGGGGGAAAGGAGGGTCACTGCTGGATATGGGTGCATGTAGGGCAGGGGAGAGGAGGGTCACTGCTGGACATGGGTGCATGCAGGGCAGGGGAGAGGAGGGTCACTGCTGGACATGGGTGGATGGAGGACAGGGGAAAGGAGGGTCAATGCTGGACATGGGTGAATGCAGGGCAGGGGAGAGGAGGGTCACTGCTGGACATGGGTGCATGCAGGGCAGGGGAGCAGTAGCATAGCCAGACTGCCAGTTTTGGATGGGCCCGAACCTAAAGTGGGTGGGCACAAAATTTTCTCTCTACCCCCCTTCCCCAGCAAAATGTAGTCACACTAATCAGATGCATTTGTAACACAGGGGTAAAGTGCTGCTTTTCAGTGCATCAGGTTTCAGAAAATAATTTATTTAATAGCCTAACACCCTTTTCAATGAGCTTTCAGAGGCCAAAACCTCATGCCTCAGGTCAGTATAATGCTGTTATGGTATCCTCTCCTGACCTAAGGAAGGAAGTATTGGTCTCTGAAACTTTATTAACACAGGTACCATATTACTTTATCCTAAATTAAAAATAAAATTATTTTCTTTACCTTTGTTGTATGGCCATTTACTTTTTCTCATTGTGTTGCTCCCAGTCTCTAGATTCTGCTTTCCTTCGTCTTTCTCTTGCCAGGGTTTCCTGTCCATTCATCATCTATGGCTTTTCATCTTTTCCTCACCCTTGATCTCCACATGACCCTTCCTCTTATTCTCAAGTCTTTCCCTACTCTGTCCTCTCCCTCTTTCCATCCAGCAGCTCCCCTCTTTCTCTCCCCATCCTTTCAGTGTCTCCCCTCTTTCTTTTGTATCCAGCGTCTCCTTTTTCTCCCTACCCTTCCATCCAGTGTCTTCCCTCTTTCTCTCCTTATCCTTCCACTCATCTACCCTCTCTCCTGATCCTTCCATCTAGTGTCTCTATCTCCCCTCTCCTTCTATCCAGTGTCTATCTCTCTACCCTTTTCTGTTCAGTCTCCTCCCTCTCTCCACATCCTTCTAGTTTCTCCGCTTTTTCTCTGCATCCTTTCATCCATCTCCCCTCTTTCTCTCCCTATTCTCCCATGTCCAGCAGCTTTCTCCCCTCTAGTCCCTTCTTCTTCTTCTTCCCTTGTCCAGCAGCTCTCCAGCCCCTTCCTCCTTTCCCTCCCATGTCCAGTAGCTCTCTCCCTTCCAGCCAGTCCCTTCTTCCTCTCCCTCCCATGTCCCAGTAGCTCTCTCCCTTCCCTCCAGTCCCTTTTTCCTCTCCCTCCCATGTCCAGTAGCTCTCTCCCTTCCAGCCAGTCCCTTCTTCCTCTCCCTCCCATGTCCCAGTAGCTCTCTCCTTTCCCTCCAGTCCCTTCTTCCTCTCCCTCCCATGTCCAGTAGCTCTCTCCCTTCCAACCAGCACCTGTCCCTTCCCACTCTCCATTCAGTAACTGTCTCTTCCAAATCTTCCTCCTCCCCTTCTTTCTGACTCTTTCTTTCAGGATCCCATCCAGCCCCTCTCCTCCTCCTTCCAACCAGCACATGTCCCTTCCCTTTCTCACTCTGACCCTCCCATCCAGCTCCTGTCCCCTCTGCCATCTTCCCCTTTCCTTCCAGCATCTGACCTCTTTCCCTTCCCCTCCCTCTGACACCCCACTGCTGCTAATGCTCCATCTTAAGCGCCTCGCGTCTGCAGTTCTGTCTGCCCTGCTCTGCCTGCAGCTGTAAGCGATTTGCTCGTCGGCCCTTCCTTCACCGTGTCCCCCCTTGCAGAAATAGGAAGTTACATCAGAGGGCGGGACACGGTGAAGGAAGGGCCGATGAGCAAATCGCTTTACAGCTGCAGCAGAGCAGGGTAGAGAGAGCAGCTAACACGAGGCGCTTCACCGTCCGATTCTTCTTTTAAGGTTGGGTTCCGGGTGGTCTGCTCCTTGACGGAGCTGCGACGCTGGCGGGGCGGATCGCCCCGCCTTGCTACGACGATGTTGGGGCGGGCCTGGAGGGAAAGTGGGTGGGCCTGGGCCCGTCCAGGCCCACCCGTGGCTACGCCCCTGCAGGGGAGAGGAGGGGGGAGAGAGAAGAAATGCTGGACATAGATGGAGGGGAGAGAAGAGTGAGGAAGGAGATGAGGGAAAAGGAAGAGAGGAGAAAAACTGCACATGGATGAAGAAAATAGGCAGAAGCTGAGGACCAGAAATGAAGAAGAAAGGAGGAAAGGAAAGAAATAAATGGAAAGGAAGCCCTGGAAAAGGAGTTAAAGAGGAAAGATAGCAGCAGAATCGGATACTGGGCCAGCATGATCAGAAAAACAGTCACCAGACAACAAAGGTAGAAAAAAATCATTTTATTTTCATTATAGTGTTTGGAATATGTTCACTTTGAGAATCAGGTGCTCAACATTAAAAGTTTATATTTATTTACGGCATTTTATTGCACATTAAACATGAATTAGATTGGAACCTGGGATCATTTAATTTTTTTTCCTGGAGGAATGCATTGCCACCCCCCCCCCCCCAGGCTCTCTCCCCGGCCATAGCCAGCTCTGCAATTTGGGGGGGGGGGGGGGCGCAGAGGGGGACCAGGGAGAGAGCCTGTTGTTAAACATTTACCGGCACACCACTGGGTATGCCTTTTTGAATAGGTAGGTTTCTAGTGATTTCCTGAAGTTTAGGTGGTCGTAGGTTGTTTTCACAGCTTTTGGCAATGCATTCCATAGTTGTGTGCTTATATAGGAGAAGCTGGATGCGTAGGTTGCTTTGTATTTGAGTCCTTTGCAGTTTGGGTAGTGGAGGTTTAGGTAGTTTTGGGATGAACTGGTTATGTTTCTGATTGGTAGGTCGATGAGGTTTGTCATGTATCCTGGGACTTGGCCGTAGATAATTTTGTGGACCAAGGTGCAGATTTTGAAGGTGATACGTAATTATGGTGCATGATGTGAGAACTTGCTGATGGAACTCTAAGAAAGGGAGTGAGGGTCATTCTGAAGAATGAAGAATTGTGGGACCCTTTTACAAAGCCGTGAGAAGGCTAACGCATGGGTAGCGTGTGCCAAATTGGCACTACCTCTGGGGTAGTGCATGTACCTGTCAGTAATTCTGAGTTTGGCATGCGCCAAATCCCGCGGTACAAAATATTTGTCTATTTTCTAATCGTCAGTGCAGCCACAGTGCAGTTACAGAACAGGTAGCGTGTGAGCCCTTACCGCTAAGTCAATGGCTGGTGGTAAGGGCTCAGGCTGCAAACAGAAGTGCGCTAGTTTTAATTTTTGTGCACTCCCATTTCCCGCCCTTTAAAAAATAGCCTTTTCCCCAGCTGTGGTAAAAAGTGCCCCAGCGAGCACCCAAAAGATGCACCCACACTACTGCAGGCCACTTTTTACCGTGACTTTGTAGAAGGACCCCTGTATGCATAATCCTCTTCAATATCATGAAATCATTATGTCTTAGATGAGTATTATGTCTTGTCATTAGCTGACAGCTACATATTATGTTATATTATCAAGGATTTATCTCTCGTCAACTCTCTAAATTTAGATTCAAGGCAACTAGTATAAAATAAGAAGCTGATAACAGAACATCAGGAATTACATAAATACAGAGAAAGAAACATAATTCATTACATACAATAAAAATTAAGCCCCCCCCCCCCCCAAGACTAGTAAACACGTATGTTTTCAAAGCTTTGGGAAACATAAAAATATTCCTCATTGAACGTAATTCACATGGAAGATTATTCCAATAATGAACAGCTAGAAATAAGAATGATCAAAAGCAGCCTTAAAACGTATATTCTTAATTGAAGGAAATGTGAATAATAATTATATCTGTCTGTTTTGGGAACCAGCTGCATGTTTTAAGAACACTGTAGAATAAAGGAACATGTTATTTTAGTTTTAAAAAATAAAGGCCTAAACGAACTGCATTCTGAAAGAGGAAGGGAGGAAGGGAGAAATGGAGTCCTTTGTAAAATGACCCCTTAATGCAGCTTTAGTAACTACAACCTCTACATTTGTACCTGAGGCAATCAGAGCAGGGAAGTCCTTTGAAGCAGTGTCAGATCACATTGCTATATTGACACTTAATGGTTCCATCAGAAGTGAACAGTGACAAAGACCAAAGCCAGATATTATGCCAAGCGCTAAGATACAATAAATTAAATTCCTAGCAGAGGACCATTTTTATAAGCAGGCGACCTCAGTCCTCAAGCTGCCAAATCACACATCAGAAGTAATGGGCATATTTGATGTTGCTAAGCTTTGCTGCACAGAACTCCCTAGTGGTTTGTAATACCTGGTTCTGTGCTGGCCCGTGTGCCAGACAGTGTGAGCCTACATCAGCCCGGACAGAGATGACTTAGTTCCAGGGGAGACTTTCCCTGCAGACTGATTGCAGACTTGCTGAGCAGTGCCAGCCCATCTCTGCAAAGGTGTTGCACTTGATTGGCTATGCACACATGATGACTTCAGCGCATAGGTATCACCTCCTCTGAGTCCTCCTCACTTCAATCAGGCCCTCATGATCAAAAGCCCCGCGCTGTTCCAAACAGCGCCCTAAAAATAGCGCCTGGACAGCGCAGGGCTTTTCTGCATCGATGATCAAAGATAATGCATGCTAATCTAAGCAGCGCTATTATCTTTGATTATCATGTTGAAGTGCGGGAGAATTGCGCCCGAGCATGCGCTCAGCACAATCCTCCTGCACTTGTTTGACAGGTCTGGGCTGTCAAAAGCCCAAACCTGTCAAACAGCCTGGCCCGAGGCCCGAACAACGAGGCCCCCCCCAAACCCCCAGAAAACGTCGTGGCCGCCGCCGCCGGCCAAACCCTCTCCCACCCTCCCTCCCAGCGATGGGGGGGGGGGTGGGGGCTGGAGGATCGGTGGGTCTCCAGGCCCCAAAACCCCCAGTAATCGCTGGTCCATCGACGGGGGGGGGGGGGGCTGGAGGTCCGTTGGACCTCCAGCCCACCCCAAATCCTCCCCCCAGCATTGTCTTTAAATTCCCTGGTGGTCCGTGGTGTGGTGACACCCCCCTGGCCCCGTCCCGGCCCCCTCCCGGCCCCCTACCTTTCTGTTGGAGGAGGGACGCAGCCTGCCTGCCTCCCTCCTCTTCCTGTCAGTCGAAGCCCAAAATGGCGGCGCCCAGCACCGCCCACTGCATCCTGGGATGCACTGGGCGGGGCTACATACCATGTACGGGAGCGATTCCCTTACATGGTCTGTAGCCCTGCCCAGTGCATCCCAGGATGCAGTGTGCGGTGCTGGGCGCCGCCATTTTGGGCTTCGACTGACAGGAAGAGGAGGGAGGCAGGCAGGCTGCGTCCCTCCTCCAACACAAGGTAGGGGGGCCGGGAGGGGGCCTGGACGGGGCCAGGGGGGTGTCACGACACCACGGACCACCAGGGAATTTAAGGAGAACGCTGGGGGGAGGATTTGGGGTGGGCTGGAGGTCCACCGGACCTCCAGTCCCCCCCCCCCCCCCCCCGTCGATGGAGCAACGATTTCTGGGGGTTTCGGGGGCTGGAGACCCACCGGACCTCCAGCCCCCACCCCCTGTTGATGGATCAACGATTTCTGGGGGTTTCGGGGGCTGGAGACCCACCGGACCTCCAGCCCCCGTTCGTGTTTGCCTTGGGGGGGGGGAAGGGGGGCCTGCCAGCATGCAACTGCATGCTGGACAGGGCTCACCATTCCTCCCTAATGATCCGCAAAATCTAACGCCAGCTCGGAGCTGACGTTGATTTTGCTGCGGCCAGCGACCCAATCTTTGGCGCGCTGGTCGCTGATCATTGGGGATGAATGCGTTAAGCACCAATTAGCATGCATTTGCAAGCTAATTGCGCTAGAAGCCCTGTTTAGCATGCATTTGCATGCTACTTGCGCTGTTTCAGGCGCTCGAGGGCTCTGATCATGGGTCGGCTGCAAACTCTGGCGCTAGTATGGCGTTAACAGCCTCTAGAGCCAGAGTTTGCTTTTGATCATGAGGGCCTCAGTGCAGCCGCACTAGTTTGTTGGTAAATTAGGAGGAGACGGGTGCGGAGTCCATCTCAGAGGACTCTGTGTAGGTGAGAGGCCAATCATACTCTGGGGGGGAGGGGGGGGAACGGAACTAGGGTTTCCAAGTGATGTCAGATGCTGGCTTGCATCTGATTGGGCCCGGACTTCTGGTCTCAGCTCACCTGTTTTTGGGACTGGAAGTTCGGGCCCAATCAGCTGCAAGCGGGGTCTGACATCACCTGTAGAGGGGAAGATGCAGAGGTATGGAAAATACTTTCTAAATATGTACGTTGTTAGTAAGTACAAAAGTACTTGTAATGAATTACAAGTAAAAAAAATATGGCAAAAATAAAATGTAACTCATTACAAGTAAAAGTCCTGCCAATTGTACTTAGGTACTATAACAAAGTAGAAGTACTTCACTACTACCCATCTCTGGGCAGGAGAAATCCCCACTCAGTACTGACCATCAAGTCTCCAGCTTCAAAATGGCTGCTGCAACCTCTAGCGGTAGCTTTGCTGTAATACCAAATGGGGATTGCTCCTGTCCTTCGGACACTAGACCACTATGGATTTTAAAGCCCAGCCCAGGGAGGGGCCTATGAAGGGTGGAGTGGGGTCCATGTTGGGAGGAGACTTTGCTCTTGGGAAGGAGGGATAGAGAGGGAAGAAGTAATTGCGCAACTTTGGAGGCGAGTGACTTCAGAAATTTCTAAGTTTATCTAATGTGTGTATAATAATTACTATTTTTTGTCATATCTGTATTGTGTTTTAAAACGTCATTTTATTTGTTTTATAGCCCCTGAAGCAGCTCTGTTGGGCGAAACACGGCCTGTGTTGGGCTGTACTGTATATAATTTTTAATAAATCTATTAATAAATTACATTTTTTCATTACGATCTGCTTTGTTGATTTTCCTTCTTGGAGTTTGCAAACCGTCTGACCCTTTGCTTTCTTGGACCCTAAGTTTGTGGTGGGTCTTGGAGGTTTGGTTGTGACTCAAGATTTTATAACAATTGATTGTGCAGGTTTGCGTCGGCCTGATGGGGTCCATCTCTCAGATACTGGTTTAGATATTTTCCTGAGCAGATGTCAGGATATTTTGGAATTGGGTGAGAAGCCTCTCAAGGCTGCAGCTGGCTAGGGAAACTGAAAACAAGCGAGTCACTGTCTTTGCTTTTGTCAGTGTGGTATGCGAGCCCTTTAGAATTCCAGCTGAAAGTAAATCAGTTTTGGAATGTGAACTGGGATGACATGGGTTCTCTGGTGTTACTGTTGGAAACCAGTACTAGTCATTGAGTTAAAATTCAGGGGCCTTGAACTTGGCATCACCACAGGAGTTTTAGGACTCCGATATGAGACTTTCAGACTGACTAAGACATGACCATCTAGTCAGTGTTAATTGATTTATCATATCAGACTGGAAAGGGCTATTTTATAATTGATTTAAGTTATTTGAAACTTGGAGGCTTATTTTTGAAAGAGAAGGGCGCTCATCTTTCGACACAAATCAGGAGATAAGCGTCCTTCTCCCAGGGTTGCCCAAATCGGCATAATCGAAAGCCGATTTTGAGCGTCCTCAACTGCTTTCCATTGCGGGGATGCCCAAAGTACCCGGGGGCGTGTCACAAGCATAGCAAAGGTGGGACTGGGGCGTGCTTAACACATGGGCGTCCTCGGCTGATAATGGAAAAAAGACTTTACTTGGTCCATTTTTTCTTGCGACAAAGCCTCAAAAAGGTGCCCGAACTGACCAAATGACTACTGGAGGGAATCAGGGATGACCTCCCCTTACTTCCCCAGTGGTCACTAACCCCCTCCCACCCTCAAAAAAACTTTTAAAATATTGTTTGCCAGGCACTATGCCAGCCTCAAATTTCATACCCAGCTCCATGACAGCAGTATGCAGGTCCATGGAGCAGTTTTAGTGGGTGCAGTGCACTTCAGGCAGGTGGACCCAGGCCCATCCCCCCCTACCTGTTACACTTGTGGTGGTAAATGGGAGCCCTTCAAAACCCACCAGAAACCCACTGTACCAACATGTAGGTGCCCCCCTTCACCCCTTAGGACTATGGTAGTGTTGTACAGTTGTGGGTAGTGGGCTTTGGGGGGCTCAGCACCCAAGGTAAGGGAGCTATGCACCTGGGAGCAATTTCTGAAGTACACTGCAGTGCCCCCTAGGGTGCCCGGTTGGTGTCCTGGCATGTCAGGGGGACCAGTGCACTACGAATGCTGGCTCCTCCTACAACCAAAGGGCTTGCATTTGGTCGTTTCTGAGATGGACGTTCTTAGTTTCCATTATTGTTAAAAACCGGGGATGACCATCTCTAAGGTCAACCTAAATGTGGAGGTTTGGGCTTCTCCGACCGTATTATTGAAACGAAAGACTGATGCCCATCTTGTTTCAATAATACGAGTTTCCCTGCCCCTTCTCGGGGACATCCTGCGAGGACATCCTCAGGAAAACTTGGGCGCCCCATTCGATTATGCCCCTCTTATTATCTTAATATTGTTGGAAATAAAGCTGCATCCTTGTTGAACTATAAATATTGGTTTCTGTTTAACTGGTTGTGAATGGATAACTGTGCATGAACCACATTAGACTTGCTCAACAGCACAAATTAAACATGTTATCTTCTCATCTTCAAATTGTTGAAAGTAAGCTGGAATCTCATTCACAACATAATGTAGCTTTGATGAGAGATAATTCTTTCTTTCATAATAAGATAGAAAATCTGGAAAATAATTTATGTAAAAGAAATTTACAATTGCTCCAAATGTTTCATCAAAAGAAATGTTTAGAAAACATATGGTTCATGCCTTAAAGATTCCAGATTCTGCTTTACCGCAAATAATTGGAGCATTTTGCCTATTAAACCTAAATCTCTATCTTCTGGAGTATTGGTGGATTGTTTTGGAGTCCATTCCTGATGTACAAGATATGAGATTAACAACTTTATTAGAAACATCTATAGAAAGGCAAATTATGTCAGTGTCCTTGGATACAGGGAGAAATCATCCATTGAGACTTTACTTCTACAATAAGGGCTTAAAATTTGTATATTTCCTGATATAGCATCACCCAGACAGAGGCAACAATTCCTTATATCTGAGAGTGCTGCAGATAGGGCAACTTTTTTTTTAATATCTCTGCAAATGTGTTATACAATATAGGGACACTAAGGGGTCATTTTACTAAGGTGTGCTAATGGATTTAGCACACGCTAATGATTAGCACATGCTAAATGATAAGATTCCCATTATATTCCTATGGGCATCTTATCATTTAGCACACACTAATCGTAAGCACACCGTTGTAAGTTTGTTTTCTTTGAATCTTCTCAATTACTGTTTATTTCTTGCAACTAAGATGCTGCTTGCTGCCTCTACCCATGTTGGTTCTCACTCATCATTGCCACTGAACCAGTGGCATAGCCATACATGGTGCATTTGGTGCATACGCACCTTCTGTTAGTCAATATTTTTGGTGTGTAAAGCAAAGTTCAGTCAAGTAAATCAAGCATATGAGTCATCCAAATGCATCCTAACTTAGCAGTGCACACACACATTTTCAGGCTCATTTTCGAATGAGAAGGATGCCCAGTTTTCGACACAAATTGGAAGATGGGCGTCCTTCTCCCAGGGTCGTCCAAAACGGTATAATCGAAAGCCGATTTTGGACGTCCCCAACTGCTTTCCATTGCAGGGATACCCAAAGTTCAAGGGGGCGCATCAGAGGCGTAGCGAAGGCGGGACTTGGGAGTGCATAACACATGGATGTCCTCCACCCATAATGGAAAAAAGGGCGTCCCTGACGAGCACTTAGACAAGTTTACCTGGTCCTGTTTTTCTTACGACCAAGGTGCAAAAAGGTAGCCAAAATGACCAGATGACCACCGGAGAGAATTGGGGATGACCTCCCCTTACTTCCCCAGTGGTCACTAACCCCCCCCCCCCCTCAAAAAACATCTTTAAAAATATTTTTGACAGCCTCAGATGTCATACTCAGGTCCATCACAGCAGTATGCAGGTCCCTGGAGCAGTTTTAGTGGGTGCAGTGCACTTCAGGCAGGCGGACCCAGTTCCATCCCCCCCCTACCTGTTACATTTGTGGAGGAAACAGCGAGCCCTCCAAAACCCACCACAAACCCACTGTACCCACATCTAGGTGCCCCCCTTTACCTGTAAAGGCTATGGTAGTGGTGTACAGTTGTGGGTTTTAGGGGGGTTTGGGGGGCTCAGCACACGAGTGGAGGAGTGGCCTAGTGGTTAGGGTGGTGGACTTTGGTCCTGGGGAACTGAGTTTGATTCCCACTTCAGGCACAGGCAGCTCCCTGTGACTCTGGGCAAGTCACTTAACCCTCCATTGCCCCATGTAAGCCGCATTGAGCCTGCCATGAGTGGGAAAGCGTGGGGTACAAATGTAACAAAAAAAAAGGTAAGGAAGCTATGTTCCTGGGAGCATTTTATGAAGTCCACTGAGTGCCCCCTTGGGTGCCAGGTTGGTGTCCTGGCATGTCAAGGGGACCAGTGCACTACAAATGCTGGCTCCTTCCATGACCAAAGGGCTTGCATTTGGTCGTTTCTGAGATGGGTGTCCTTGGTTTCCATTATCGTTGAAAATCAGAAATGACCAAGTCTAGGGACGACCATCTCTAAGGATGACCTAAATGTCAAGATTTGGGCGTCCCCAACCGTATTATCAAAACAAAAGATGGACATCCATCTTGTTTCGATAATAAGGGTTTCCCTGCCCCTCCATCAGGACATTTAGCGAGGACATCCTCAACAAAACTTGGGCGTCCCTTTCGATTATGCCCCTCCATGTGACATACATACTACTGATACATCTTGCACCGTGGCACAGCACCGGACATATACAATTGATGTCACTACCAGTACCAGAGAATATTTACTGTTTAGCGTGAAAGTAAACCTATTTGACATTTAATCACTGCCGATGTTGCTGCACTGCATAATTTTTTATATTGAACATTTTTGTTAGATTATGACTATGACATAATACTCGTTCATTGCAATGAAACATTATAAAGATACTCGTTTTTCACTAAGATCTCAAAAACGACAGCAGTCCAAATACAATGAACAGTGACGCATCTGCCACAAGTGAGGAGGGGACACTTGTTAATACAGTTAATGTTACAGACACAAATACATACAATTCTGTTATGAAGAACGAGGAAAATTATTCTAATGATTTTGGTTTAGCCATGGGCGAAAAATTGTTGGATGCTGACAAATTAAGATTCCTAAATAACTTCTATACCTCAAATCCAAGAAGACAGGAGGAGCCTCCACGGAGAGTCAAAGCAAAACAGCAAAAGTAGAGGCTGACAAAATGCACAAACCAATAGGGGTCACAAACAACTTTCTCTGAGAAGAAGCTGATTGGCTTGAATAATTCCTTTATGTGTGCACGTGGTTATAAAAACAAGTTAATCCACAGAGAGAACAAAAGACCGTGTCAGGTCCCTGATATGAATATTCTGAATAAACTGTTTTTTTATATTATCTCCCTATTGATTTGTGCATTTGTCAGCCTCTACTTTTGCTGTCTAACTTCTATACCCCACCAGAGATTTATGCATGGCCTACTGCAACACATATTGATTGTGTAAGAACAATTACATTTAGACTATGCCATTTAGAATTGTTGAAATATCCATGTTTTGTATATTCAACTGACTTGATGGCGTGTTCTGTTGTGAGAATTAAGGCTACTTGTTTTCTTTTATTGTTGATTTTCATGTTTAAAGGGTTACCTTTGAAAGCTATTAAAAAAAATGTATTGTTAGTCCAATAAAAAAGGTATCTTATTTTCTTTTATATGTTTTGTTTTATTTCTATTTATTATCATGTTTAAAGTGAATTTTCCTGACTGTACTCTCACTTTCCAATCAATATTTATTCTTGTAATTTATTTTTGAAATTCCATAAATAACAAGTTTTTATGAGTTTATCTTGTTGGGCAGACTGGATGGACCGTGCAGGTCTTTTTCTGCCATCATCTACTATGTATGTTACTATGTTTAAAAAGTTCTAAAGTATGTTCATTTTTTATTAAAATGAATGCATGAAATGAACAGAAAGAAAGTCTTTAAAAATGGGCAGAAAAGTGCAAACTAACCAAAAACAAACCTAAATTTTTTTTGCCCTGTGCAGAGCCCTAGAATCATGCTCCAAGCAAAAACATGGCCCCTTCCCTGACTCTATTTCTGGTCTTTGCGTTCAACTTTCAAAATTGTGACAGCAGTTCTCCTAAATTTCCAGGTTTACTGCCCCATTAATTATAGTCCAAATATCTGGCCCCAGCTACTACCACCTTCATGTGCTTTATGCTGTGAAACTTAACAAGGGCTGCCATTTCCATAGGACACCCACAGAATCAGGAATTACCCCCAATCAGTCCCAGGGCTACCCTTAGCCAAAAATCCCAAACCATCTCAATTTCAATATCAACGACCCTGATGCTTCACTCACTACCACTAATTTAAGTATCTCTTTGCTACACTATGACCTGCTTAAGGAACTCTCAAATGTAAAAATTCAATCCAGTAAGTTTTTGCCTAGACTTATTAACTGATTCCTATGCCTCAACAATGTTGAAGAATTTACAATGCGTGTAACACTAGATGGCGCCAAGTGCCTTAGATTCAGAATGTGACATACCTCAGATGACATGAGGAAAGAGGAAATCGATAAAATATTTTCTTTTGACTGCAATGTCTAGCACAGTTTTCAACCCCAGCACGCCACATGATTCCAAACCAAACCATGGTAAAATTATCTTATGCTTAGGGGTTTAGAAATCGGGCAAATATTTTTGAATAATTTGACTAACCATCTCAAGGTTAATGAATTGTCTCATCAAATTGACGTCTGGCTTTTTCACTCCTTATCTGCCGCGTCCTTAATAGGTCAAGCGTTTTAAATATTACAGTACTCTTTTTTTTCTTTCATGGGCAATTATAATGGGGATTTGACATGGCTTCAATCTAATATCCTTATTGTAACTGAGACTCTTGTGATACAAGTGCAATGTGCATACCCAATGTGGTTATCAAAAGTTCCCAAAACTGAGAGACAGCATGCTAAGACATTGCATACAGCAGTCAGAGGGAGAAAATGGGGGGGGGGGGGGGGGGGGGGGGGGAATGTGCTACTTCCTTTATTGCTGTCGCTACCCAATTCCCCCTCCCCCACACCCCAAATCCATGCCTCTGCTAATTAATTTAACACATTCTCTCTTTCCAGTTGACAGCCAGGAGCATAATTAGAGTCTAATAAGCCATTGAAAACTGGCAAATGTAAGACGGAATAAACAGTAAACAATGGAGGGGGGAGGAGAGATGGGTTGGGGAGGTAGTGCTTTAAAATAAACTGTGTGTGCACATTGACACTGTCATGCTCCCGGCAGCCCCGAGTGCTCTGCAAGCTTGGCGCAGACAGACAGCTCGAATTAATCCCAGGAGGAGAGCATGACAGGCGAGTGAAGCAGACAATTACAAGGAGGGAGGAAATTGGAAATGGCAAAGGTGTGAACATATGTCAAATTACAACTAAATGATAAATTACAATTTCTGTCATTGGAATAAGCGTAATTAAGAAAGATTCCTGCTATCAGCACTGTGAATGTTTATTTATTCAGATCTCTTTTTTTTTGGAGGGGGGGGGGGGGGGTGAGGGTTTCACTCGCAGTTAGCAAACCGAGACCTTCGTAATGGTCTTCAACCCTGCCTGATTTGCTGGCTATGGTAGATTATTCTTCATCTCCTCTCTGCCTCCTCCACCCCCCGCCTGCCGATGGTTGAGGAGAATGAGCAGGAAGCTGTCAGGCTGTGATAAAAGCCTGAACAGAGAGGTTTGAAGAAAAAAAAATCTGATCTGCTGAAGCTGCCGCACTCTAATTATTTTAAACAAGCACAGCGCGGTCCAGCTGACAATTAGGAGACGGTGCTTTATGGCCTGGGGGACTGGCAGGAAACCTCATAATCACTGTGCGCATGCTTTCATTTAGAGTGTAATGAATGCGAGGGGAGGAAGGGGGGGGGGGGGGCTTTGCAGTGTCTTAGGCCACTTAACACATTTTAAAACAGCTGTGTAATTATCAGGACTTTTGAATTTGACAGCCAATCCTTACTTGGCATTTTGGGACACCTGTGGCCTTCTAACACCCTCCAGTCTGAGCGTGTGTGAATGAACTGGGGGCAGCAGCAGCATTGAATGGGACTGCAGGAAGGCGCCTCCAGGGCCTTGTAAACAGCCTCTCCAATGCGCACCTGTGTCTGAAATTTCAAAAGGCTGTGAAAACCTTTCCAAAGCAGCATCTCTAGTACATTCAGATCATCACCCAGTTGTAAGGGCTGTGTAGCACAACAACTGAGGAATGAGGAAGTACTCTGTGTCTGCAGGGCACTATTGTGTGTTGTTTGCAGCAGGTGACATTGACTATCCCTCCCAGGAAATACACATACCCCAGTAACTAGAATTAACATCATAACCAAACCTGTGTATTTACAATACATTCACCCCCTCCCCCAACACAAGTTTCTTTTCTACATGTCCTACCGCTGGACCTCCTAGCAGCCACAGCAGCAGCTCTCAGCCTTCACAGTTTTCAGTGGCCAGGCTGGAAGCCCCACACTGGGAATCATTTTTATTTTGTTACATTTGTACCCCGTGCTTTCCCACTCATGGCAGGTTCAACGTGGCTTACATGGGGCAATGGCGGGTTAAGTGACTTGCCCAGAGTCACAAGGCGCTGCCTGTGCCTGAAGTGGGAATTGAACTCAGTTCCTCAATTTCCCAGGACCAAAGTCCACCACCCTAACCACTAGGCCACTCCTCCACTCCCTAACCACATCCCAGCCAGGTGTTCCACCAGTTTAAAGGATCATCACCCCCACAGCCGAGCTAACTCCAGCTCAGCCTCTCTTGGCTTTTCTGCCGGCTCCTCTAATTCATTGTAACAGTATCCCAGGACATACAACACAATTCAAATTCTGTCTTACAGAGAATACAAACCAAATTATACATACTGTACTACAAAACCAGAAACTAGCCTTAGTCAGTTTGAATCACTGAATAAATAGGGCCAGGAGGAATTCATTTAAATTTATTATTAACACAAAACACTTATCCTGTTGAATAATCTTTGATTAAAAAGAAAAACCACATTAGTTGAGTGGAGGAGTGGCCTAGTGGTTAGAGCACCAGTCTTGACATCCAGAAGTGGCCAGTTCAAATCCTACTGCTGCTCCACATGATCTTTGGCAAATCATTTAATCCTCCACTTCTTCAGGTACAAAATTAGATTGTGAGCCCTCCTGGGACAGAGAAATACCCAGTGTACCTGAATGTAACTCACCTTGAGCTACTACTGAAAAAGGTGTTGACAAAATCCCCCCAAAATAGATAAATCTCAACTTCTGTATAAATCAACACGTGCCCTCAAATTATACTTTTGTGGTGGGTGTGAAGGATAATCCTTCTCTAAGACATTCATTTGTGTTTGTCTTAAACTAATACTGGACAAATTAACCCACAGTATGCCCTAGTTGACCCTGGGTAAGTCATTTAGGATTCAATTCTATAAGTTGGGCCCCAAAACTGCTATAAATGGCACTCAAAGTTGGGCGTCATTTTTAGAATGGTGCTTAGCGTCAGGATCCACACCCAGTTTTGAGCATGAGGATTTATACCAATTGAACCCTGGTGTAAATCTCTGTGCCTAAATTAGACACTGATCCCCCGAATTCTCAAACACTGTATGCAAATCCTGGAAAAGCCCTCACCCGCCATGGCCATGCCCCTTTTTGGGTACCGTGGGTTAAACTGGAAAGAGGGAAAGGAAAATGTATTTATATCGGACTAATATACAGGTCACCTTCACAGTCAGAGGAAATGGACAGAGACTTAATTGAAGACATCCACAAGATAGCTAGGAAAGAGGAAGTACTACTGATAGGTGATTTTAATAAGCCAGATGTCAATTGGGGCATCCTTGCTGCAGGGTCATCTAAAAGCAAAGAGATCTTGGATTTCCTACAGGAAGAATTGTTTCAGCAGTGGGTAATGGAACTGATGCGGGATGGAGCTATTCTGGACCTGGTGCTTGCAAATGGAGAGAATGTTTCATGTGTTAGGTGAGGAGAGTCTGATATGTACGGACGGGGAGAGGGATCTTGGGGTGATAGTATCTGAGGATCTGAAGGTGACAAAACAGTGTGACAAGGCAGTGGCCGTAGCTAGAAGGTTGCTAGGCTGAATAGAGAGAGATGTGTGACCAGCAGAAGAAAGGAGGTGTTGATGCCCCTGTACAAGTCGTTGGTGAGGCCCTACCTGGAGTATTGTGTTCAGTTTTGGAGGCCATATCTTGCTAAGGATGTAAAAAGAATTGAAGCGGTGCAAAGAAAAGCTATGAGAATGGTATGGGATTTGCGTTACAAGACATATGAGGAGAGACTTGCTGACCTGAACATGTATACCCTGGAGGAAAGGAGAAACAGGGGTGATATGATACAGACGTTCAAATATTTGAAAGATATTAATCCGCAAATGAACCTTTTCCGGAGATGGGAAGGTGGTAGAACGAGAGGACATGAAATGAGATTGAAGGGGGGCAGACTCAAGAAAAATGTCGGGAAGTATTTTTTCACGGAGAGAGTGGTGGATACTTGGAATGCCCTCCCGCGGGAGGTGGTGGAGATGAAAACGGTAATGAGATTCAAACATGCATGGATCCTCAGAAGCTTAGCCGATATTGGGTGGCGGAGCCGGTGGGGGGAGGAAGGGTTGGTGGTTGGGAGGCGGGGCTAGTGCTGGGCAGACTTCTACGGTCTGTGCAGGGCCGTGCCGATGCGGTAAGCGGGGTAAGCGCCGCAGGGGGGCGCTATCCTCTGGGGGGCGCCGCCGCTGCGTGCTTACCCTGCCCTCCCGCTCCCATGTAGGAACTGCCCACCCTCTTCTCCCCCGCAAGATCCCGTTCCTTTTTTTTTTCTTTTAAATTTACCTTCCTCCGGCACCTCCGGATAGCAGGGGCATAGCCAGACCTCGCGATGGTAAGGGGCCAGAGCCTGAGGTGGGGGAGGCATATTTTAGTCTACAGCCCCACCGCCGCTCCCCCCCCCACCACACCACTCCCCCCACTGTTCCGCTGCCCTGCCACACCCCACAACAGCAAATACCTTGGCTAGTGGTGGTCCTCAACTCCCGCCAGTTGAAGCCTTGTCCAATACCGGTCTCCAGTGCCACCACATACCCTGCCCTGCGTTCTCTTCCTCCTGATGTCCTGCATGCTCAATTTCACTGAAAGGAGCATGCAGGATGTCAGGAGGAAGAGAGAGAAGGGCAGGAAAAGTGGCGTTGTCGGAGACCAGCGCTGGACAAGGCTTCAGCTGGCAGGGGTTGGGGACCCCCGCCAGCAAAACCAGGGGCCCAGATGAAATTTGGGGGGGGGGGGGCCCAGGCACATATAGACCCACCTAGCTACGGCACTGCCAGATAGTTCATGTTCATCTTTATTTGATATACCGCCAAAGGGACGTACCATCTCAGTGGTTTACAATGATTTAAAAATACCCACAGGAGGAGCATAGCAAGAAAGAACTACAAATTCAATATAGTTATGTTCATGAAAAATTTTGGTACCCTGCTGTTTCTGTTCGCAGGTCATAGTGGTTCACAATAATAATTAAAATAAAACCTAAAATTGAAAAGGAACTGCAATATCTAATAGAAAAGATATAGATCAGACATACAAAAATCATTCAACCATATGGTATAGAGAGGGGCTGAGACCAGAGAGCTCAAATTAAACTGTTGGGACCAAACATCACCCAAATCCAATGTCAAGTAGGCGGTTAAAGGCCATGTTAAAAAAACAGGCTTTTAATAGGGCTCTAAACTTAAAAGATAATTCTGATCTAATATAAGAAGGGGGAGAGTTCTAGAGGGAAGGAGCAAGAAAATAAAAGGTAGAAGAATGAGTGGATTCATAGTGAGCAGTTCATGGAGAAGGGAGTACCAACCAATGAGAGTCTAGGGAACACAGCGCATGAGAAAATCACAACAGAAGAAAGATGTGCTGGAGTGCCAAGATGAAGAGCTTTGTGAGTCAGACAAAGAATTTTGAACATACACCTGTATTGAATAGGGAGCCAATAGTAAAGGTTAATGCTGGGGCGTTCCAAGGGCGCAGTCAGGACAGACCTGGAAGTTATCCGAGCACCTCCAGTATTTAATGTTGGTACCCAGATAGCAAACTGGGCATGTTGGACCACACAATTGTTCCTGCGTATAGAGCAGGATTAAGTCATAGGCAAATTTGGCATTGCCCAGATGTTAAGGAGTAAGGTTACCATATTTGCAGAGACAAAAAAGAGAACACAAAAAATAAAATCCTGCCCCAGCCCTCACCCTGCCGTGTCTCGCCACAGTGCACCCCGCTGCATAGCCACCTTGACCTCCCAGGAGCAGCATGCCACCTCTCCTTTCCTCTCCATCCCCTTCTATTCATGTGCTGTATTTCCCCATTTCCCTTCCCCCCTCCTTGTGTATCCCCTTTATCACCAATCTTTTTCCAGCCCCCCCTCCCTGCATGCACACTCCACCCACCCACATGACTCCATCCATCCACCCACCTGCCCTCCTGCCCTGAGTCAGGCCAGAATGTCCTCCCCAAATCTACCATAGCACGCCCTGGTGGTCTAATGGACTCTTCAGAGCATTAAAGATCCCCACTCTTTCCTGCCCGCTGCTGCTGACCTCCTCACTTCCACCGCCGCTTGAAGTCTCAGCAGCCATTTTTAAGAAGCGGTGGAAGCGAGGAGGTCAGCGGCAGTGGGCAGGAAAGAGTGGGATTCTTTCCTGCCCTGATGAGGCCACTAGACCACCAGGACAAGTGATGGTAGAATTGGGGAAGGCAACCTGAGGCTCAGGGGGGAAAGCAAGCCCACCTGCCAGCTAGCCAGCCCGCAATCCCGGACAAATTGGCTAGCTGGAAAAAAAATCACCTGGACCCCCAACAGTCCCCGCAAAAGGAAGGCATATCAGGCGAAATCCGGATATATGGTAACTCTGTTTAGGAGGGACCTTCTCAGATGTGCTAATCCAAGGGTCCCAAGGAAGATTTTTGCCCTGTTAAGTCAATTGCTGGCAAAAAGTAGAGTGGTGGGGTTGGAAGGGAAACAAAGGTCTCTCTGTGCATTGTCTTCCAGTTGGAAGGAGGAGTTGATGAGCAGCTGCTTCCTCCTGTTTATGGGATTTTAAAAATGTATTTATATTATAATTGGGGGGGAGCATTGAGCTTGTTTACCTAGGATCCACCAAAGGGTTAATCCTGCCCTGCCCACATAACATCAGGGTACCACCAAAGAGCTGGATATTCAGTATCCGTGCCCAGGTAACTACCTAGGTGTTTCTCCGCTCCATGGATAAATCCTTCTTATCTGTTCCCTTCTCCACTACTGCCAACTCCAGACTTCGCGCCTTCTGTCTCGCTGCACCCTACACCTGGAATAAACTTCCTGAGCCCCTACGTCTTGCCCCATCCTCGGCCACCTTTAAATCTAGACTGAAAGCCCACCTCTTTAACATTGCTTTTGACTCGTAACCACTTGTAACCACTCGCCTCCACCTACCCTCCTCTCCTCCTTCCTGTACACATTAATTGATTTGATTTGCTTGCTTTATTTTTTGTCTATTAGATTGTAAGCTCTTTGAGCAGGGACTGTCTTTCTTTTGTGTTTGTGCAGCGCTGCGTACGCCTTGTAGCGCTATAGAAATGCTAAATAGTAGTAGTAGTAGTAATTTGTCAGGGCCAGCAGCCTTGTTATATCTAAGAGATTACATTGTAGACCTAATGTAAATGGTCATTCAATGTGAGCGCTGAGTCAGGGGGTCCAACTTCCCAAATGCTCTAGAGAGGCTGAGAGTTGTATAATTTTACATTATTTTCTGTAAAACCAGATGAGATTTGCTTAGATTTATAAATCTCTTTACCATGGACATTATTAAGCTTTTAGATTCTCCTCTGAGTTCTGGCTTTCTTGAATTGCCACAAAAGTAGTTTATCTGCTTTTGTTAGAATGTTCATAAAAATGTCTCTTCATAAGTTGCATAGAGTGAGCAGAGGATATTAATTTGAAGGCACTGGATTGGCCATGTATAGCAAGAAGTCATTTTTGAATAAAGTCCTCATTCCTCTACTTTGGAGTTTCTTGACCTGCATCAGTTCAGCAACTAAACCATGCAATTTTGCTTGCTTTTTTTTTTTTTAGCATATATCCACGAGATTATATGACCTCACAGCTTTAGCGGTGTCCTATATCAGGTGTGTAATTAAATTATAAAAATTCCTGCTATATTACTATTAATTTTTCTAGAAATAGGGGTCCCTGGGAGAGAAGGAGACTTCGGGAGACCCCATGAGGGTGTGAGATCTGCTGGGGTGATCTAACATCTGATGCCCCTTTCTTGGACTGGTAATTTTGCTGCGGCATATGATGTCATCACTTGCGCCAAGTTTCTCTGTACAAATTTCAGGTGTTGCTGTGGTGTGCGGCTACAGGGCATGCCCTAAGGGGTACGCCAAGCCTCTTGAGAGCCCCTTGGAGCACTGGGGAGCTTTGAAGATCTGGAGATTTGCTGGAATTTTTCTGTTTGGGTGAGTTTTTTCTCTATTGAGTTGTCTTGCTGTTGAGGTGGGAGGAAAGGAAAGGAAGAGGAAGGTCATTGGGACGTCCACTCCAGCCATGAAGGGACCTATGGACAGACATGTATCAGGAGCAAAATCCAATACAACAGCTGATTTCTAACCCCTGGAGGGAGCTTTGTTTTCTGCCTGTGCTCCTCCAAGTCTGCTTCTCTAGCCTCTAGAGCTCAGATTCATTCTATTAGAGCCAGGAGATCATTTCACTGAGTGCATACACATGATTTCTCACCAACTGAGAGATCATTATACATGTGGCATTCAGTGCAAAACAGTGGATAGCCTCTATCTTTCTGAGGGACCACTGTCTATATCGTAGCATTGGTGAGTTATTAGGGAGCCCTTTTACAAAGGCGCATAAGGGCCTACGCGTGTGCAGTGTGCGTCAAATCGGCATTACCGCCCGGCTAGCGCACGCGCCTGGCAGTAATGCTGAAGTTGGCATGTGCCGAAAACATGCAGTCAAAAATAATTTTCTATTTTCTACCACAGGGGCGTTCCCGGCGGTAATCGGCAGTTGGCGCGCACTGGCTGGTTACCGCTCAGGTAACGCATGAGCCCTTACCAGTAAGTCAATGGGTGGCGTTAAGGGCTCAAGCCATAAATAGATGCACACTGGTTTTCATTTTGCCGCACGTCCATTTCCCGGCCCAAAAAAAACCTTTTTTTCCAGATGTGCTGGAGAAATGGTCCAGCGTGTGTCCAATACACAAGTTCACACTACCTCAGCCCACTTTTTGGCACACCTTTGTAAAAGGGTCCCTAAGATATTTAAAGCTGCCAAGGCAGAAAGGATACTTAAGTTTGTTGGGTACATTTTATACTATTATTTTATGTTTGCTTCTCAATGAACCTCAAGTATCCTAGAATTAATCTATTGCTAAGGGTTAATCAATTAGGACTAGGTTCAGTAAATGGCACCCAAATTTGGGTGCTGAAAAACATGCACGTTGAACACTACTCTATAAATAGCACTCCGAGTTGGGCGCTGTTTATAGAATAACTCGTAGTGCTGAGATCTGCACCCAACTTTGGGGACGAGGATTTAAACTAAGAGGATTTACACTAACTGAAACCTGGTGTAAATCCTTGCGTGGATGGAATACACAGAAGCAGACCAAAGTTGATGGATGATAATGAAACTTTATTGTAAAATCAAAAGTAAAACCACTCCACAATGCCGTGTTTCACCCAGGAGGGGCTGCTTCAGGGGCACATGTTTACTGTTAAGGTAAGCAAAAAAATAAATCAATAACAACTCAAAACATAGATTGATGAGATAAAGCCTTAAATTATAGTAAATAAATGTGTTCTAAAAAGCACATATGCCTATGTTTACTAAAGTGCGCTATAGGCGCGCTATTGTGGTCAATGCGTGTTAAACGCTAACACGCCCATAGAAATGTATAGGTGCATTAGTGTTTAATGCACCTTAACTTTGAAGGCACGTTACAAATGCTAATGCACCTTAGTAAATATACCCCATGGCACCCAGTCATAATAGCTCTGACAAAATTGTCCCAACAAAAAAGCCCTGACAAAACAGCCTTGTAACAAAATAAACCTTGACATTTCACACCCTAACAAAATAGTCCTTGACAAAATGGCCCCTCACACAAAACAACCCTTGACAAAATAGCCTCTACACAAAATAGTCCCCTTAACAAAACAACCCCTAAGAAAAAATAACACATCACAAAAAATATAATAAACTACAATTGAAATCTTCACTGATAAACTCCTACCAGCATTCAATTGCATAAATCATATATAAATAAACAAAATTCCATAGCTACAAACTGGTATTCATAATCTGTTCTGCTATTTAAAGAAACTATTCTTCCATCAACATGCTAATAAAAAAAAAAAAAACAATATTGTCATCATTTTCATAGTCTTTCCAACCTTATCCTGTTTGACAAGGTAAGATTATTAGGAAAAAAATACAGTCCCATATTCTGGGCAGCCTGATCAGGCTTTTTTGTCCGGGGGCTAACTTGTCAATGGTTATATTGTGGGCAGGCCATTTTGACAGTGGTTGTTATTTATTTATTTAGATTTTGCTCACACCTTTTTCAGTAGTAGCTCAAGGTGAGTTACATTCAGGTACACTAGATATTTCTCTGTCCCAGGAGGGCTCACAATCTAAGTTTGTTATGTCTGGGACTATTATGTCAGGAGCTTTTTTTGTTTGGAACGTTTTTGTCGGGGCCATTTTGTCGGGGCTATTTTGACCAGGTACCATACCTCATAGATAAGTGAAAAATCTAATAAACAAAAAGTGACATCTGAATCATAATACAATAAAATACTACAACCCAAATCACATACTACAGAAAAAATATATATGTATGGGAACCAGGCAGGGCCAGCGTTAGGGGTGGGCAAACAGGGCAATTGCCCCGGGCCTCCATATCACTGTGGGCTCCAAACCTGCCTAAAGTTGAAAGACAGATAATCTGCAAGCAAGTTTTGGGACCCCCTCCTTAGCATCTGCCCTGGGTCCCATCATGTCTAGCACCAGCCCTGGAACCAGGCAAGACTCATTATATAACCTCACCCAAGGTATTAGTGCAGTGGTTAAAAAAATAGGTTTGTATTCTTATTCCTGCAGGCAGTCATACACAGAATAAATCAAAAACTTCAGGCTGGCCAAAAGCTTTCAAGCACTTACTAGGACCTCCAGTCACAGGGGAAGTCACTGTTCTGGCAGCAATGAAGTAACTCTTAAAACAGTGCTTGGTCACATGACTCACACATAGCTCAGCAGCACTCAAAACTAGAGAGATAAACGTTTAGACCACTTCCTTAAGCCAATATTCACATGGAATAACTTATAAAATGATAATTAAAACAAAAAAAACTCCAAAAACATTTAAGAAACAAAAACGCCATGCTTTCCACTATCCTGCTTATAATCAAAAGAGAAAAACGCCTATATTGCGACCCAAATCGGGAGATGGGCGTCTTTCTCCCGTGGGCGCCCAAATCGGTATAATTGAAAGCCGATTTTGGGCGTTTCCAACTGCAATCCATCGCAGAAACGGGTAAAGTTGACGGGGACGTGTCGGAGGCATGGTGAAGGCGGAACTGGGGCGTGGTTATCGGCCGAGGAGAGATGGGCGTCTTTAGCTGATAATCGGAAAAAAGGCGTTTTTACCGCGATTTTGGGTCACTTTTTTTGGACCCTTTTTTTTCACGAACAAGTCCCAAAAAAGTGCCCCAACTGACCAGATGACCACTGGAGGGAATCGGGGATGACCTCCCCGGACTCCCCCAGTGGTCACTAACCCCCTCCCACCAAAAAATCCCCACTTAAAAAAAAAATTTTCCAGCCTGTATGCCAGCCTCAAATGCCGTACCCACCTCCATGACAGCAGAATGTGTTCTATCCTCTGACAGCCTTTCCCTGGTTCTGATGTGGGTCTCGGGTGAGTGTGACACCTTTTCTATTAAGGGCACTGCAGAGTCACATCAGCAATGCATTGTGGTGGGTGTAGGGTATTGGGCTCCGTGATTCCACTAGCTTGTGTTAAATGCTCACAATGTTGGTAGTTGGTAGGCTCTACTCCCGTGGTGCTTTTCCCCCTGCTTACTGGGTCAGAGTGTGCCCTGTTTTGTTTCCGGTAGTCCATGAGGTAGTGGCCATTTTTGTAAGCCAGTTTTAGATTCCTTTCACGTGTTAGCTACGTTAGAGAACTTAGTTCTTACCTTGAATGTGGCTGAATGAGGGCATTGTACAGCATTCTGCCAGCTCTGACCTACTGCTAATCTCAGTACCAGGGAGACTCTTTGCCAGTGGGGCACAACCTCTGATCTGCAGTTAACTGTGAGTAAAGGCGGTTATTCCAATAAAGGACGTTTTCGGAGAGATTAGTCTTCAGGTGTCAACTGGTGTGCCAAGGTTTATATAGCAGCAACCAGTCCTAGAGGCCTGCGTGTATGCAGGTCCCTGGAGCACTTTTAGTGGGTACCGCAGTGCACTTCGGCCTGTGTCGGGCAATTTGTTTACATGCGGTATCTTCAATAAAATCTTTCTGATGTTATATTGATCTGCTGGCTTCTTTTTCCATATTGGATTTTGAAGATCGTTTGCCTTGTTGTTTTTTTAGAATAGTGTTTAAAAAGATGCGCACGGAACTCCAAATTGTTGCCAATTAGCACCAATAATTGATTGTTAGGACCCAATTATTGGTGCTAATTGGCTCATTACTCAAATTGTGTGTGCAAATTGCACACATTTTGAGCACCACATATCAAATTCAGGGGTTAATGCTGAAAATCCCCAGTTAAATCCTGTGGTAAAAAAATTTCCGTCCTATTTCTTAATTGGCTTAAAGCCTGTGGTAGATAGGGATGTACATGTTTTTTTTTTTTGAAATGACATGGGAAATGGAAATCACATTTCCTTTGTTTCATTTACTTTCTAACTTGAAACAGGGATAAATGTTAAAATGATAGGTTTCTGTCCATTGTTGTTAAGAATCACCTACTGTACCTTAATTTTTAACTTGCCTCAATCTACAACTGAAAAAGGCATGAGCTAATTCTAAATAAATACAAAAATAATAGGGAAATGGGACTTGATATACTGCCTTTCTGAGGTTTTTTGCAACTACATTCAAAGCAGTTTACATATATTCAGGTACTTATTTTTGTACCTGGGCAATAGAGGGTTAAGTGATTTGCCCAGAGTCACAAGGAGCTGTAGTGGGAATTGAACTCAGTTCCCCAGGATCAAATTCCACTGCACTAACCACTAGGCTAATCCTCTAGTGTTAGTAGGTATCAGATACCTACTAACACTAGACTTTCAGGCTGAAGACAGCTACTTTCCAGAAAAAGATATTCTGATTCTAGAGACTAGAACAAGACAAAACCTAGGGTACCTTGCTAAATTCTCATTCCAGTGTTATTTTGGTCAGTGGCGTTCCTATGTTGGCTGCTACCTGGGGCTGATCGCCGCTGTGCAACCCCCAGTGCATGACCCCCCTGGTGCATCACCTCTGCCCTGTATATCACCTCCATTCCCCCCCCCCCCCCCGGTGCATCACCTCCTGGGGGTGCAGGGAACAGTTGTGCGACCGTCAGAAGGAGCAGGGAACCGGCAGAGCTGACAGCCGCGTCTCTGCTCCCTGCACCCTCTTGCAGCGTGCACCTGGGGTGGACCGCCCCCACCACCATGCTCTTGGTACGCTGCTGGTTTTGGTCAAGTTTTCAGCTTCGGGAGTTTCTGCTAGGAATTCTATGAAACAATGAACTAGTCAAAGTAAAGATACTGAAAGACTCATTAAGGGCCCCTTTAACAAGCTATGGTAAGCATTAATTCATGCTTACTGCATCTTAAAATGGTGTACCACAACGGTGGTACTTTTGGTATGTGCACACGCTACTGGTGCACTAAAACAAATTATATTTTGCCAAGGGTTCATATCTAGGGGCAGTGTGTGGTTGTGTCTGCGCTAATTACAAAATAGGTGGTGGTAAGTGCTCACATGCTAATCTTTTTGTTAATGCTTATGCACAAATTCAATTTGTCCTTGTGTCCTGAAGACCTCAGCCAGGCAGAGTGTTGGAGCATTCAATTGTTCCAGCAACCACTCTCCTATCGTCGGTGGTCTTCGTTATTTTTTTATTTTTTATTTTTTTACGATTTACTTTCTTGTAGCATTTGTTCACTTTCTTTTGTAAATGTACAAAAAAATTCCCAGTCTATGACTTTTTGTGCAATTTCAAAACATATTAAAGGCAATAGTAATTCAAAATTCTTTTGTTTATCTTGGATATGTCGGCTCCGGGGGAATTTTAAATCCGATATGAAACCATGTTTCGCCAGCCAGCTGTATCAAGGATCCACCCCCTGGAAAAATTATATAAAGAAATAAGTTCCATTCCATAAATGCTAAAGTAAAAATCTTTAGTAGATCTATTTACTAAAAAAGTTCTCCTGCCATCCTTACCTTCCCTGTCTATCAAAGACGGCAGCGGCATTTCTAGGCAGTTGATTTATATCAATTAATTATAGAGTCCACCAATCAGGATGCCTTGGCTATATCATAAGTACATAAGTATTGCCATACTGGGAAAGTCCAAAGGTCCATCAAACCCAGCATCCTGTTTCCAACAGTGGCCAATCCAGGTCACAAATACCTGGCAAGATCCCCAAAATGTACAAAACATTTTATACTGCTCATCCCAGAAATAGTGGATTTTCCCCAAGTCCATTTAATAATGGTCTATGGACTTTTTCTTTAGGAAGCTGTCCAAACCTTTTTTAAACTCCACTAAGCTAACCGCCTTTACCACATTCTCTGGCAAAGAATTCCAGAGTTTAATTACACGTTGAGTGAAGAAATATTTTCTCTGATTCGTTAAAAATTTACTACATTGTATCTTCATTGCATGCCCCCTAGTCCTAGTATTTTTGGAAAGCGTAAACAGACATTTCACATCTACCTGTTCAATGTAATCCATTCTAACTCTGCATTTAGTCTTCGTGGTATGACTGTATCTAATGTATCCAAAATTGTTCACTGTTTCTGTTCCAAATTTTCTCCCTTCCATCCTTCTTGAATCACATCAATTATCCACCATTTTATATCTTTCCATTCATGGCGATGTTCCTTCCATTGGTTCGATAATGGTGCTTGTAGATTTTCAGTTGTTATATATGATTTATTTTTAGTTGACGTTTTCTAGCTTATGTTAACATCAGGGCTTATATTATAATCTTTTTTAATGGCCAGGTGCTAATGGCAAAATTTGCAAGTGGCTATTAATAGAAAAAATAGGAAAATAGTCCATCTTACTACAGCAGTAAAAATGGCCTTAGGATGCAGGAAAGATCCACGTAAGGGGGGCACTAAGACCACTTTGTACCGCTGTTTTGTTAAAGGGCTCCTAGTCAGCTCATTTTTGAAAGTGATCGCCGGCCATCTTCCGACACAAATTGGAAGATGGCCGGCGATCTCCTGAAACCGGCCAAATCGGTATAATCGAAAGCCAATTTTGGCCGGGTTCAACTGCTTTCCATCATGGAGCCGGCGAAACATCAAGGGGGCATGTCAGTAGGGTAGTGAAGGCAAGGCGGGGGTGTGCTCACAAGATGGCCGGCTTCGCCCGATAATGGGGGAAAAAAGCCAGGCTTGATGAGCATTTCGCCGGCTTTACTTGGTCCCTTTTTTTCACAACCAAGCTTCAAAAAGGAGCCCCAACTGACCAAATGGCCACCAGAGGGAATCGGGGATGACCTCCCCTTACTCCCCCAGTGGTCACCAACCCCCTCCCACCCCAAAAAAAACAAAACTATCTTGCCAGCCTCTATGCCAGCTTGAAATGTCATATCCAGCTCCCTGATAGCAGTATGCAAATCCCTGGAGCAGTTTTTAGTGGGTGCAGTGCATTTCAGACAGGTGGACCCAGGCCCACCCCCCTACCAGTTACACTTGTGGTGGTAGATGGGAGCCCTCCAAAACCCACCCAAAACCCACTGTACCCACATGTAGGTGCCCCCTTCACCCCTTAGGGCTATGGTAATGGTGTAGAGTTGTGGGGAGTGGGGTTGGGGGGGGGATTTGGGGGGCTAAACAACCAAGGGAAGGGAGCTATGCTCCTGGGAGCTATTTTTATTTTATTTTAATGTTTCAAAGTGCCCCCTAGGGTGCCTGGTTGGTGTCCTGGCATGTGAAAGGGGCCAGTGCACTACAAATGCTGGCTCCTCCCACGACCCAATGCCTTGGATTTGGCCGAGTTTGAGATCGCCGGTATTACTTTCCATTATGGCCGAAAACCGATGCCGACCATCTCAAACCCGGCAAACTCTGACATTTGGCCGGGCCCAACCGTATTAGCGAAGAAAAGGATGGCTGGCCATCTTTTTCGAAAATACGGTTGGCTCTGCCCACTTACGGCGCCGGTCCCGGAGATGGCGTCCAGCTATTTCGCCGTCACCGTTCGATTATGCCCCTCCATGCCATCTAAATAAAAAAGCTGATAGATTAACTTATCTAAATTTGAACCTGACATAAAAAGACAAAAAAAATGGCATGTTTTTTTTCACAATATCATTACATTTGAGCAATTTTTTTTGTAGTATGAGTAGTTTTCAAATACATGCCAGCCTGTGACCTTCAGGTTGGAAGGCAGCCACCTTCCAGAACAAGATATTCTGCCTCCTGAGAACTTGCTGTAGTCAGCCCATTCCTAGCTGTATCTTAATTTCTTGTAATCTTAGCTCGAACATGTCTGCTCTGCTTTTATGCACGTTTCCTGTTGCTTCAGTGTTATTCTTCTCCAGTTGTGCCCTAAAACATTTATTTTTTTTTTTAAAAAAAGGGAAAAAGTCTGCAACTGACACAGAAAACCAAAGGGCCCTTTTACTAATGGGTGTTAAGCCCTAACGCGTGGCTAGTGTGCCAAAAAAGACTTACCACAAAATGAGATAAAGCATTTTCCAGTAAGTGCCTGTTTGTGTGCTCTAATCATATGCTTTTTTTTTTGGAGGGGGGGGGTTATATTTTTTCAGGAGGGGGTATGGCATCAGCACTAGCCGCCTAGCTCATTCTGATTAGCGCACGCTAACTGGATAATACAGACTTAATACTGCCGCTCTGTAAAAGGCCCTTTAGTGAATATGTTAGCATGGTTTCTTACCTTGAAAATATACATTGCGCAATAACTGAACATGGGAACATCGGTAACTGAAAAGAATAAAGTGGCCCTTTTCCAAAGGTATGGCAAGCCTACCATGGGCTTGCCATGCACCAATTTGCCACGACGATAGTTCCCACCCCCCACTGCACGCCACTTCCAGCGCTTTGAAATAATTTTTATATTATTAGCGCTGGGGGCTTACCCAGCAGTACTTGGGCAGCCCCCGCATGCTGCCCGGTTACTGCAGGCTTAGTGCAGGAGCCCTTAAACCTCGTAAATAGGTGGCGGTAAGGGTTCCCCCAGGAAATGGCCACACAGCAAGTGTTTACCTTACCACACGGCCATTTCCTTTAAAAAAACAAACAAACAGCCTTTTACCCACTGTGGTAAAAGGGGGCCTCGACACACGGCAAATCTATGCACCGACAATACCACAGGGCCCCTTTTTCCGCAGCTTGGTAAAAGGGGCCCAAAATAAATTACATATGATTTTTAATAGATAAAGAGAATGTTTAGCTCTGTTTAATAAATAAGCCTGATATTATGCTGTGCTTAGTTAGCCAGAGAAATGTAACTGGTCAGAGTAGAAAAACATTCAGCCAGTTAGATTTAGGGGTCCTTTCACAAAAGCACACTAGGGGGCCCGTTTACTAAGGTGTGCCAAAAAATGTCCTGCTGGTGTAGGCAAGTGTTTTGGACATGCGCAGGTCCATTTTTCAGTGTGCCTGGATAAAAGGCCTTCTTTTTTTGTGGCCAAAAAAGGACATGCGGTAAAATTAAAACCAGCGCGCGTCCATTTTTGGCATGAGACCTTACCACTACCCATTGACTTAGCGGTAAGGTCTCATGCGTTAACTGGGTTGAAATCGTCAGCTCACACACACTACTGATTACCACCAGGTAAGCGCCATGTGGTACAAAATTTCTACCGTGTGTTTTGGACGCACATCAAAAATGGAATTACCAACTGGGGCACATGGTGGCCAGGCAGTATGCGCATAGGCACCTATGCACTTTAGTAAAAGGCCCATGGGTTTTTAGTACAAATAAGCATGTGCTAAATGCAAGAGATGCCTATATATTCCTAGTATATACAAAAGAAATCCCTTGGGAGAAATACTTGCTATAACAATATCCAGAGTAAGAAGTCAATCCCTTAAACTTATATGAAGATATCCACCAAAAGAACACTCACTTTTAAAGTGCTCTATAATTTTGAAAAGGGCTACTAGGAGTTCAGTATAGGCTGTTCCCACAGCCGAGCTTAAGTTTCAGTGAGTCTAGCTGTGATGCGGCTCACTACAAAGTTCTATACATCATGTTATACTCCTTATAGGTGTAGCCCTCGCTTTGTTGTGTAAATACACCCATTCAAAATCCAATGTGAATACAATAATAAATTCATTTAGTGAAAGTACATATTTCTTTGGTGGATATCCAAATAAAAATTAGGACCCACTGTTTGAGGGGGAAAAAAAACTTCCACCCCAGTTTATACAATTACACTGTTTTAGCTACATGAAGGAAACGGTAATAGATAAACTATGCACTGAAAAAAAAAAATTGGAAGCTAACAGGAAGCAGACTTATCTGAATAAGAGATTTTGTCGCTATTTCACTGGAAGATTCCCACAGGATTGATTTCTTATTCTGCATATATTCCTAGTGGCATCTCTAGCACAGTGGCGTAGCCACAGGTGGGCCTGGGTGGGCCGGGGCCCACCCAACAGTAGCACACATTTAGCGGTAGCTGGTGGGGATCTCAAGCTCTGCCAGCTGAAGACTTCCTCCTGATGGTAACGAAAACGCAACTCTCCACAATACCGGCACCTGTGCATTCTCAGTTTTCAGCACATGCGTGCTGCAGACTGCCAAGGTGGAAAGAAGCGTTTTCCCACCAGCTGAGATATTTTTTGGTTGGGGGGGGACACTTAGTGCCCACCCAATTTTTGCCTAGGCCTACCCAAAATCTGTTGCCTGGCTATGCCCCTGCTCTAGCATTTCGCGCACACTAATCATTAGCGCCTACTAAAATTGCTACAGCCCCTTTGTAATGGATCCCCTTAACTGGCTAACTACCAAAGTCAGCCTGTTAAACCTTTTGCAAATCTATCCCAATACCTGTAAACATTTTTGCACCACACTCTCCCCAGGAGAATAGCAGAAATGTAACAAGGAACACTAAAATTATTGTATTACTGGACTCATTAAGGGGAGAATTCATCAACAGTGTTATCACCTTAACCCACACTAATTCCCTTAGCGCGCACTAAATGCGATAAGGCCATAATGCTGCTTGATGAATCCCCTCTAAATTGTCCTTTTACAGCATTTAATACTGCCAAATAGTTCCTTATGAGCAAAGATTTCCCCTCCAACTGAGGAGCTTATTTTACTTTTGGCATTAAAAATATATATAATTAAACTCACACTTATTGCATTCTATCAGGCCCCTGGTTTTATCTATAATTAAATTATAAATTCATCTTTCAACATTAGTCTATTATAGGACAAAGAAATTACACCTAGTCCAAGTGTCTCACAAAGAAATATATAATGCAGTTGCAGGGCATTTGTGCAGATGTAAAAAAAATAAATAAATAAAAGTAAAAATACCATATACATTTTACACAACAGCTATCCATGTATTTAGCAGAATACCTTACATCTATTGATATGCATAGGGACTCTCAGCCACTCTCAAGTTCTCTTTTAACTGCAATTTTATTCTGTGTTAAAATAGTTATAATTTTGCAGCCTGCTAAAATGTTTCTAGAGTTGCATGATAGAAACAGATTTATTTTATTTAAGTAAGACTGTTCTGAAGTATCAGTAGGAACAGAGAAAAGTGTCTCAGTCGGAAAAACAAAACAAAACAATGCACCACTAATTATTTTTTCTTATGCATTTTGAAAATATAGTACAAAAAGTACCAAAGGAAAATAAGAAAAGATACAATTCAAAACAGTACAAAAAAGTAAGAGAATACACAACAAAGAAATACATCTGGAATATGCACTCAAACCTGCATCCTCATTGAGGAAGAGGTATCAAAGAATAAGAAATTCCTTACTAAAGGGTGAAACATCGCTACTACAGTACATGTAAATCTGTGGTGCAACTTTAGTCAGCCATATCACATACATACAGTGGTGTCTGTGCTAAAACAGCAACAGCTGCCTTCTTACCATCCAGTGATAAATCTATGATCTTAAAGAAATATTTTTGTAAGAAGGAAAGTTTATTGTGTGGAGAGAAACTTTTGGCATTTCCTGATGCTCCAAGGGCTTCAAAAACCTATAAAGCCTATAAACCACACATAGGTACAGACTTAACAATCATTCCCTTGCTCATAGGTATAACGCGCCAATTCAACCGACAAATTCATTAGTCATGACATATTATTCAAGCTTATTGGGGTTATAAACTTGTACCTGTAAAAATAATAATGAAAATACGACAACAAGCTCCATTGATGATATTAAGCTCCATTGAACGCTCTCCTCCTAAATCTCCATTCCATTCCATCCAGGCTGATGGGTGAAGGGCAAATAATGGCCTATTCAGCTCTAGCTAAGGGAGAAGTTGGTCCCATAGATTTTTTGTTTTTGTCTTATGCAAAAAGACCTTTTCTTTCACCTTGTAGCATCTTTCTGCTGTAAGATCAGAGCCTGTATCTTCTTCAAGTGTATGACCACAACCCAATTTAGGAAATGCTTCTTATTTTGAAAGTGAAGATGACGCCCTTTCATTAGGTAATCACAACAGACATAGCACTAGTCTAAAGACAAACAATTTTTTTTCAGCTCATCCTAAGCCATCTTCCTTTTTTGAATGAAGTGGCATTATTTGGCTGGTTCATTTTCCAACATTGTACTTGTTGGCGGTCACGTATATACAGGGCCTGGTGTTAGACATTCAGGGATCCAGGGCAGAAACAGGGGAGGGGGGCCCAAAAGCTGGCCTTCTGCCTATGCCTCCTTTAGCTTGAGACAAGTTTTGGGCCCCTTATGGTAAGGGCGCCCAGGGCAATTGCCCCATTTGCCACCCTCTAATGCTAGCTCTGCAGAGCATATACAAAAACATGGACTGATGAGACAAAGTCAGCACGGATTTAGTGAAGGGAAGTCTTGCCTCACCAATCTAATGCATTTTTTTGAGGGGGTAAGCAAACATGTGGACAATGGGGAGCCGGTTGATATTGTATATCTGGATTTTCAGAAGGCGTTTGACAAAGTGCCGTACGAAAGACTCCTGAAGAAATTGCAGAGTCATGGAATCGGAGGTAGGGTATTATTATGGATTAAGAACTGGTTGAAAGATAGGAAGCAGAGAGTAGGATTGCGTGGCCAGTATTCTCAGTGGAGGAGGGTAGTTAGTGGGGTCCCGCAGGGGTCTGTGCTGGGTCCGTTGCTTTTTAATGTATTTATAAATGACCTAGAGATGGGAATAACTAGTGAGGTAATTAAATTCGCCGATGACACAAAATTATTCAGGGTCGTCAAGTCGCAGGAGGAATGTGAACGATTACAGGAGGACCTTGCGAGACTGGGAGAATGGGCGTGCAAATGGCAGATGAAGTTCAATGTTGACAAGTGCAAAGTGATGCATGTGGGTAAGAGGAACCCGAATTATAGCTACGTCTTGCAAGGTTCCGCGTTAGGAGTTACGGATCAAGAAAGGGATCTGGGTGTCGTCGTCGATGATACGCTGAAACCTTCTGCTCAGTGTGCTGCTGCGGCTAGGAAAGCGAATAGAATGTTGGGTGTTATTAGGAAGGGTATGGAGTCCAGGTGTGTGGATGTTATAATGCCGTTGTATCGCTCCATGGTGCGACCGCACCTGGAGTATTGTGTTCAGTACTGGTCTCTGTATCTCAAAAAAGATATAGTAGAATTGGAAAAGGTACAGCGAAGGGCGACGAAAATGATAGTGGGGATGGGACGACTTTCCTATGAAGAGAGGCTGAGAAGGCTAGGGCTTTTCAGCTTGGAGAAGAGACGGCTGAGGGGAGATATGATAGAAGTGTATAAAATAATGAGTGGAATGGATCGGGTGGATGTGAAGCGACTGTTCACGCTATCCAAAAATACTAGGACTAGATGGCATGAGTTGAAGCTACAGTGTGGTAAATTTAAAACGAATCGGAGAAAATTTTTCTTCACCCAACGTGTAATTAGACTCTGGAATTCGTTGCCGGAGAACGTGGTACGGGCGGTTAGCTTGACGGAGTTTAAAAAGGGGTTAGATAGATTCCTAAAGGACAAGTCCATAGACCGCTATTAAATGGACTTGGAAAAATTCCGCATTTTTAGGTATAACTTGTCTGGAATGTTTTTACGTTTGGGGAGCGTGCCAGGTGCCCTTGACCTGGATTGGCCACTGTCGGTGACAGGATGCTGGGCTAGATGGACCTTTGGTCTTTCCCAGTATGGCACTACTTATGTACTTATGTACTTATGTACTGTTTTCTTTACAAATGGCAAAAAATCAAAATTGATTCTTGGTTATTCAGATTTTTTAGGGCTGTATACCTCATCAGTTTTCTAGCTATTCTGCCTGGAAGTCCCCTTATCTTGTCTCTTGAATGTCAGACCCATACCCAACTTTAGGAAATTCTTCTGCTATAACAAACCAAGGTAATAAAACCTATCTCACTAAAAGAGAAAACTCAAGGATATTTTAATCTCCAGCAAGTTGGGAGGATTATATTTCATCTTGGATCTCTTTCTCTGCGAGGAGAAATTCACGATGAACACTCTTCCTACCATGGTCCTCTTTATGATTAAAGGGGACTGGCTGCACTTGCTTTATCTTTTTTTAATATATATTTTAATTATTGATTTTTTCATTTTAATGTCAACATATCACTTGAAATTTGAAAAGATGATTTTAAGTCAAAATATATACATAGAAAGTGGTAATTATACATTTCTTAAACAAAGGAATGATCTATTGCTCATCTATAGTCCAACAATTGGAGGCATTACACAATACATAAGGAAATCGAAATATGGGATAGATTAATAACATCTAACAATAAGAAAAAGAAAGACAGCCGAGAAGAGGTACCGGGTTACATATACTATTACGGAGTCAAAGTTGTTACAATCCTTGGATGTATCATAGGTAGTTCAGCCAGTTTAGCTTCCAAAAAAGAATTTAATTGTTTTGATTCAAAGAATACATATTTAACAGAGTTGAATTTTAAAACACATTCGCAGGGAAAGTTCAACCAAACTAAAGCCCCCAATTGCAAAGCTTTCAGGCGCAATTTGAGAAACTCTTGTCTTTTCTTCTGTGTTGTTCTTGAGATATCTGGGTAAACTCGTATTTTACAGTCCAAGTAAAGTTGATCTTTATGAAGAAAATATTGTTTAAGTACCCAGTCTCTATCAGGTTGTAAAATAAAGACAACTTTAAGTGTAGCAGTTGTCAATCCAGTTTTATCATCTTGCAATATTTGAGTTAGGTTCATATCTAGATTCCCTAAATTCTCTGCTGATTGATCAGATCTCTCTCCTATTTCTTGTTGCTTCTTGTAGAAAGGTTGTATATAATATATGTTTGATATAGGAGGGTATGATTCTTCAGGAATTTTTAATATCTCAGTTAGATACTTTTTAAAAGTTATCAAAGGTGAGATTGAAATTTGCTTAGGAAAATTTGTTAATCTGAGGGTATTAGAGCGTTGAAAATTTTCAAGAATTTCAATTTTATTTTGGAGGAAAAGGTTTTCTTTTATAAGATTAGCTTGTAACTGTTGAGAGTTTTGTATCGTTTTTCAATTTTTTTCAACCTCTTTACCCATATTTAATACTTTTTTGTCCAATGTGGTTATTTTTTCTAAGTCAGAGTTATACTGCTGGTTAAGAAATTTAAACTTCTGAGAGAAAGAAGCTTCCAATCCAACCACAGCTTCCCATATACTTTCTAAGGTTATCGTTGTAGGTTTTTTAGGCAAAAAAGACATACTTGGTAAGTCCAAGTCTGTTAAGGAAGTCTCCACTGGCTGTCTCCGAAATGATTCAAGGTTTTCCCTAAGGATATTTTCTCCTCCTCCTTCACCCGCCATTTCCACCGCGGGGAAAGTCAGTGTTTCCTGCTTCGGGTCGGCACCCATGCCTGGAGACCCCGTTGAGTCTTCCTCAGGGGTTTCCTGGACCGTCCTCGAGGCCGCTGCCGGCATAGGAAGTGGGGCTCTCAATTCGGGACTGAAAGATGTTTTGTGCTCTAGCTGTAGAGATGGCAAACCTCTCCCCAAACTCTGCAGCAGCGAGGAAGCTCCCGATAATCCTCCCGGTGTAAAGAAGCGGTCCAGCATCCCAGTAACTTGCTTTATCTTAAGGATGCATATACACATAAAACGATTCATCTCAAATAGAGGAGGTATCTTTGTTTCACCCTGAAAACCAATCATTATCAGTACAAAGAACTCCCATTTAGACTAACGTCAGTTCCCAGGGTGTTCACCAAGTATCTTATGACTATGGCACTGGTTTTTCTATACCTTAATTACTGGCTTCTAGCATCTCTATTATTAAACCTAAGAATGAGAGATTGATATCTGCAATACAGGATAGTGGACTATGGACAAAATGGTTAACACTTCACAGCCAGCTTTGAAATAAATGGGAAAATAGGCACATGTAAATTCTGTTTCATTAAACTGGAAATGGTTACACATCTCATTGGTGGGTGTGACATGCTAATGCTAAAAGGACTCAAAACGAAAGGCACAAGAAGGTAGCATATCTCATCCACCAGAAACTATGGAAATGCTATAACATTGTTGTGCCAGAAACAGACCAGGATCACAACTTTGACACAGCTGGACAGAACATAGGATGTAATTCCTCAGTTCCACAGCTGGGATTCTCCTCACAGGGGTCAGCTGCCTTTTGTAATAATCATAATTATTGTGCATCTGGCTCCTTGGAGAATGTTTTCTACACTCTACGCCCTACTGAAGAAAGCAACCACACCTCTTTGTGTACAACGTCCCCTTTGCACTCCTCCAACTCCGTGAGTGCTGTGGAAAAAGGAAACTGTCCTTCAACTCTACCCTGCTTTTTCAGTGTCCTCAATGAGGACACTTTACTGAGCGTACACAAGGAATAAGTACATGTAAAAGTTTATTCACAAACATATTAGACAAAGACAGTAACGTCCAGTGAATCTGGGTCAGCATTTAAAACTGGCTTTACATTTATTTTTTTTTTCAGTTTTCAATATTATACTCAAATTCTTTTAATTACAGATTCCCCAAAGAGTTAATCGTTTTGGAGGCCATTTCTGCTTCTCTGTAATCACCTATAGAAAATGGCCATAAGTCTAAGCAATTTGTGCCTTGGTTTATTTTTCCTGTATTAACATAGTAACATAGCAGATGACGGCAGAAAAAGACCTGCACGGTCCATCCAGTCTGCCCAACAAGACAACGCATGTCTGCTACTTTTTGTGTATACCCTACTTTGATTTGTACCTATGCTCTTCAGGGCACAGACCGTATAAGTCTGCCCAGCACTATCCCCGCCTCCAACCACCAGCCCCGCCTCCCAACCACCGGCTCTGGCACAGACCGTATAAGTCTGCCCAGCACTATCCCCGCCTCCCACCACCGGCTCTGGCACAGACCTTATAAGTCTGCCCAGCACTATCCCTGTCTCCCACCACCGGCTCTGGCACAGACCGTATAAGTCTGCCCAGCACTATCCCCGCCTCCCACCACCGGCTCTGGCACAGACCTTATAAGTCTGCCCAGCACTATCCCTGTCTCCCACCACCGGCTCTGGCACAGACCGTATAAGTCTGCCCAGCACTATCCCCGCCTCCCACCACCGGCTCTGGCACAGACCTTATAAGTCTGCCCAGCACTATCCCTGTCTCTCACCACCGGCTCTGGCACAGACCGTATAAGTCTGCCCAGCACTATCCCCGTCTCCCACCACCGGCTCTGGCACAGACCTTATAAGTCTGCCCAGCACTATCCCTGTCTCCCACCACCGGCTCTGGCACAGACTGTATAAGTCTGCCTAGCATTCTGAATTTGTGGTTCTTTTCTGTGTGTATGTTGGGAAGAGGAGCGGAGAGGTTGGTTTATGCATTCTTGAATTTGGTCCTATAAGTCCTTTATGTTTATTAGCATCCTCATTTTCAGTGTCTTCAGTTATGCCGGCAGGCCAATTAATTGTGACTTGCTTCACAATGATAAGGTCCAAGCAGTCCAGTGCCAGTCTTTTAAGCATTGATTGAACTTTTTTTCTTTTATTACACATCACATCAAAGCTATAATTCCCTGCTTTCCAGTGAAATAACTATCCTTTTGCCTGACACATGTTGCCTGTGATATGATTTAGATGCAGCTCAGTTCAGTATAAAAATATTATATGTTTTAATCCGAGAGTATCCAGTGATTTGACATGAGATGGATGATTGCAGTGATAGAGAGAAGAAATGGAAGACATTTCTGAGAATGTATATTCAGATGGAAGCAGAATGTAGACAAAATGGAAATGTAAACAAGATTTCCGGAAAGACAGTGAACTACTGCCAGTTGTGTGAAATGGAGATCTTATAAGAAGATGCTATAGAAAACAACAGCAGTATACAACAGGAAAATATCTAGTTCTGTCCTGTAAGATGAAGTGTCTACAGCAACTGCACAAACCCCCTAATTATATTAAATTGAGCGCTCAGCTTTACATTTACCTCCAGATTCTATATATCAAGCCTAGTGTTCCATACCGAAATCCAAGCGCGCGTAATTTAATTGGCACAAGAAGCTGATGAGCATTGGTAGCAAGTCTTAACAAGCAATCACAAACACTAATTGGCAATAATTAGAATATACGAGCACAACTCACTAAGCGTATTCTGTAATGCACTGCACCTAAATTGTAATGTGCTCAACCAAAACGGAGTGTGGTTATTGGCGGGTGAAATGGGCATTTCTTGGGCATTCCAAAATTTACACACACTGTTAAAGACTATGCCCCTGTGCGCCTAAATCTGCGTGCCGGAATTTACACGTTTCCCTTGGTGTATACGGATACACATAATTTTAAGCACTATAATATCAACTCTATAATATTCTATATACGAGGCGTCGCTTACAGAATATGCTGAAGTTTAAATTTATTCTGTACAGAGTTTTCAGGTGCCAAATATTGAATCCGGCCCTTAGTGTGCAAAGTTGGGCACGCAATTTATTAAATAAGGTCAGTTGTGCAACTTAATTTAATAATTGGCTGTTAATCTGGATGTCAAGATTGGTGCTCTAACCACCAAGCCTCTCCTCCACTCCTGAGCTAATTTTATGGGAGGCCTGCTACGCAAGTGAAACAGGGTTTCTGCATGAAAATTCTTTACAAAATTATCTCTTTTTCATATGCATCCTCATCTTTACACCTCGCACTTCCTAATGATTGTCACATTTTGTCTTCTAGCCTAGTGTGCACAGCTGTGGAGAGTCCCAGGGATTTTAGAGGAGTGCATCAGAGATCTGCACTGGGGCCACTGCTTTATAGTATTTTTTATAAAGGACCTAGACATGGAGATCAATTTTGTAGATAGCACAAAAGTATGCGAAGGAAATTGTTTAATCACAAGAGGACTGAGAGAAATTGCAAGAGAATCTTGCAAGACTGGAAGAATAGGCTTCCGATGAGAGATGTAATTCCATGTGGACAAATGTAAAATAATGCACACATGAATGAAGAATAAAACAAAGAATATTATTACCCCAAATTCTATATATTGCACCTTAATTTCCATTCAGAAATCGAAGCGTATTCAACAACAATGCATATAACTTAATGGGTTAGCTAGCTAATCAGCACTGTTAATTGGATGTTAACAAGCAATTATCAGCACTAATGGGCATTAATTAAGATTTACACACACAACTTGCTAAGTGTATTCTGTAGCATGATGTGTGTAAATTCCAAGTCGCATAGTTGAAAATGGGGCATGATTATGGGATTGGAATGGGCAGGTAGTGGGCGTTTCGAAAATGTATGGACATTATTATAGGACACACCCACTCTGCGCCTAATTTAGGCATGAGTTAGGCCAAGTAAAATATGGTCTAAATAGACATAACCAAATTTGATCATGGGGAGAGGGGCTTGGTTTATTTTATATACCGCACAGAAATTTAAGCCGATTCTGTAAACTTTAGGCATACTTTAGAGAATACACCTGGGGTGTATTATTTTACCAGATTTTTCAGGTGCCATGTATAGAATCTAGCCCTTAATGCCTTTGCATCGCTCCATGATGTGACCACACATATTCAATATTGTGTACAGTTCTGGTCACTGCATCTCAAAAAAGATATAGCTGAATTGGAAAAGGTACAGAAAAGGTCATCAAAAATGATAAATGGGATGGAATGATTCCCCTATGAGGAAAGATAATTAAAGTGATTAGGGTTCTTCAGCGTGGAGAAGAGGTGTCTGAGGGAAAGAATGAGAGAGGTCTATAAAACGTGGAGTGGAGTGGACTGGGTAAAGATGAATTGGTTGTTCTTTCAGAAAATGCATAGACTAGTGGAAATACATTGAAGTTAATAAGGAGTCCTTTTACTAAGCTGTGGGGAAAAGGGCCCTGTGGTAGCAACGGGGGGCCGTTTTTTTCCATGCACCAGGGCCCTTTTTGTTTGAAATGTTTATGTGTTTGTTTGAAATGTTTTAGCCAAAATGACAATAAAAAAATCCCAAACTTCATTTTTTTTCATTTGTCATTAATAGTTCACACTCTTTTGAACAAGTGTGCACAATTCACAGAGTGAGCATTATTCATGAAGTGTGCACACTCTTTCTAAAAGAGTGAGCATTGTTTCCCAATAATGCATGCATGCACCGTAAGTGCATGAATAGCATGCACATTCTCAGGAAGGAGTGCATACTCTTTCATTAAACGGGCACGTTGTTCACAAATAGGATATCTGGACAGGTCTCACCCCCCAACCATGATTCCAATCCCCTAGAACATCCAGAACCCCCCTTCCTCTCTCCCACCCCTCCTGGAACATACTGACCCCTCCCCCTAGGAAATAGCAAAGTACTGAAGTATCACAAGGCTGCTAGAGGTAACAGCAGCCATTTTGAAGGGGCAGCCGCACTGTGCAGGAGTGAGTAGGCATCGTTCCTGCTTTTTTCCAACTAGGCCTCCAAGGATTAGGCAGGTAGGCCTAAATGAGAAGTAGTTGACCACATTTGGAAATAAAGACTATCTAGAAGTGTCATCTGTGCCAATCTTCAATTTTGCTTCATTGATCAAATTGGTAGATTTTTGAAGATAAGGAATGCACTTCAAGCTATTGCATTCTGGTTTGCTACATGGCTTAGCCCTATCAGTGATGTTGTTAAATGCTTATCTACAGTCACTTGCAACCACTTTGCAATCTAAGGATCCTCTGATTCTGCATTTATGCAGGGGAGATATGATAGAGGTCTATAAAATACTCAGTGAAGTGGAGCACGTAGACATGAATCACTTGTTTACTCTTTCCAAAAATACTAGTACTAATGAGCACACAATGAGGCTACTAAGTAGTAAATTTAAAACAAACTGGAGAAAATTTCACTCAACTTGTAATTAAGCTCTGGAATTCATTGCCAGAGAATGTGGTATAAAAAAGAAATTGTTGAATTATTTCTTAAAAGAAAAATCCATAAGCCATTATTAAGATAGACTTGGGGAAATCTGTTGCGTATTTCTAGGATAAGCAGCATAAAATCTGTTTTACTGTTCTGGGATGTTGCCAGGTACTTGTGACTTGGATTGGCCACTGTTGAAAACAGGATACTGGGCTTGATGGACCTTCGGTCTGTCCCAGTATGGCAATGCTTATGTTCTTGTGAATCTTTCACAGCAAATGTTTGTGTACTTGCAATGTGTCCACGACTAGCTGACCCAAAATAGACATCTTACATTTGGAAAATAATGAGTTGATATGGACAAGTCATAACATTATAAAAACATATTCTGTATCTGTTTCTTGGGCTGTACAGTCTGACCACACTTGTTTATTCTTTAGCCAGTAGTTTAGGGCTGAAGATTGATAGTAGGCTGAAGGTGAACATGAATAGAATGTTTACTCTTTAAAAAAGTATAAAGACATGGGGACATTCATTGAGGTTACATGGTAATACTTTTAAAACAAATAGGAGAAAATATTTTTCCATTCAGTGAATTAGTTAAGCTCTGGAACGTGTAACCAGAAGATGTGGTGACAGCAGTTAGTATATCTGGGTTTATAAAAGGGTAGAGAGGGGAAAGCCACTACTTATTCCTGGGGTCAGTAGCATGGAATGTTGCTACTCTGTGGGTTTGTGCCAGGTACTTGTGACCTGGATTGGCCACTCTTGGAAGCTGGATACTGGGCTAGGAGGACCATTGGTCTGACCAAATATGGCTATTCTTATGTTTCATTACTACTACTACTTATCATTTCTATAGTGCTACTAAATTGCACGCAGCGCTGTACAGAGACAGTCCCTGCCTGACAGAGTTTACAATCTAATCAGGACAAACAGGACATATAAGGGATAAGGGAATTACTTAAGGTGGGAATGATAAAACAGACATGGGTACTGAACAAGTGAATAGGGGTTAGGAATGAAAAGCAGCCTCAAATAGCAGCAGCTATGGCAGGGTGTAAAACGTTTGCTCTCCAATTAAGAGCTTCTTTATCTTTTCCTTAGATTGGTATGTAAATTAAAGTATTTAGGGCCAGTTTTATACCAGGGTTCCTATGTGAGAAGTCCAAAAAGGTGCTTGTTCTATAAAGAAAATATAGACACCTATATGCCTTTATAAAATAGGCATCTAAAACCAGCTCCAGTAGCATATAAAAAATGTCAATGCACGTATTTACACCTGCTCAGAAGCAGGCGCACATGTGTGTGCATACTGTATACATGTAGGACTAAATTCTGTCATCTAAAAAATTGTCGCTGAAAAAAATAGCACTTAGTGCTATTCTATAAGTGGCACTTAAAATTAGGCACCATTTATAGAATATTGCTTAGCTCCGGGAGCCGTGACTACATTTAGGTGCAACCATTTACACCAACAAAAATTTGGTGTAAATCCCCCGTGCCTAAATTAGGCATGGATCCCCATTATTCTATAACAATGCGCCGCTGACCATCCCTGATCCGCCCCTGACCCTCCCTTGGCCACACCCCCTGTTTTGACCCACGCCTAAATTTCCACATGTAAATTTTAATGAAATCCAATTAACACCAATAATTGCTTGTTAAGAAGCCAATTATTGGTGTTAATTGGCTCATTCAATTAAATTGTGCGCACAAATTGGGCACACGCCCAAATCTGCACGCACTATTTTTAGCAACTTTCATAGAATTGGGGAGATACTGAAGAATATAATAAAATACATAGGTTCATTACAACTATACCCCAAGGCCTTTTGTACATGTAAAACAGTCTTTGCATGCAGAAAGACCTTAGAACATTACCTGCATGGAGGGCAGCTCTATAACAGGGTGGTCCTATCTAGGCATCACAATGCTATGTGGGGCTACCTATTCTGTAGCGTCACCTAATTGCCATGACCTGCACATTGGATTAGGTAATATATCAATTTAGTGATAAACAGTAAACCTGAGGGTCCCAACTCAGTGACAGAACACTAACTTAAACCCCCATTGGTGCACCTAAATTTAGGCATGACCATTTATGCCAGGTCAATAACAGACATAAATGGGTCTGCTGAAAATTCAACCTGTGGCGCTCAGCATTTTTTTAAAACACTGACCATCGCTGGCAGAATTATCACTGTCATTGAATATGTAGGGATAATTCATTATGTACTAGCTGCTGGGTCCACTGTTCCCTCTATGCTAATCAGGAGTCCTGCCAGTGGGGGGTGCTGATTCATAACATAGTAAATGATGCCAGATAAAGACCTGAACAGTCCATCCAGTCTACCCAACCGTCATTCACTATCACATTTTCAATAGTGAAGGAAGGTAAGCTCTGCAGGACTCCAGGGAACCTGCCTGTCTCTAGCAATTAAAAACACAATATTGAAGCACACACACACACACACACACTGGCAGCAGTAAAGTTGGAGGACGCCCGCTCAGCTTAGAGGGAATAGTGTCCGTGTCTTATGCAGGCCACATCCAATATTTAAACAGGACATGCATAAGTGTCTTCTGCGGGTCCTAGCTGTATATCAGCTGGGACCTGCACAGGATATCTGGCAAGGTCCCAACACCCCCATGATTATGATCACCTATCCCATCACCAGGAACATCCAGATCCCCCCCGCCGATCCCCCTCCCACCCACCCTTCCTGGAACATCCAGACCACTTCCCCCAGGAAGTACCAAACTACTACCAAAGTATTGCAAGCTGCTGCTAGAGGTCACAACAGATATATTAGGGGCAGCCACGACAGGCAGGAGTGAATGGGCATCATTCTCATTAGAACACCAGGGTTTGGGCAGGTAGGCCAGAGACGATCCGGGGGGGGGGGAGGGGGGAATCTGGATGTTCTAGAGGTTAGAAGGGATGGAGAAGGATCCTGGTGTGGGGGTGGGGGGAGTCTGGATGTCTCAGGGAGGGAAGGAGGATCAAAAAAATAAGTTTCTTATAGTAATATTATATCAACATTTTTTTTAGGACCAAAATCAGATATCTTTTGCCACTTCACAGGGTGGTTTAACTCATTCACGTTCCAAGAGGCAAATTTAAGCATTGAGAATATTAATAAGATACAAATTCAGAAATAGCATGGATCTTCAGAAAAGTCAGAAACTGCTTATTTTTACTGAGTGGGATGTAAAAAAGTATGATTGCAACATTACAAGTTTAAGGACATTATGAGTAAACTTCCCCAACAGGAACAAAAATCAGAAATGACTAACCAGCGTCACAAACATAGACACACTGAAGCAACAACATTCAACTCTGCTAATAAACGTGATGGAAATAAAGAAACTCAGTTCCCACACCCACTCATACCAGTTGGGCTCAGTCACAATACATGAAAGTTCTTATAATTATCAACGCAACCATAAGAAAAAAAAGGGGAGGGAGGGAGAAATATGCAAAGTACCTATAAACACAAACCATTAAAACCAAATGTAATTAGGAACCCCCTGCATGTATTACCTGTAAATGAGCAGTAATTAATGGGCAGAGGCCAAAATACAGCGTTTTTAATGTGCATTAACCATGTATGCACGTTAACAGAGTATGTGCCTACAATATCCCTATAGGTGCCTTCACGGTTAGCGCGCATGTTAATTGTAGGCACATTAAAAACGCTAACGTGCCTTAGGGCCCTGTTTACTTAGCAGTGTTTTAGGCGCGTTAAACGTTTTTAACGCACATTAACCATGTACGCGCGTTAACCATGTACATGCCTACAATATCCCTATAGGCGCCTACATGGTTAGCATGCGCGCTACGTGTAGGCGCGCTAAAAACACTAATGCACCTTAGTAAACAAGGTCCTTAGTAAACAGAGCCCTTATTTATTTACTTATTTATGGCATTTATATCCCACATTAAACATGAATTAGGTTGAAACTTGAGAGCATTTAAAAATCTTTTTTTTTTCCTGTGCCTAGATCAAAAGAGAAAGATGTAGTAGGGGCAGTCAAAATAGAACAGCATTCCATTTTAAGGTGGTACTGAGAGGATCCGACTTTTACCTATTTCCCAGTTCAGTCACTGTTTTATACTGGGTTACAGAAAAAGACCTTCAAAACACAAAACTATCTCAAGTTTTACCATTTTGACAGATTATTTTAAGGTATCACTCTTACTTTTAGTAAGTTAAACGTTATACAAATTTTAGTTTCTATTTCACACAGGACCTGTACTATCCCAAGATTCACTAAAACTTCAGCTCAAAAATCCTTTTCAGCTTCCCTTCAAGTTCCTTAATATTCCTGTAATTTTCTAACCTAAAACACAAATTATCTGTCTCTTACTCACAGACACTTCATATTCTCACATCTAACCTCTCTGCTTCCAGCCCAGCCATCTTCTCCTTGCTTTTCTTTCCACTCAGGACAGGAGCTTCCTAATATATTTATTTTTTTTATTTAGATTTTGCTCACACCTTTTTCAGTAGTAGCTCAAGGTGATATATAGATATAGATCCCCTAAGAATCCTGGTCACAACTTTCCAATCAACATCCAATAGTTGCCCAGCGCCTACAACTCTCCTAATCACAATATTTAATCAGGATATCATTTCTTGTTTTCTATTTTTTATATACTACCTGATGCATATTTAAACATCATTTTATATACATTTATCATATATCTATCAAAGGACCTCAGTAGCTCAATATAATGATGGCAACATTTCATTAATCGGGAGAACCGATTACTCCCCTTCTTAAAGTGCCATTGGCTCCTCATCGGTAAAGCAATGGAAGTAAAACCCGGCTGGCTCAATCTGTCCTCCTTTTTCTGGAGCCATATGATAACCCTACTCATCGGTCCACTCTACCATCCACTCATGTGTAGCTCTAAACAAGCTTGAAAGCTTAAAACACTTAGCTTAGCTTAATGGCGGTTAGGATTCCTTAACAGCGTTCATCCAGAACCCTTTCCAATCTACACAGCACCCAACATACCTAAAATTATAAAGTTTAACATTCTATTTTCTTGATTTTAAATCTTACGCACAGGGCTTTTTTTTTTGAGGGGGTACTTGGGGGTACTGAGTACCGGTACCTTTTCCATTGTCTGCTAAAACTGACTCATGGTCCCTATGTTTTAATGAAAGAGCTCAGGGTCTACACAACAATTCTGCCTTGTCATAGATTCTGTGACTGGTTGCAGGGGGCCTGGCTATTGTGGGGTGGGACCGTAAGTGATCACCCCACCCCTAAAGGATGGCCTAGCATTTGAGTACTGGCACCTTTTTCACTAGAAAAAATGCACTGCTTACGCATCACCTTGCAGCCATGCTTCTGGGTGGTTAGTGTGAAAATCTGGGCTCTTTAGAGTTTAGACCCCTGGGGACCCAAAACGGGTATCTAGCATTTTTCACAACATTACATACAAAAATCACTTTAAACAGGTCATAGCATATCCTAGCCAACTCAGGACACCTTAATTCCTATATTTTGAACACTGCCAGTCTCAGGCATTTCTGCTCATGCAGAAATTATTGCACTATTTTAGGGCTCTTTGGGGTTCTCCTGCCCCCCTTTAACTCCCAGCATTACCAGGGCAATACTGTAAAAAAAAAAAAAACTCACACACCATTGCACATGTGTGACTGCGCAATCACATTCATTATATTGTGATTGCGACACCACTAAAACGCCCCTCATTCCGGGCCTTTTCTGCCCCGGGTCACTCAAATTAATTAAAACTTTTGGCTCCAGAGCCCCCAAATCTCTATTTTAAAACTCCCTTGTGTTTCTTCAGCTCCCTGCCACATTACAGGCCTCCTCGCCCGTGCGGGCCATGATATCACCGCTACACATGTTCAATAGGCCCATTAACCAGGCCCCAAAGCTCCAGACAAGCTGGGGCCTTTCCTGCAGCTGCCCCAGGCAAAAATGAGCCTCCAGCAGCTCCAACAGCAGCACTGCAGCCCCGGAGCACTGGCACTCGAAGTGGAACCGCAAACATGCAGCCCCCACCCGTGGGCACCATCAGAGGCCTCCACCACCTCCTGGAATCCCCCCTCGGAGGTAAAAGAAGAAAATTTAAACTCCTGGTTACATGTCCACATATTGAATTTTCTCCTGTTGACAACTATTCGTTTAACAATAACCAACTAGAAGAACAGCATGCTGGTAGACAGTACATATGGGTGGAATATGAAGCAGTGGCAGCAAAGAAAACCAACTGGATGGTTAAATTTCACAGACATTTGGAAGAAATTAGGTGACCACGTACTGGGTTGCTCTAATACAAATGTTTAGCGTTCTTAATGTGGCAGTACTGCAGTGTTTTGTCTTTGTATTGTTTATGTTTTTCTTGTAAGTGTTTGAAAATTAATAAAAATAAGTAAACTAAAAAAACAAAAGGATACTCCATAAAAATAATAACCAGCAGAAGTTATAGAAATTTTCATTTTCATGCAGCTTATAATTAGGCTGTTGAATCTCTTCTAGAGGGATGTGGTGAAAGTGATTAACATTACAGGGTTCAAAAGAGGTTCCTGGAGGGAAAGTCCATAAAAATTATTAGCCAGGTAGACTTAGGAAAACCATTGCTTACCTCTGGACATGAGCTATGAAAAATAAATCTACTTTTTGTGATCTGCCAGGTGCTTAAGACCTGGATTGGCCACTGTTAGATAAAGGATGCTGGGCTTGATGGACCTTGGTCTGACCCAGTATGACTTTTCTTATGTTCTTAATGTTGATCAGTAACTATAAACAACATTATAAAAAATAGATCCCAAGGATCCAAGAAATTGAACATTTCTATTGAGAATTGGGTTTATTTGTTTAAAATATTTATTACCTGTACTATCCACAGATCTAGGCGGGGTACAAATAAAACACACATCCTACTACTACTACTACTACTACTTATCATTTATATAGCACTACTAGTCGTACGCAGCACTGTACAGTGGACATGAAGACACAGTCCCTGCTCAACAAAGCTTACAATCTAATTAGAACAAACAAACAGGACAAATAAGGGATAAGGACATTACAGTAATACCTCGGTTTTCGTTGACTTCGGTTATCGTCGGTTTCGGTTTTCGTTGATTTTTTCAGCGAAACATTTGTCTCGGATTTCGTTGGTTGCCTCGGATTTCATTGGCGTGCCCATGCGACCTTGCTGCTAATTTTGCAAAAACAAAGGGCAACCCACGCGTTCTGCTCATTGTGGCATTGTTTCTCATTGTGTGAGCATCACCCCGCGCGTGTAATGCAACGCACGTAAGATAAAATCACATGTGCTCAAATCTCATTGTCCCTGTTAAGTGTTTCCCTTGCTACTAAGTTAGCCCTTTCCCTTTAGCTCCATCATGGGACTATATTTATTCTCTATAAAATGTGTTTTTGGTATGTATTTTGGAGTGTCTAGAACAAATTAATTGGATTTACATTGATTCGTATGGAAATAATTGCCTCGGTTTTCGCCGATTTCGGTTTTCGTTGTTTTTTTTCGGACGGATTGTCAACGAAAACCGAGGTATCACTGTACTATGGTGGTAATGATAAAACATGGGTATTGAACAAGTGAGTAAGGGTTAGGAGTTAAAAGCAACATCAAAAAGGTGAGCTTTTAGCCTAGATTTGAAGACAGCCAGAGATGGAGCTTGATGTACCGACTCAGGAAGTCTATTCCAGGCATATGGTGCATCAAGATAAAAGGAACGGAGTCTGGAGTTAGCAGTGGAGGACAAGAGTGCAGATAAGAGAGATTTACCCAGTGAACAGAGTTCCTGGGGAGGAATGTAGGGAGAGATAAGAATGGAGAGGTACTGAGGAGCTGCAGAGTGAATACACTTGTAAGTCAATAAGAGCAGTTTGAACTGTATGTGGAAACGGATAGGGAGCCAATGAAGTGACTTGAGGAGAGGGCTAGTAGCATAATGACATTGGTGGAATATAAGTCATGCAGCAAAATTTTGAACAGATTGAAGGGGAGAGAGATGACTTGGAGACCTGTAAGAAGAAAGTTTCAATAGTCTAAGCGAGAGGTGATATGAGTCTGGATAATGGTTCTGGTGGTGTGCTCAGAAAGGAAAGAATGAATTTTGGTGATATTATAGAGAAATAAACAACAGGTTTTAGCAATCTGTTGAATATGTGCAGAGAAAGAGAGAGAGGAATCGAAGATGACCCCAAGGTTACGAGCTGATGAGACAGAGAGGATGAGAGTGTTATCCACAGAGATAGAGAATGGGGGAAGAGGAGAGGTTGGTTTAGGGGGAACGATAAGAAACTCACTCTTGGTCATGTTTAGTTTCAGATGGCAGTGAGACATCCAGGCAGCAATGTCAGACAGGCGGGCTGATACTTTGGCCTGGGTTCCTGCTGAAACTTCTGGTGTGAAGAGGTAGATCTGGGAGTCGTCAGCATAAAGGTGATACTGAAAACTATGGGATGAGATCAGAGTACCAAAGGAAGAAGTATAGATGGAGAAAAGAAGAGGTCCCAGGACAGATCCTAGAGGTACACCAACTGATAGTGGGCTAGAAGTGGAGTAGGATCCACCAGAGTATACACTAAAAGTACGATGGGAGAGATAAGAAGAAAACCAGAAAAGAACAGAACCCTGAAATCCAAGTGAGGACAGCGTATCAAGGAGTAGGCAGTGATCAACAGTGTCAAAAGTAGAAGATAGATCGAGAAGGATGAAGATAGAATAGAGACCTTTGGATCTGGCCAAGAACAGGTCTTTGGAGACTTTAGCAAGCGCTGTTTCAGTTGAATGAAGAGGGCGAAAGCCAGATTGAAAAAGATCATTATTAAAATGGACAGGGAAAATCCACTGCTTATTTCTAGAATAAGCAGCATAAAATGTATTGTACTGTTTTGGGATCTTGCCAGGTACTTGTGACCTGGATTGGCCACTGTTGGAAACAGGATACTAGGCTTGATGGATACTAGGCTTGTCGCAGTATGGCAATACTTATGTACTTATGTAGTTATGAAGTGGATCAAGAATAGCTTGAGAAGAAAGAAAGTCAAGACAATAGTGGTGAACAGCACGTTCAAGTATCTTGGATAGGAAGGGAAGGAGGGATATGGAGCGATAGTTTGAAGGACAGGTAAGGTCCAATGAAGGTTTTTTTGAGGAGTGGTGTGACTACGGCATGTTTGAAGACATCAGGAACAGTTGCAGTGGAAAGTTAAACATTGAGGATATGACAGATAAAAAAGATGATGACAGTGGGAGAGAAAGTGCTAAGTAGATGGGTGGGAATAGGATCAGAGGAACAGGTAGTTTTGAGGAGGATAGAAAATGTGCAGTTTTCTCGTCAGTGATTTCAGAAAAGGAAAAAAAGAAGGAGGCAGGGGTTGAAGGAGGGTTGAGAGAATGGACTAAGGGAAGGAGCGGTGGAGGTGAATTGATTGAGAATTCAAGTTTAATCTTGTGAACCTTATCATGAAAGTACTCAGTCAGAGTCTGGGGTGAAAGTGAAGGGGGAGTTAGTGCCCAAAATTGGGTGCCGATATTTGGATGCCAATTCAAGATATACGCCCAATAAATTGGCTGTGTCAATAATTGGGTGCTAATTGCACCAATTTGAACTTTTGTGTGTGTAACCCAGTCCTGCTATCCTGGGTTAGAAGGGGCTTGAGAGGCATTGCATGATTTATCACTTACCCTACTACTACAAATCATTTCTATAGCGCTACCAGTCATACGCAGCGCTTCACAATTTAACATGAAGAAAAGACAGTCCCTGCTCAAAAAAGCTTACAATCTAAATCATAACAGACAGACAGGACAAATAAGGGATAAGGGTAGGACAGAGACAGGACACATAGGGAAAGGGACTACTGAAGAGAGGAAGACAAGATAAAGGTTACGAGCAGGTGACAAGTTAGGAGTTAAAAGCAGCATCAAACAGGTAGGCCTTTAGCCTGGATTTGAAGGCGGCCGGGGATGGAGCTTGACGTAATGGCTCAGGAAGTCTATTCCAGGCATAAGGAGTCTGGAGTTAGCGATTGAGGAGAAGGGTACAATTAGGAGAGATTTGCCTAGTGAACGGAGTTCCTGGGAAGGAGTGTAGGGAGAGATGAGGGTGGAGAGGTAGTAAGGGGCAGCAGAGTGAATGCACTTATAGGTTAATAAGAGGAGCTTGAACTATATACGGAAACAGATAGGGAGCCAGTGAAGTGACTTCAGAAGAAGGCTGATATGGGCATAGTGACTTTGGTGAAATATTAATCTTGCAGCAGAATTTTGAACAGATTAAAGAGGAGAGAGATGGCTGAGTGGAAGACCGGTGAGAAGCAAGTTGCATTAGTCCAAGCAAGAGGTGATGAGAGTGGTCCCGTCAGCTCATCCACTCAGGAAACACACGGCACTCAGAGGATTAAAAGAACTGGAACAATGTATTAACTTCTTAACTGATGGTTTCCACTGCTTTGGTTCAATTATGATTCATATTGCTTTCCAGATGAATATAAGCAATAATACAATTTATGTAATTGTAGTTCAGTATTTTATTGTAAACTGCTCTGGACTCTTTTGAGGAGAAAGCAGTCTATAAATACAGGATTAGATAAGATTAAAACATAACTGTAGTGTGTGCAGTAAATGCAATATGCCATGCAATCTTGATCCTGCCTCTCTTAAACAAGCTCCAAACCCTTTGCCTTCTGTTTTAATATCCACCCCTTCCCTTTCATCAGGTTTCTAAGTACATGCACAGCATCGTCTAAACATTGGCAGGGTCTAATATGTGTCCCCTCTCACACACTGCAGCGTTCATGGTCAGTAGGGGATGGATGTGTAATTCTGCGCTGATACCAGCCAAGTAATATAATGCAGTGCTGTTAGGAACATTACTCATAGCTGATGCACACATACCTTTTCTAGTGAAACACATACATTTCAGAAAGAAATGCATACATCACTCAGTGAAGCACATTCATTATAGTGGAATGTGTACCTCAACTAATGAAACACATAGATCATAGGCTAAAATGATAACACTACAGTAAGCAGATTTAACCATTTAAGGGTCTGAAAGGCAGGATAACACCAGTTTTGGATAGCAGAAAGGTGTTACAAAGCAGATTTAGCGATTATTCATTCCTGGAACTACAATTTAATTTATAACTCATTTTCTGCCTTTTCAGGGTAGGGAACCTGTTCAAGGTGGATAATAAAATATTATCATAAACACAGTCAATAATTTGGATTATATGCTCCTGCTAAATCATTCCAAGGCTGAGGTATATACATATACCATTTCTGTTCTAATTGTAAGCTACGAAAAAGGAAGGAAAGCAAAATAATCTTCCACAAAGAGTCAGCAGACCAACAAATCAAAAAGTTTAAGTCACTGAAAAACCAAATGTACAAGACATAAAATAAAAAGTCAATAGGCCAATAAAAATGATGTTCATCAAATTTGTTCAGCTGTAATTGGTTAAGCTTCAAACCAACTTTGGGTCTTCTTAATTTGATTTGAGGTTTAACCTATTACAGATTAATACATTTGAAGAACATCATTTTTAATGGCCTATTGACTTTTTGTTTTTTTTTGGTGACGTCCACTTTTTGTTTTGTTGGTCTAATTGAAATCTAGCCACAGTAAGAGAGAATCCAAGGAGTAGGGTAGATAGGCTCTTCCAAAAGACCGAGGGACATAGGCGCCGACTCCGTGGGTGCTGTGAGTGCTCGAGCACCCCCAATATTTCACCTGCCAGAACAGGAAGTTCCCTTTGCCAGCCCGACCTGCCCGGTGCCCGCCCTCTTCTCCCTCAGTCCTCCGCCGGTCTGCCCTCGCCTTCCTGGGGGAGGAAGGGGGGAGAGGGAGGGGGATGGGGAGGAGCACCCCCAATCATTTTGAAAAGTTGGTTCTTATGCTGAGGGAGACGCTAGTTCAAAAAGGTAATCTTTATTGAAACAAATGACTCGACACAGCTGCTGTGTTTTGGCGTCAAAATGCCTGCTTCAGGAGTCTACAAAAACATATACAACACTTATATAAACATGTAAATCATAAATACAAAAGCCTTCAAAACACAAGGTGTGAATTAAAAGAAAAACAAGTAAAAAGGTGAGAAAAGTACATTGGAAGACCATAGTAAAAACAATACAGATAAAATAATAATAATAATAATAATAGAAAAACATATCTTAAAAATTATATTAAAAATATACGCAAATGGTGTTTGCATAATCTAAAGCATACTAAGAATGAGGAAAGACAATAAAAAACAGTAAATTATTGCTGACCTTGTGATGTTCATTGTACAAAGGAAGGCAATGTTTCCAAGGTAGCATACAACTTTAAATGAATAAAGTAGATCCTATTCATACAAGAGAGCAAAATGTAACCAATAATGCAAATACAGGCTCTACAGACATACAGAGAATAAAAAACAAACAAAGAGCACAGAATGAAAAGTATCACATTTAAATAGTGGCAATTCTAAGAATATTATTATCAAAAAGTGTCAGGTTATTTGTGTGTGTCAATTCCTTGTGGCTTATAAAGGACAGATTAGGAAAAAGAATAAATGTGGCAGTGGAAAATGCTAAGTAGGGAGGTAACGGAGAGAAATATAACACGATAGGGACAGTGTAAGGGGAAACATTTGCAGAAGAAAGGAACAGAAACGTGAAAAAAAAAATAAAAATAAAACCAAAAGAAACCACAAAAAAAAAAATAAAAAAAACGAAATCGCCAATACCGTTATATAAATATCCAATCAAAAATAAAAAAAAAAATAGGAGAATGAATAAAAATGAAGTGCAACAAAGTCTCTAAACGATGGTAAAAAAGAGATGCTGGCTGTGCATATCTCAAAGAGGAGTCACTGTATATCTCAATGGTGAAGGGGCAGGGAGCGCACAGTACTCATGAATTAGAAAAAAAAAGGTCTGATTAAATGGAAGCCACAAAGATCCAGAATTAGGCATAGGTAATATACACAGTTACCTAGGGTGTTTGATTTTGAAGGTGTCAAATAGAAGGAGTGAAGAAGAGCCTGCTCTAACTAGGACCATCTTCCAGAGCCACTTCAAAGCCACACCAATAGTGGCACTCTAGCCCTTCGGCCCTATTCTGCAGTTCCATCTATTAAATCCTCTACTTTCTGGTCCTGCCTTTGGCTGTAGCCTATTGCTAAATTTGGGGAGCGTTTGGGGAGCGTGCCAGGTGCCCTTGACCTGGATTGGCCACTGTCGGTGACAGGATGCTGGGCTAGATGGACCTTTGGTCTTTCCCAGTATGGCACTACTTATGTACTTATGTACTAATCAGAGCTTGAAGCTGCCATGTTATCCTGACCAGCTTTTGTCACACATGCTATTGACACAGCACTTTGGGACCTATTATTTAGTAAGCTGTGCTAAGGTTCTGCATCTCATGTATATTAGCAAGCAAAGTTAAGTGTGTTAAGTGCAAAAACTCTGTGTTCTGTCCTAGGCATTCCCAGCACTTTGGAGAAAGTAACCATGCAGTTAACATAAGCAATGATTGCTACTGCGCATTAACAGCATGGCTGATAACATGGAATGCAATTAGCTAAACCTCTAGAGTATAGTTAATTGTACCGAATTATCTGCTGGTAACAACATTCCAGTTAACTGCAAGAAATCCACACCCATTCACCCACCAATACCATGCTCCCGATAGGAATTTTCTGGTTAGGTGTTGAACACAGCAATTAGCATGACTTAACAGTTAATGCAGTGGCATGTGGTTAGGAAGCAATAAAAGCTACCATAAACACTTAATTCAGATTAGTAAATATGTCACTTTAGTGCACCCAGGCTTGGGCCTGCATTTAGAAATAAATAACTTAGGAAATTGCCTAGGATGCAAAAATGATGAAGGATTCAAGTACCTGGGCTGAAGCAGAACCTGTTCTTACTTGATTTATACCCAAGCACCTGCACCACTTGAAAAGAGTGCCACCATGGCACAGTAACATCCACCTTTTATTCTCCTTCTCAACCCCTCATCCTCCCTCATTTTCTGAGCTCATCATTCCTCAGTGGCAAACAATAATTTGTTGTTGATGGGGCATGGGATTAACGTGGGTGAACACTACTACTACTATTTAACATTTCTAGAGCACTACAAAGTGTACGCAGTGCTGTACAAACACAGAAGAAAGACAGTCCCTGCTCAAAGAGCTTACAATCTAATAGAACACAAACATAACATATAGAAACATAGAAAATGACAGCAGGTAAAGACTATCCGACCAACATTCAAAAGAATTTAAACAGGCAGAAGAGGCTCCTGTCCCCTTAAATCACTTGTTTCCGGTTAACCGTCAATATTCAGTGGCAGTCAGGGATCCTTTTACTAAGGTGCACTGACAAATGACCTGCGGTAGTGTAGGTGCAGGATTTGGGCACACACAGATCCATTTTTCAGTGCACCCGCAAAAAATGGTTTTTAAAATTTTTGCCAAAAATGGACACGCAGCAAAATAAAAATTGTCGTGCGTCCATTTTGGGTCTGAGACCTTACCAACAGCCATTGACTTAGCGGTAAGGTTTCTCACATTAATTGGGCAGTAATAACCTATACACCCAGTATGTCACTTGATGTGCGCAGCTGACATGCATCAGAAAATAAAAAATATTTTTTTCAGACACTGTAGTGGACACACGTCAAGAATGAAATTACCGCAAGGGCCACGCAGTAGCCAGGTGGTAACTCAAAATTGGCGCATGTCAGGCATGTGTAGGCACCTATGTGGCATAGTAAAAGGGCCCCTTAACTAGTTAGCGCCACTGAATATTTGCGGTTAGTGTTTGCACCAAAACTGGCTAACTTGTGGGTGTTCTTGGGGTGCAGTTGGTTCTTATTCATTTCAATGCCGATTTTCAGCCTTGATTGCATAAGATAAATGCTTAAATTGGGCCGCATAAATAGCAGTTCTATATTTAAGTGGTTCAGCTTATGCAGTCAAAGACTAAATATTCCACATATTTATTTATTGGGATTTATTAATTGCCTGTATGAAGAGATTCACCCAAGGCGGTGCACAGCAGGTACAGTTTAACATCAAACTTACAATAGTAAGCATAACAATAGTAAAATGAACAAGTAAAGACATAGATATTATGAAAGAGAAAACCTGAAAGCAGCAAATTGATTCCTAATAATAGGACTGCCATGAAACAGGATCATAAATATACATATTTAACAGAACTGAAATTCGAATAACAGAGATATAATACAATGTAAGTATAATAGTGATGGAATATCTAATAAGCACACGATTAGAACATTCAAATAATATTGCTATGATACTAATGCTTTTTTACAACACGGCTTACCCTATAGCTGAGGGGTCAAATGCAGATATATAGTTGGAGACAAGATGCGTGATGCAATTGAGACAAATAAATGGGTGGCTAAGGAAGTTAGGGCTTTTCAGCTTGGAGAAGAAACGGCTGAGGGGAGACATGATAGAGGTATATAAAATAATGAGTGGAGTGGAACAGGTGGATGTGAAGCGTCTGTTCACGCTTTCCAAAAATACTAGGACTAGGGGGCATGTGATGAAACTACAGTGTAGTAAATTTAAAACAAATAGGAGAAACGTTTTCTTCACCCAACGCATAATTAACCTCTGGAATTCATTGCCAGAGAACGTAGTGAAGGCGGTTAGCTTGGCAGAGTTTAAAAAGGGGTTGGACGGTTTCCTAAAGGACAAGTCCATAGACCGCTACTAAATGGACTTGGGAAAAATTCACAATTTCAGGAATAACTTGTATAAAATGTTTGTACGTTTGGGTAGCTTGCCAGGTGCCCTTGACCTGGATTGGCCGCTGTCGGGGACAGGATGCTGGGCTCGATGGACCTTTGGTCTTTTCCCAGTATGGCATTACTTATGTACTTATGTAAGTTAGATGTACAGTTAATCAAGATATAAGGAACTGGTCTAATTTACAGTGGGTGTAGTAAGCTAGTCCAGGTGCAGAATAGGTGTATAGTCAGTCACCCTATGTATGAAAGGCTTGGGAGAAGAGCCAGGCTTTTACCTGCCAACCTAGAACCGGATATTACACTAGCATTGAATATCTGAGAATACACCTGGTAGCAGACATAAAAATGCTGAACGCCGTCAGCTGAATATTGGCAGGCAAATGGCCTAGCCAATCTACCTAAGTACACAAAAGAGTAGTAAGGACCCATATCAGATACAGCAGCATCATAAAGAGGATCCAACGTAGACCAATGCAATATTGTAAAAACATTATTGCCTTATAAAAGCAAATTGCCCAACATGGTTGTGTTCCAATTCAAATTGCTATTGTTAGTAATAATTCCCCTAGTTACTTGGCTTGTGTAATAATAGTTGAAGGGGGGGGGGGCAGACTCAGGAAAAATGTTAGAATGTATTTTTTCACGGAGAGGGTGGTAGATACTTGGAATGCCCTCCTGCTTGAGGTGGTGGAGATGAAAACAGTAACGGAACTCAAAAATGCGTGGGATAAACAAAGGAATCCCATTCAGAAGGAATGGATCCACAGAAGCTTAGTGGAGATCGGGTGGCAACACCGGTAATTGGGAAGCAAATCCAGTACTGGTTAGATTTCTACAGTCTGTGCCCTGAAAATGGCAAGGACAAATCAAGGTCAGGTATACATATAAAGTATCACATACAACGAGTTTAACTTGTTGGGCAGACTGGATGGACCGTACAGGTCTTTATCTACTATCATCTACTATGTTACTTTCCAGCTTATTTTCGAAAGTGATCGCCGGCCATCTTCCGACATAAATCGGGAGATGGCCAGCGATCTCTCAAAAGCGGCCAAATCGGTATAATCGAAAACTGCTTTTTTGACACCATTGCCGCTTTCCTGTCGCCGAGCCGGCGAAAGTTCAAGGGGGCGTGTCGGCAGCGTAGCGAAAGCGGGACATGGGCAGACATGGGCGTGGCTACCAGATGGCCGGCTTTGCCCCGATAATGGAAAAAAGAAAGCCGGCCGTAACGAGAATGTTAATTCCTTATGTCCCTTCATGAACATTGTGATCATTTAATGATTGTTTTGATTCTTTCCTCTCTAGCTATTGCACAGCTTGATACTACAAGACAGAGCACATTTTTCTTTTGGGCATCATGTTTGTGGAACAACCTCTCGGGAGACCTAAGTGAGGGGGAATATCTCAGTAGACCTAAATCTTTACTGTTCTGCCGCAGGGTTGTTGTTGTTTATATGTGTTTTGTGCTCTTTAAGTAGGATAGGACTACAAAGTGATGTAATTGTAGTTCTCTTGTAATAGGCTCTTCCTGAGCACATGTCCCTATTCCATATGCCTTGTGGGACCTTTCCTATTGGCTGGCCTTTGTCCCTGTGTATGTTGGGCTGTAGCCCACCTTTTCTCTCTCCATTAAGTGAGAGGAATCTGTGTTCAGCATACTTGTTATGAACTGCATCTAACACTGTACCTGTTTTAAGCCTTTCAAAAACCTTGTAACATCATCAAATTCTCATCAATTAAAAGTATGTACAATATCCACTCTTCAGTCAGTGCTGAAAAGATCCTGGCTTATCTCTGCAGTGAGAGAGAGAGAGAGAGAGAGAGAGAGAGAGAGAGAGAGAGATTGCTGGTAGAGAACAGACTCCCAGTTCTGTAAGGCAGAGACTCTTGTCCATCACATCTAACTGTAAGTTATTTTCTTTTGCTCTGGTCCTGCCCTCATTTCCTGTTTCCGCAAGGGCAGGACCAGAGCTGAGAGAGAGAGAAGGGAAAACAACTAAGCACCGAGCCGAACCTGCATTCTTTTTACCGCTGCTGCCGCCCTAACCCCGACGAGGTAAGATAAATTACTTTTAAAATTTGGAGGGAGAGGACCTGGAACTCAAAGGGAGGGAGGGAGGAGAGGGGACCCTGGAACTGGGAGGAAGGGAGGGAGGAGGGGGGGGACCCTGGAACTCGGAGGGAGGGGGGAGGGAAAGGAGAGAGAGAGGGGAGGGAGGGGGGCTTGGAACTCGAAGGGAGGTGGAGGGTGGATGAGGGAGGGGGACAGGGGAGGGGACAGGGGAGAGGGGGAGAGGGGAAGAGGGGGGAGAGGGAGGGGGACAGGAGGGAGGACGCACGAGGGGGCGGGGGAATGCACCACCTGTAAAAAAAAAAAAAAAAATCACCACCCCCAATCATTTTGAAAAGTTGGCTCCTATGTGCCAGTTACAGAATAGTGCCAGTTATGCTTGTAACTTAATTGTTAAGGGGTCCTTTTACAAAACTGTGGTAAAAATTGGCCTTTTACTTTCCGGATCCTTTACCGGGTCTTTCCTGTGCACTACGGCCAGTTTTACCATAGCCATAAAAATCCCGACTTTCTATTTTTTTCCATTAATGGCCGTGTGCTAATGCTGCCGTTAGCACGCAACCATTTTTAATCATTACTGTGGGAACACTTACCACTACTAATTTTGTAGGCCCTTCGGGCTCTGTTTACTAAGGTGCACTAGTGTTTTTAGCGCGTGCACAAAATTAGCGTGCGCTGTGTAGGCACCCATAGGAATATTGTGGGCGCCTACACAGCATGCACTAATGGTTAGAGCGCTCTAAAAGCACTAACACGCTTCTTGCATTGCTTAGTAAACGGGGCCCTTAGTTACTATTCTACAAATGCACAAATTCTATAGCACACAACTGCAAGGGGGTGTGAACCTGGGAGGGGCGTGGGTGGGACAACAACATGCCTAGCACTGCTGTGCAGTTTATAGAATGCTATCAGTAACATTTATTTATTTATTTCTTACATTTGTATCCCACATTTCCCCACCTATTTGTAAGCTCAGTGTGGCTTAAATAGTGCCGGAGAGGAGTTTGCAGACTCCGGTGTAAACAAATACAAATTGATGTTGTGGTAAGATAAAGTTCAAACAACTACAGAGTGATGTTGTGGCAAGATAAAGTTCATGTGGTATAGCCATATAAGGGAATCGTACAGCAGAAGAGTTGTGTTATGTCCATTACGTATTTTAGTTTTGTCGTGTAGCAGAGATTGGCATTTATGTTGAATTGGTAGGGTATGCCTAATTGACAGAAGATAGGCACAAGTATTTACACCAGCCACTGAGCTGTTATGAGTGCTCACGCCTGAAGTTAGGTGCATAACTGTTGACTTACATTAATATTCTACAGCGGCAATTAGACACATAATTAGAACATAAGCATTGCCGTACTGGACAGACCGAAGGTCCATCAAACCCAGTATCCTGTTTCCAACAGTGGCCAATTCAGGTTACAAGTACCTGGCAAGATCCCAGAACAGCAAAACAGATTTTATGCTGATTATCCTAGAATATGAAGTAGATTTTCCCCAAGGCCATCTTAATAATGGCTTATGGATTTTAGGAAATTATCCAAACTTTTTAAAAACCCGGCTAAGCTAACTGCTTTTACCACATTCTCTGGCAACGAATTCCAGAGTTCAATTACTCCAGAGTGAAGAAATATTTTCTCGGATTTGTTTTAAATTTACTACTACTTTGCATGCCCCCTAGTCCTAGTGTTTTTGGCAAGAGTAAACAAGCGATTCATATCTACCTGTTCCACTCCACTCAATATTTTGTAAACCTCTAACATATCTCCCCTCAGCCATCTTTTCTTCAAGCTGAAGAGCCTTAGCCGCTTTAGCTTTTTCTCATATGGAAGTCGTCCCATCCCCTTTATCATTTTTGTCACCCTTCTCTGTACATTTTATAATTCCACTATATCTTTTTTGAGATGCAGTGACAAGAACTGCACACAGTATTCAAATTTTCACTTAGTGCGCATCATCCTGGCACCTAACTTTAGGCGACCTATAGAGAATTACCCCCTTTATGATGAAGACCTACTGTCGTGTTCTCGAGGACCTTGGCATTCTGTCAGGCTTCTTCCCCGGGAACCCTGGGTACGTGAGTCCTTGGACCACGGCCGAGGAGCGGCAGTGGCAGGCAAGATCACCTTCAGAGCAGAGAAGAGACAAGGCTGGACTGGAACCGCGGACTGGAGACCTGCACTGGAACACTCGGGACTGGAACGCACCGGACCGGAACACACTGGAGTAGGCTTCACCTATGCTTAGCTGCCTTTCCCCGAGGGATGAGCCCTCAGGTTCGAGCAGCCGGTAGGGCTTACAGGAAAACCAGAACTGGAACCAGCAACAGCAACAACCGGAGTCAGGATCCAGCTGTGCTCCCAGGTACCTAGGCTAACGTGAGACAGGCAGGCAGGGAATGTCCGGGTTCAGGCAATAGTCCGAGACAGGTGGCTGGCAGAGAAGATCTGAGTACAGGCAATAGGCAGAGACAGGTGGCTGGCAGAGAATATCTGAGTATAGGCAATAGGCAGAGACAGGCGTGGTCAGGTTCAAAGCAGGAGTCTCTGGGCAGGCGGCTAGCAGAGCAGTAAATAGGTACAGGCAAGGGTCAGAACCAATAGCAAGACTAGGGCTGGAGCTCCAGTAACAAGGAGAACTGGCAAAGGATAAGACTAGGGCTGAAGCTCCAGAAACCAAGGAAACCCCACCGGGGAAAACCAGAGGCTAAACTCAGGAGACCTAGAAGCTGTACACATGAACTACATGCTACAAAACGGACTTTTCCCAAAAGAAAAAGGAAACATTCTACTCACCCCAATACCCAAGGACACAAAGAAAAACACAAGCGAAATAACAAACTACAGACCAGTAGCATCCATACCACTAATAACTAAAATAACCGAAGGGATGGTTACCAAACAACTCACAAACTACCTCAACAAGTTCTCCATACTACACGACTCCCAATCAGGATTCCGGTCAAATCATAGCACAGAAACAGTGCTAATCACCCTAATGACCAAATTCAAACAAATGATTGCAACCGGCAACAATATACTCCTACTACAATTTGACATGTCGAGTGCCTTTGATATGGTAGACCACGAAATCCTACTAAACATTCTCGAATACTTTGGCATAGGAGGTAATGTTCTAAACTGGTTCAAGGGGTTCTTAACCACACGTTCATATCAAGTCACATCAAACTCAACTACGTCAGCTGCATGGACACCTGATTGTGGAGTACCGCAAGGATCCCCCCTCTCACCAACTATTTTCAATCTAATGATGACCCCCCTGGCAAAACTTTTATCTAACCATAACCTAAATCCACATATATATGCCGATGATGTAACGATATATATACCATTCAAAAAAAACATCAATGAAATCTCTAACGAAATCAGCCAAAGTCTACACATCATGAATACCTGGGCAGATGCATTCCGACAAACTGAATACAGAAAAAACTAAATGCCTCATACTTACCTCCCAATACAACACGAATAAATTTACTGCCATCAACACACCTAAACTAAATCTGCCAATCTCAGAAACCTTAAAAATCCTTGGAGTCACCATCGACCGCCACCTAACTCTCGAGACTCATGCAAACACAACAAAAAAAATGTTCTACTCCATGTGGAAACTGAAAAGAATTAGACCATTCTTTCCAAGATCTGTTTTCCGTAGTCTAGTGCAATCACTCGTACTCAGTCACCTGGACTATTGCAACTCATTATATGCAGGATGCAAGGAACAAATACTGAAGAAACTTCAAACAGCACAGAATACAGCAGCCAGACTCATCTTCGGAAAACCAAAATACGAAAGTGCAAAACCCTTACGGGAGAAACTACACTGGCTACCACTCAAGGAACGCATCACTTTTAAAGTATGCACCTTAGTCCACAAAATCATTCACGGTGAAGCCCCTGCATACATGTCCGACCTAATTGACCTGCCACCCAGAAACGCTAAAAGATCGTCCCGAACCTTCCTCAATCTCCATTTCCCTAAGTGCAAAGGCATAAAATACAAAGCACTGCACAGATCGACTTTCACATACATGAGCACACAATACTGGAATACACTACCCCGCAGCCTGAAAATGACCTACGAACTGACCGACTTCCGCAAACTACTAAAGACTTATCTCTTCGAGAAAATCTACGGCAAGGATCAAAACACATAAAGCCCATGCAATCTCATAGACGCACACCAATACACTCTCTGAACCTCAACTCCCGCGCTTAAACCCTACCTACTGACCAAATTTGTCAGACCTCCCTATTCCCTCGATTATGTTTCCCCCCTCTCAACTCACCCCTGTTATAATCCACTATTCGATCCCCTAAGAATATCTTGAACTTACTCTGTCTTATATAATTCTTCACAATGTAACCCATAATTGTACTGCAACCAACTGCACTTCCATTTTTACAATGTATTGTAAGCCACACTGAGCCCGCAAATTGGTGGGAAAATGTGGGATACAAATGCAAATAAATAAATAAATAAAATACACAAGCTAACAAGCAGAGCAGTGCCCAAGCTAACTAGGCAAACACTAGGAACTCACACAGAGCAAACACAGAACTAGTAAGCTGTACACAGGCTACGAAGCAAGGCTGTGCCCAAGCTAACTAGTCAAACCATGGGCGTAGACTGGGGGGGGGGCGAGGGGGGGCAATGCCCCCCCAAACGATGAAGACGACGAAAACAACTTAATCTTCTTTCCCGCAGCGGCGAACGGGCAAGTGTAAAAACAGCAAGCAAGCGCAGCCAGGCTCAAGTACTCCGTCCTTCGCTTTCTGAATCCTGACCTCTCAGCGTCCCGCCTTCCTCTGATGTCATTTCCTTTCGGGTGGGACGCTGAGAGGTCAGGATTCAGAAAGTGAAGGACGGAGTACTTGAGCCTGGCTGCGCTTGCTTGCTGTTTTTATGCTTGTCCATTCGCCGTTGCTAGAGAAGAGAAGCATTTATTTAAAAGTAGATGGGTTGGGGGGTGGAGAGGAGAGCTGCCGTATTGGTGCGGGTGAGAGAGAAGGAAGCTGGTCGATGGATGGAGTATTTGAGAGAGAGGGAGCTGCTGGATTGCAAGTGCTGGTGGGTAGGCTTGAGAGAGAGGAGAGTTATTGGAATGGGGGGGGGGGGGTTGTTTGAGAGAGGGAGCCACTGAATCACAGGGACAGGAGGGGTTAAGAGAGGGGGAACTGCTGGATCACACAGGCTGGGAGTGATTGAGATAGGGGGAGCTGCTGGATTACAGGCACCTGGGGGGTTGAGAGAGAGGAGAACTGTCGAATTGGAGGGGGTCAGAGAGAGGGAAGCTGCCAGATCAGTGGGGGGGGGGGGGTGAAAGGGGAGAAGCTGTTGGACTAGGGAGGTTGAATGAGCTGAATCACAAGGCTGGGGGGGGGGGGGGGGGGGTTGAGAGAGAGAAGGCCTGCAGAATCAGGAGGTGAGAGGGAGAAGGATGAGCTGCTGGACAATTGGAGGACAGTTGAGAGAGAGGCCAGCTGCCAAACTGCAGAGGAGGGGATGCTTGAAAGAGAGGGAACTGCAAATTAAGCATACATATCATTTGCGAATAGAGAAACTAAATGATCAGACAACAAAGGTAGAAAAAAGTATTTTATTCAGAATTTATTAACTGAAATATGTCAGCTTTTTGAAATGTGCATCTGTGATATTTTGTCTGTAAATTTCAATTCCTTCCTCCATATTAGCATATTCATTTGCATATGTATATTGTGGGCTGTACCCCTCTCGCTCTGGCACAAGATGTCATCAGAAATAGAGCTCCAAATTTTCAGATGTCAGTAGTCGTGACCTTGGGCTCTACACCAGAATGAAAGGGGTAAGCTACAAAAACTAACCTCTCCTCATAATCCCTGGGACCATGAGGGGAAAAAAAAACTAATTCAGGATTGTCCCTTATTTGAAGGAGTCAATAAAACTCTATACTGTGTACTATAAATAGAACAATTTTATTTAACACATTCTGGTAATAATAAAAAATATGAACAATAACATTTTAATTTCTAACCAAATTCCCTCCTATTCTTATCACAATACTATCTAAACAATTTCTCAACTCAGGTTTAATATATTAACTTGTATTCTCTTATCTTTTCCTTTACAGGAATCACGTTTAAACTCAAGAACTTTCAGATAAGTATCTTAAAAAAACATTTCTCAATTTCTTTTAAATTAAATTAGATAACACATAAGATATACAGTACACTACTAGAATTGATACTTTGTGTGCTATTTGTGTTTATTTTCACAGGTACCTGTCTTTACTCTAGAGAAGCAAGCAAGGTAAGTATATTTAGTATTGTCTTTGTTTTTCTCTATCTTTTCTTTTCTATCTTTTTCTCTATTCCCTCAATAGTCACTTAGCTGATAACAGTTCACTGGACGTGTAGTCTGTCTTGCGGAGGGGCCCTTGTTGGTTCTCCAACTTCCAGGTTCTTCTTCCAGGTCTTCTCACTAAACCTATCTCTTAAAAACTTAATAGGAAGAAAAACCCTATCTATTCTCACACGTTGTTGATATTTTTAGTTCTAGTGAATTATTAGCTAATACTTAGGGCCAATTAAACTATTGAAATAAAATTACATAAAAATCCCTGTTCTGCTTCAAGCCTATACTAATCACTTAATTCCCTAAACTGAAGAGGCTGATAACCCTTTCAGTCCCTTGCATCCCAACATTTCTTAATCACTTTCTTATTCTCACATGTAATCATACCCTTTCTCCTATCATCCATACACTTCACTACCAAAACCAATCACACTTCATACCCCCCAAGTTTATTATAATTAATCAAAAATCAATTAAAACCCCTTTACAGACTTTTCCTTTAATTCACTATCACTCTCACACTTTTTACTATCACACTAAACTCACTTTCCAACTTCCAATCATCAATAATCTCACACTTTCTCTCCCACACTGAGCTGCGCTTCCGCTCTCTTCAGTCACCAGCCTCTCACTGCCACTGTCAGTTAGCCTCATCTCCTAGGAGACCAAGCTTTGGCTTGGGATTCCAAGCATTACTGACCAATCCCAAGCCTTTTGCAACATTCTAAACCCTCTAGCTGACCAGCGGAATCTTGAGAAGCACAGCAAAATCTCCATTTTATTTTATAATTTCCCATAGAGTTCAATGGGAAATTATAAAATTAAACTATAACTCCTTCCAATTTTCCCCAAAATACCCCAAATTTTCCCTGCCACTAAAACCCTAAATTCCCCATCTAACCATACTTTTAAATTTTAAAAATACCCCAATTTTCCTATCCGCCGCACTCTATCCCCTCTAACACCCCTCCAAAATTACCCAAATTTGTAAAACCCATCTCAAAAATTAATATACCCCTTCCTTAATCTACCCTGTCGAATTTAAGAATTTAACCCTTTATTAACCCCTTCAAACTAGCACCCCTTCAAAAAAACCCCTAAAAATATTTAAATTCAAAAAACTAATCCGATAGAAAAATCAAGAAAAATCCCCTGATCATGAATCTAAAAACCAAATTTAAAAAACTTAAACCCCTGATTTTTTAAAAATCAAAAACCGAACTTATACAATTTAAAAATAAATAAATGGAAATTTTAGGTTAAAAAACCCCTTACCTTGATGTAGATTTTCAGCACACTCGATGCCTACCCTCGGTTCCGGTCCCGGACGTCCTGGGGCGAAAACGGATCCAAAAATAAAAAAGCTCCGAAGCCGGCCCAAAATTTAGGCCCCGGCTTCGGCCTAACCGCGAAGGCGCGCGTTCGCGATTCGTGCATGAGGCGCGCCGCCTCATGCACACTCGCGCCGACGTTCTTCTCCGGCCCTCTTCTTGCCAGAATCGCTCTTTACTCCCGGGGCCTCGCTCCTTCGCCCCGGGAGCCAAAAAAAACTTCAACGCTGCCCCATGCAGCGTCCTCACCCCCCGCACCGGCTCCCAGATCCCGGGGACGCTCAATCGTCCCCGGAGATAGAAAAACCCGACGCCACCATCCCACTGGCCCCAAAAACAACGGCGCCATCCTCTTCACTCCCGGGGCCCGTTCCAATCAACCCCGGGAGCAAACGGCGATGCATCTCCTCCCTCCCAAGAATGGGCCACCAGAAGGCCCCAAAAACTCTCGGGGAGCGCCACTCCTCCACCGCAGCGCTCCCAAAAATCGCTGCTGCCTCCTGCAGCACCTCTTTTCTTCCTTAGCCCCCCAAGATTCAGCCCGGAGCCCAGGTAAGTATTTATTTTTATTTCAATTCCTTTAACCCCATGTTACAATATATGCAAATGATATGCTAATATGCTCCGCCCCATCCTTTGCCCCCCCAAATGAAACAGTCAAACTACGCCTATGAGTCAAACACTAGGCAATCACACAGAACTGGACAATGTAGCAGTGCACAGAGCACTCTAGCATACCAGGGACCTTATACAATGCAAAGGCAAAGACTGTAGTCTCTAAGTGCTTAATAAAGCCCTTCAACACCAGAGGCGCTGCTGCAGCAATCTCTAAGTAACTACGGAGGCTGTTCAGGCACAAACCACAGAGCAGACAGAAAGCACAGTGAAACACAGAGAGGCTTCCCACACCCAGGTGTAGTGTAGTGAAGCAATTAGAGTCATACTGGAAGCAGCCAGCACACACAGAGAGAGAAAGAGCTAACCCAGGCAACACCCACAGGTGCAGTATAGTGAAGCAATTAGTGTCATGCTGCTGGATGCAGCCAGCACAGAGAGCCAGGGCTAGCTCAGAAAGGACAGACAGAAGAAACAGGAGCCAGCTAGGAAGCTGACCCCCAGGAACAAGGTAAGTCTGAGGGTGGTCACGGCCACAGACGTGACACCTACTGACCATTTTAGTAGCTGCCCTATGCAGTGCCGTAGCGAGGGCAGCTGACACCTGGGGCGGGTCGCCGCTGCGCACCCCCCCCCCCCGGGTGCAGCACAGCGCACCCTCCCCCCTCTGGAGTGCGCCCTCCCCCTCCGAAGCGCACCCCCCCTCCGAAGCGCACCCCCCTTCCAAAGCGGACCCCCCGGAGCACGTACTTACATAGGAAAGCAGCGAGGGACGGTGAACCGCCCTGAGTGCATGTTGCTGGAAGCTGCATCGGCTCTGCTGGTTCCCTGCTCTCTCTGCCCCGGAACAGGAAGTAACCTGTTCTGGGGCAGAGAGAGCAGGGAACCAGTGGAGCCGACACCCCCCCCCCCCCAGCAGCGTGCACCCGGGGCGGACCACCCCCCCGCCCCCCTCTTCCTACGCCACTGGCCCTATGAACTGACTATCTTATGAATATCTTTATCTGCAGCAGTTGGATGGACATACTATTCAGATGCTGGTTCTAAGGCCTTGGCTCTTGGTCCATTTGATTAGCTGGTCCCCAGTACAGCCTATTGGGGGCCTGCAGTGGGAGAGTCATATCTTGTGGTGCTGAATCACTGTCTCAAGAGAGAGAAAGAGCTGGGATTCGAGTGTCATTCAGAACTGGGTCCAGTGCACTCATTGCAGGTAGACCCAATTGTTGCAGGGGCGAAGCCACGGGCGGGCCTGGACGGGCCCAGGCCCACCCACTTTCCCTCCAGGCCCGCCCAACCAACATGCTCGTACCAAGGTCGGGACGGTCCGCACCAGCTCCTTCGACTGTCAGATGACCCTCTTCTCCAGCACCCAGCCTTAAAAAAAAAAAATTGGCGAAGCGCCTTGCGTCTGCTCTGCACTGCTGTACAGCAAGCAAATTGCCTCATCGTGTCGGCCTTTCCTTCACTGTGTCCCGCCCTCTGATGTAACTTCCTATTTCCAGGAGGGCAGGACACAGTGAAGGAAAGGCCGACGCGACAAGGCAATTTGCTTGCCGTACAGCAGTGCAGAGCAGACGCGAGGCGCTTCGCCGATTTTTCTTTTAAAGGCTGGGTGCTGGAGAAGAGGGTCGTCTGACAGTCGAAGGAGCTGGTAGGCAGGTGGGGGAGGGGCTCAGATGGGAGAAAGGGACTGGGTTGGGGAGGGGGGCTCAGATGGGAGAAGGGGCCTGGAGCTGGAACTGAGGTCTGAGAAGGGGACAGGAGGGAGAATGGGGCCATGCCTGGGGCATGTGGGAGAATGGGTCTGGGGCTGAAAAGGGGGGCCTAATGCAAGGCATGTGGATGAAGGGAACTGGGGGCTGAAAAGGAGGGTAGGTGGGAAAAGGGGGCTAGTACTAGAACTGGGGGCTGAAAAGGGACAGGGGCTGAAACTGTGTGGACTGGGGGCTGAAAAGCGGACAGGGAGAAGTGGCTGGGGGCTGAAGCTCTGGACTGGTGGGAGAAAAGGGCTGGGGCTGAAACGGAGAGGGGCATGTGGGAGATGTGGGCTGGGGCTGGAACTAGGAGCAGGTTGGATAATGGGGCTGGAACTGGGGGCTGAAAAGAAGGGGCAGCGAGAGGGAGGGCAGACCCTGGATGGATGGGAGAGAGAGGGCAAATGGTGGATTGAAGGGGCAGAGAGAAAGGGCAGACAGTGGATGGAAGGGACGGCAGAGAGGGCAGACACTGGATGGCAGAGAGAGAGAGAGCGAAGACAGATGCTGGATGGAAGGAAGACAGTGAAAAGAAGATGAGGAAAGCAGAAACCAGAGACAACAAACTGTAAATAAAATATTTATTTTTATTTTTTTGCTTTAGGATAAAGTAGTATTGTAGCTACGTTAATAAATGTTTATAAATAGAACATGTAAATAAGGTAATCTTTTTATTGGACTAATTTTAATACATTTTGACTAACTTTCGGAGAACAAAACCCTCAGGTCAGGATAGGATACTGTAACATCACTATACTGTATTGAACTGAGGAAGGAGGTTTTAGCCTCTGAAAGCTAAATGTATTAGTCCAATAAAATATTATTTGTTTTATTTCTATTTGTTAATTTGTAAAGTGGTGATTGGTATTTGTTATTTTTTTTTTTCAAATTTACATCTGTTGTCTTTATATTTTGCACAGTACTAGGGGACATTTTCTGTTTCTGTGGTGTTGCATTGTATGCAGAGTCTGGCATCTTGGGGGTTCAGTTTAATTTTTGTCTGACTAGAAAGTTTATGATTACTTATTCTATAGTGGATTAGGGTGTATCTGTGTTTGTGAAAAAGACATGGCTTTCAGTTGGCACTGACTGCAGGATCGAGGATCTGTACTATTCTGTCTGGTTTCGTTTTACAATAGGGCTCACTGTAGTGTTTAAGATGCTTTCCTTTTCCTTGTGTGACTTGTAGAAATGACTGCTTATGGTATGCTAGAATTGCTCTATAGGTCCTGAGTGTTTTGTATTCTCGGTATGCCTGGTACTGAATTTTGGAGGGGGGTGTTAAAAAATGACCAGCCCGGGTGTCAATTACCCTAGGCACGCCACTGCTTTGATCGCTGTCGCTGCCTATTCTCCCGCAGCTGATGCCAAACTATGGGAGAAGGGGAAGGGCAGGGTTGATGCCAGGCTACAGTTCCAGGCTGGAGATTTTGGGACAGTCCTGCATTTCTGACCACCCCATTGTTATGGGACTTGCAGCACTGATTTCCATGGGCAGAAGCAGGCACTGCAAATCCCATACTGATTTGGGTTATAAAGTTTAAATTAGGACTGCACAAAATCTCAAGCCTGGAACTGGATAATTTGCCATCTCTGTGATTTTTAATTTTTTGTGTTTTTTTTTCTGCAGTTGGTAAGGGGTGGTCTGTGTTTTGCATGTGACCGATGCAAAAGATTCTGTGTATATGTAGTTCGTGTGGGGATCTATATGAGTCTGACTTCTCTGGCTTTTTAAATGGGAATGTCAGTTTCAGAATTTACCTGTTGCTTAATCAGGCATTTGCATTTGTTACAAAGCAAAGTTTGAAGGATGTGTGCCATTGACATGTTTGCCTTATAGCAGTCATATTTGGTCAAGTTTAAGATATGGGATAAAATCACTATATTTAAAAATGTCGGTGTTCCATGAACCAGGTATGTGGTTTATGTTAATGAAGGACAGTAGCGTAGCCAGAGTTTAATTTTTAGATGGGCCTGGAGGTGGACTGGGTGGGCATAGGCCTCGCATTTCCTCTCCATCCGCTACCCTCCTCCCCCCCCCCCCACGACAGCCCCCTGCACGTGGTCAGTTCTGGTCATTTTTACTGACCTGAAGTGCCGTTCTCCCTCCAGCACTGGCGATTCCCATAGCCAGCCTTCTGCCCGCGCGCGTCGTTGGAGCCTCTTCTCAGGCGCGTCCCACCTACTCTGCAACTTCCTGTTTTCTGCAAAGGTGGGACGCAGGAAGTTGCAGAGTAGGTGGAACGTGCCTGAGAAGAGGCTCCGATGACGCGCGCTGGCAGAAGGCTGGCTATGGGAATCGCCGGTGCTGGAGGGAGAACGGTGCTTCAGGTCAGTAAAAATGCCCAGAACTGACCACGTGCAGGGGGCTGTCGCGGGGGGGGGGGGGGGGGGAGGGTAGCGGATGGAGAGGAAATGCGGCGGAGGTGCTGGAGGGAGAACGGCGCTTCAGGGCAGTAAAAGTGAGCAGACCATGCGGACGGGGACAGCGGGCAGAAGAGGCTGGGTGGGCGGGCCTGGAGCAAACATGGCTGGGCCTGGGCTCGTCCAAGCCCACCCGTGGCTACGCCCCTGATGCAGGAGAGCTGTTGCACAGACTGTTTACTTAGAAATCCATCATCAAGTGCACTCTAAGGCATTATTAAGGAGCATCCCAAGAAACGCTACTCACACCTAGTGCCCACCCATATCAGCTCTGGGCCCACCCAAAATGTCAGGTCTGGCTACGCCACTGGATTTTTGTCAGGGTCGGCTGTCAGGACTGAACCTGGAGGTTCGTGCACAGGAGGGGTCTTGGGAGATATGGCAGCGTGAAAGACTCACTCCGAGCGCTAACCCCCATAAATGAGCTTTTTTGCAGATTACAAGAGCACTACTTTTGCTAGCTATGGTGCGAAGCCTCCTGGATGTCATCCAGTTTGGGAGAGGATGAGTAAATTGAGCGGAACAATAGATCTTTCCAGCTTGAGGAACCGAATTTCCTACTTAGTGAGAGTGTTAGAGAAGAACTTCCGTTAATTAGAACAGCTTAGTGATTGGCTGATAGTAGAGCGTCTGACGTGTTATAATCAGCTGGCAGGCGCCATGTTTGAAATCGCGAAAAAAGCCAGGAGATACTTCAGACTGAACACGGCAAGAGGTATAGCCAGAAACCTAGAAAGAACTGTGAGTACACGAGCTACAACTACACAGCCAGATAGTAAATACTAATTGTTTGCTTTTAGGGCAATATGAATAAAGGTTCAGCTTCTTAAGAAGCAGATGCGAAACAGGACCTCGCTGTAAAGCGAACCGACTAGAAAGAAAAAAACGCCCGAAGAAAAGGATAAGTGCAAAGATTGTGAATATATATATTGGAGAACTGTGAGAAGAAAAGATTTAAAAAGAGGTAGATTAGATGAGGATTCCCGCATGATACCGCACTGGGAGAGCTTAAAAAAAACCCAGCAGCATAGCGGAGCAGTGCTGTTCAAAAGAATAAGAACGGCACCGGGGATCTGAAGTCTCTTTACCTTAAAATAAATAATAAATAAGACTGTGTATGGATATATAGCTTGCTATAGAGTTATTATAGTGGAACTATACAAAGTTCATAGCACCAAGCCAAAATGTAAACTGTCAATTTGTAAATGTTGATATAAACAATTGACACAAGCACATTGGCTCACAGTTCCTAATTGATGAAAACAAAATCTTCTCAATCATTCCGCTTGCTGCTCGCTGTTGTTCCATCCATAAAATCAATATAACATGTGTCGCTGCACTTTATCGTGACATATTGCCATAAAGTGCATCTGCTGCATGCCTCAGAAGTTTGAAATTCGGCTCCAAACAATCCAGCTAAGGCGAAAATCACCTAAGTGACGAGGAAAATGGCCCCAAATGAATCAGACATCCCTCCACATTGCCTACATTCAGCTAGTTTTATTTCTTTAAAAATGAAAAATGTTTTTTTAATAATATCCCATTAATAAGCATATGGTTGTCTATTCTGCCAACCTGCCTTCCTCACATTGTACATTTTTGGAGGTCTCCACACAACACCCAGTTCAGCTGAGTATTCTCTCAGAGCCACAGAAGCTGATTTCATTATCCACTGAACCTTTCACCCTGCAAGTTCACATATAATTTATGTTTCCTGGTATAATTTGAGAGTATTATGCTGTGATTTATGTGCTTCATTTATAGTTTGATCATTTCGATATAATGTCTGTTTTTCAATGTGATTTATGTACATAAAGCACGTGGTACCATTATGTGATGTATGTGTTCATCAGCTCCCTAATATGCGGTTGATGACACTTTCTTAAGGGAAAAGGTGGAAAATCCCAGCCTGAGGACAAGTCCAAAGGTTAATTGAAATCAATTCACCTTCTACACAATTACTCTCTTTTATTCGCAGCAGTCTCTGTGGTGAGCACACTTAACATGCCACCAGCAAGAAAGTCACTGCTAAGTGTGCCTTTTCTTTATAGGGGGGGGGGGGGAGAGAGAAGAGGGTGGATATGTTTCTAATATCACTGGACCTTTAGCCAAAAAAAAAAAAGTTAAATGATCTCACTCAGCAGCATTGTAATCTATTATGTTTTCCCACAAAACAAACGCACAAATAGGGGGCAGTTCTATAAAGGGTGCTAAAAGTTAAGCGCTCAAAATCTAAATGCTAAGCTAGTGTTCTATAATGGCAAATTTGTGTGCTTAAGCCTAAATTCTATATATGGTGCCTAGAGTTACGAGCGTTAAATTGAACATGTGCCGAATTTATGTACATAATTAATTGAATGATGAACCAATCAGCGCTGATAATTAGGTAGTAACAACCAATTATGAGCACTAATTGGGCTTAATTAGGAGTTAGGCGCACATCGGATCTGCACCTAATTTCTGTTACACATAACTATATGGGGATGTGGCTAGGGGTGTTTTGGGAGGCAAGTTAACTGCATAAACAGGACTGCATAAAAGTCAGTGCTATCTTTATGTGATAACCCATAGCTAGTTAAGTACTGAATATTGCACTTAACCAGCTATGTGTTAGCCAGCTCCGTAACCTTGGAAGTTCAATGCCGGCACCCAGACATGGCCTAGTTTAACGCTGGCAGTGGTCAACAAAATGTTGATCACTGCCGGCTGAATATTAGGTATATACAGTGCACTCCATTTAAGTGCACGTCGGATAAGCGCATGCTCTGTTTAACTGCATGCCGTACTTCGGTCCCATTTTCTTTGTGCCATCAATTTCTATGGGGACAAACTTCGGTTTAGCACACCACTGATAAGTGCAAGATTTTCTTACATGCATGGTTTAAGAACGCTCCTTTGCAGGGAAGACTCCGCATAAGCGCGCACACGGAATATGGAAGCCAATTGGCACGTGACAACCAACGAGATTTCAAATTTACTGTCCCTTTAGCTGCCACAGGCAGAATAAGTGAAAGAATGTTGTTAGAGTGTACACTGGGGTCGTCATTGTCATCATCGAAGCGGAACTGTAAGACTTTAACACTGACTGAACGAATAGAAGTTCTTAAAAAATTAGAAAACAAACCAAGTCAAGCATCTATTGCTAAAGAATATGGTGTAAATCCCTGTCAAATTTCACATGTCTTGAAGCACTGGAAGACTGGCAAAACAATACAAATCCACAACGGAAACAAAAACGGGCGGGAAAAGCTGAGGAGGTAGAAGATGCTCTTCTTCTGTGGTTTTCTCGAGTCAGGAGCAGACAGTTTCCTGTCAGTGGTCCACTGCTAACCAGCTAGCTGAAAGTCTTGGACTGACTGAATTCAAAGCCACTGTTGGATGGTTGGAAAGATGGAAGGAGAGGAACATGAAATTCAAGAAACAGCATGGTGAGAAACAAGATGCTGATGACTTTGGTGCTAAAAATTGGGTTCTTTCAGTTCTTCCTACCATCTTGAACGAGTTTGCACCTCATGACATTTTCAATGCTGATGAAAACTGTCTCTACTGGTGAGCGATTCCTGATGGAACAATTGCATTCAAACGTGTCGAAACTACTGGAGGTAAAACGTTGAAGGACCGACTGACGATCCTCCTTTGCTGCAATATGGATGGGAGTGAGAAGTTGGAACCCCTCGTCATTGCAAAGAGCAAACAGCCCCGTTGCTTCAAGAAAGTTAAGCGACTTTCTGTGTCATACGAGGCTAACGCAAATTCATGGATTACTCGGGAAATTTGGAAGCAGTGGCTAAAGAAGTTAGACACTAGAATGCGGGCACAAAGGCATCAGATTTTGTTGCTTTGTGATAATTCTGCTGCACACAGGGATGATGTCAGGCTGTCTAACATCAAGGTGGTCTTCCTGCCACCAATCACTACCTCTTTGATCCAACCTATGGAGGGCATAATAGCCAATTTCAAACAACATTATCGGGCTCTTGTGCTACGTCACCTGATGAGCGTTATGGATGACCAGACTGGCAAGGATAAATGTGCTGTTGAACTGGCTCATAATCTATCACTGTTGGATTCCCTACATATGCAGAAAGAAGCCTGGAATCATGTTACACAGGCAACCATTGTGAACTGCTACAAGCTGGCAAGCTTTGTTAAGGATGTGGAGAGGGATGAAACAGATGCAGCTGCTGCAAACGTGTCAGATGAACAGGTTATTGACATCCCAGCCGGTGTTACTGAAGAGGAGTTTCATCGCTACGTAGCTGTTGATTATGAACTACAAACAGCTGATGACAGCACTGATGTGGAGATATGCGCCTACACGCAGGCAACAATGGCTGATGATGAAACAGAGGATGAAATGAGCAGCAAGGCACATGCTGACGAAATTCAACAACCTCCACCTGTCACTTTTGCAAGAGCGCTGGAGAGTCTCAACACCGTGCGGGCCTATCTGGAAGCCACTGGATGTCAGTGCTATGACAGTTTTTACCGTCTGGTAGATATAGTGTATGGAACTCACAGACCCATTAGTGTATAGAGGACTATAACTGATTACTTCAAGTAAGCCTAATGTCAGTTAACGGAGACTGTATACTGTGTGTATAATAACAGTACTGTACATATGTTTATCAGATGTCAAGCATCTTTGGGTCACAATGGTTAAGTGCACACTCCGGTTAACTGCATGCATTTCTTTGGTCCCAGACCCTTGCACTTAAGCGGTTTGCACTGTATATATATATTTTTTGCTTGTTTTCATTTAGTAATGACATGCAACAACATTGAATATGTTGTTAACATTTCCTAAGTTACTGGAAACAGCCCATCCCTACTTAGTACCTATGTCAACATTGATTCTGAACAGATCCTTTCTGTGGTTGTTGTGTGTGTGTTTTTAAATACCAGTATCTTTTAGGGCAGTGGTGGGCAACTTCAGTCCTTGAGGGCCGCAACCCATTCGGGTTTTCGGGATTTTTCCCATGAATATGCATGAGATCCATTTGCGTACAATAGCGGCAGTGCACGCAGATAAATCTCATGCATATTCATTGGGGAAATCCTGACTGGGTTTTGGCCCTCGAGGGCTGAGGTTGTCCACCTCTGTTTTAGGGATATGCACACATACACATAAATATACGTACCTAAAAAGAGACAGTAAGAGGCATATTTTCAAAGCACTTAGCCTCCCAAAATTCCATAGAAACCTATGGAACTTAGCCTCCCAAAGTGCTTTGAAAATATGCCTCAAAGTGTGTCACAACTAGACATTCAGCAAAAACAAAAAGTAAGATCTAAGTTATGCTATAGATAGTTATTTTAAAAATAAACAAATGGCAAGAACAGAAAAGTTGAACGTATGTAGCAATGGAGCTTTCTTCTTGGGGGGAGGGGAGGACAGGGCATGTCAAGGGGAACAGAAAGATGAAAATACAGCCGAGTGCATTTTACACAGTCCTCATCTTCTTCTGTACACGTGACAGTGACTAGCTGCTTCCCCATGACTTTGAATGAACAATGAGATTCAGAGCCGCCGCGAAGAAGCAATTTTCTCTTTTTACCCACTTCAGATGTACTTGGAATACAATTACCGATTCCTCTGCAGATGTCACTATTGCCTTAAAAGAAAAAAAAAAAAAAAAAAACGGAGTGAAAGCAGAATAGATTTGCTTTTCAGAAATCTAAGGGCAGAGAGACGTTTCACATTTTTTTCAGCACTCCAGGCTTTCACGGTGACATTTTGGACGTGAAGAGCACAGGAGAAATCGCTATTTTATTCTGCGTCAGTGGAGCTCACGTCAGAGTGTGGTGGGGGGTGGGGGGCATCAGCTAATATATCGCCTTTGATGGTCTTATGTTCTCCAGAGGGAGAAAAACTTGGATACTGATTTTGGAGAGGCGGAAGGAAGTTAGAAAGAGACACAATCTCATTTCTTTGGCTTCGAGTACCTTTTTAAAATGTTCGAGCTCTCTGCCATCTCTTTGAAAAGTGTTTTTCATTCTGAGTTCCATTAGCTCCTACCAGAGGGCTGGTGCTCCAAGAATGATCTTCTGTTAGTATATGAGACTTTTTTTTTTCTAAACCGTAGAAACCGTTTCTATTTAGAAGGTCCTACTGAAATTGAAAAGGAAATCCAAAGAGAAAAGGCTCAGCATATTAATGGAACTTCTGATTTTAGGTATCAGCCGATGAACACTAGTAAAACACTTCCAATACAAAAAAATTAAAATAGATGTTTATTGGATAAACACTAGAAAAGCATCACTTCCCCCTAGTACTCTCTAACCTTAACTTGTCTTCTCTTGCATCCACCACTCAGATTTTCCGCACTAATGCCTCAGGAACATAAAACTACAGATTTCATTTCACTGGAAAAGGTAACCAGGGCTAGTAGCTCTGGCACAAAAAGCATTTATTTCTTTTAGCCTCAAAGAACTGGAGGAGTGGCCTAATGGTTAGAGCACTGGTCTTGCAATCCAGAGGTGGCCAGTTCAAATCCAGTTCATAATCCCACTGCTGCTCCCTGTGATCTTGGGCAAGTCACTTAACCCTCCATTGCCTCAGGTACAGACTTAGATTGTGAGCCCTCCTGGGACAGAGAAATATCCAGAGTACCTGAATGTAACTCACCTTGAGCTACTACTGAAAAAGGAGCAAGCAAAATCTAAATAATTATGGGAAAATAAACAAAAAATTTATCATTTTTTAAACACCTAAGCTGCAGGGAGGCAAATATAAAGTAAGCATGAGAAAATACTTCATTACCAAGAGGGCATCAGATGCCTGGAACAGCCAACATGCAGTGGTAGTGCAACCAAAACATGACTTTAAACATGTTTGGGTCAGACATAGAGCCACAATAGTAATGGCAGGTGGGATCACATCTTCAGTTTCAGATGAAACTGCAAAGACCCAGTGAGTAGAAAATACAACTTACAAATCAGTAGGCAAACACTGGTGGATAACTGCATTTACAGTCTTAACATCTGCTGCAATGCTCTCTCAAATATTTTCTATAGATGTGTTGGCATGTACTACTGCAGAGTGCACAATTTTGCTAGTGTGTGTGTGGTCTGTGGAGGGCAAATGTCAACCATATGTCCGTTTTATACCATAACACTGCCATCTGCTGCTGCAAGAGACCTATGCTATCTTTCTTCTGATTTCTCCCTCCTCTCTCATTTCCACATTTCTCTTTTCAGCTGCCCTTCCCCGTCTTTTATCTCTACTCTTTTTCTTCTCAGTCCTCCATAGCTTCACCCACATTTTCAGCTCCTTCTCACCTACACTTTGCAATCTGTTTTAACCCATCACTTTTCATTGTTTATGTAGTCTTATCCCTTCCTTCTTTCATCCCTATAAGGCCTCCTTTCCCATCTGTTTCTGTCACAGCCCTTACCTTCACAGAGCCTGGTAAAAGATGACAGAGATATACGAGACAGTGGAAGAGCTGAAGGACATGAGAGCTGGAAGGGGGAGGTTGTGAAGGGTTAAAAAGGACAGAGATGAGGGAGCAGAGATAAGAGTGAGAGAAAAAATCAAGGATGGCAAAGAGGGAGAAAGGATGACAGAATCAGAGGTAGAAAGGAGAGGAGGTAGGGTAACAGAACCAGAGGTGACAAAAGAAGGCAGGATGACAGAGCCAGAAGTAAGATATAAAGAAAGAAAGCCAGAGATATGATCTGGGTAGAAGGGTTACATCACACCAGTGTTCCCATGGAACACGTAACTTATCCATCTTTATGAAGAAGTTTTCTTTAAACATCTCTTCCTTTAAAAATTTCATCTCGCATTTAGTTAAATGTATATTTTTGACTCTTCCGCCGTATTGCTTTTGATACTTAGATCTCTGGGAGGAGCTCATAGGAAAGCAATCTATTGAACATTTCTGAACTACAGTTTCGTCTTACTGCTTTCATTCATCTATTTCTTTAACGCTTGTTAATACTCAATTGAAAATTCTATATTCCACCTACCTTACACCACAAAGCATCCATACATGGCAAACTCAGTTGTGTTGGAGAGGATGCTCTATCCTGGGAGATATGGCACACATGTGGTGGAAGTGTCCACATGCTCAGTCTTTTTGGAAAATGATATAACTACACATATTGCCAATCTAGTTCAGAAAGCAATTCCACTAGACTCGGCTTTTATTCTTCTAGGAATGCCACCACAGCATTTAGTTTATTTTGAACATTTAGATTTCATTAGAAAATTATTGCTTATTGCCAAGCTCTGCATTGCACAAAACATTCCACTTTACCCGCCCAGCATGATTGATTGGATAAAGTTTGGCGGGTTGCTGGAATGGAAACATTAATTTGGTTACAAAAGCACCAAACTTGGAGATATACTCATTTTTTGGTCACCCCTTTTACAGTTTTCTTCACCTCCTTAAAATAATCTGGATGGATGATTTAATTCTTATTAAACTGATTCTGGCTTCTAGCCGGTTAGATGACACTTAACCGGCTTACTGTACACCGCCTTGAGTAAATTCTTTCAAAAAGGCTGTCAGCCGCTCCTCCCGGCCGCGTAGTTGTCTCTCTCACTTATCCGTGCTGTCCGCTTCCGACTCCACACTTGTCCGTGCAGTTCGCTCTCACTGCCACACAGTTCTGCTAGCAAGGCGGTGCAACACAGTTCCGCTTGCCAGTCTTTTAAACAAAGTTCAGCTAGTTAGACTTTAAACCCAGTTCTGCTAGCCAGGCTTCAAACACAGTTCGGCTAGCCCAGCCTTCCCACAAAGTTCAGCTAGTCAGGCTTTAAACACAGTTCTGCTAGCCAGGCTTCAAACACAGCTCGGCTAGCCAGACTTCCCACAAAGTTCAGCTAGTCAGGCTTTGAACACAGTTCTGCTAGCCAGGCTTCCCAACAACGCCCTCTTCAGCAAGGCCTCAAAACCGTTCAGCTTAGCTAGGCTTTTTTCCCCAGCACAGCCAGGCTTTTAAAGATCCACCACCCTCACTTGTCAACACTTTACCTCTTGACAACCACCCGCCGGATCTCTCCTGACTATTACTCTTTCCTGATACTTTTGGGCTCCTCCAGAAGTCACTCTTCTCCAGTCACTTCCTCTCCCACCTCCATTTCCTCTTCCACACCTCCTCCTCCTATCTGCTCCAACTCCTCCCATTCCATCCCCCCATTCTCCACCCCCTCCCTCAGGTGTTCCACCCTCTCCTCAGCTGATTCCATCTCCCAATCAGCCCCCTCTCCTTTCCTCTCATGTGGCTCAGGTACTCGTTTGTCCTCCTCACTCCTATTCTTCCAGGCAGTCTGAAATCTGTGTTCTCTACGCTCCTGCCTCCGCCCCTCCCGCAATGCATTCTGGGATCTGTAGTTTTTCCACTCTGGCTTTTCTCTCTTCCCCCCTTCATTCTGGGCTCTGTGGCTTCTCTGATTCTCACATACCCCCCTGCTCAAAATATTGCTAGTCCTTTTCCTTTTACCATTTTCTCCATCCAGACTAGCAATCCTGGACAATACATCCACATGTTGCAATAACTTCCCCGCCCGATGCTCAATATAATACTGAAAGGGCTGTAATGCCAAATACCACCTCATGAGTCTCGCATTATTGTTCTTCATTTGCCCTAACCATTTTAAAGGAGCGTGGTCAGTAATCAGTTTAAAAGGGCGTCCCTCCAAATAATACTGACACTCTTGAATAGCCCACTTAATGGCCAGACACTCCCTCTCAATGGTGGCATACCGAGTTTCATGAGGCAGCAGCTTCCGGCTTAAATATAAAATTGGGTGTTCCTCCCCCTCATGTACCTGGGATAATACAGCACCTAACCCCACACCTGAAGCATCTGTATGCAACACAAAAGGTTTCTCAAAGTCTACCGTTCTAAGCAGGGGTTCCTCACACAATGCTAACCGTAAAGCCGAAAAGGCTTGCTTCTCTCTCTCTCCCCATCTAAGCTGATTAGGTCTATTCCCTTTCAACATGTCTGTCAATGGAGCTGCCAGAGAGGCAAAGTGAGGAATGAACCTTCTGTAGTATCCTATTAACCCCAGAAACCCTCTCAAACCTTTCTTGGTGGTGGGCAAGAGAAATTGACGGATACTCTTCACCTTGTCACACAAGGGTCTCACCTGTCCATTCCCCACTTTATATCCAAGATACTTAACCTCCCTTTTTGCAAAATGACATTTTTGTGGATTCAGAGTTAGTCCTGCTTCCCTAAAAGACTGTAATACCTTCCTCAGCTGTACTAGATGAGTTTCCCAATCAGTACTATGAATGATAACATCATCTAAGTATGCAGCCGCATACTCCTGATGCGGCCTCAAAACCCTATCCAGCAGACGCTGGCAGGATGCTGCCGCCGAATTCAATCCAAAAGGCATCCTCTTGAATGAAACAGCCCAACCGGTGTACAAAATGCTGTCTTTTGTCGAGACTCCAATGAAAGGGGAATCTGCCAATATCCCTTTGTTAGATCTAAGGTAGACAAGAACTGCACCGGCCCCAGCCTGTCTATCAGCTCCTCAATACGGGGCATAGGATAAGCATCAGGATGGGACAGGGCATTAACTTGGCGAAAGTCAATACAAAAGCGCCACGTCCCATCCGATTTCGGCACCAGCACCACCGGACTAGACCAGGGACTCCCTGACTCCTCTATCACCCCAAAATCCAGCATTTCCCTCACCTGCTTGATTATTTCCTGCTGTTTAACTGGTGATAACCTATACGGTTTCTGTCGCACCACCCTCCTTTTTTCTGTAATAACATTATGAGTTATCAGATGTGTCTCACCAGGGCAAGACGTAAGCACATCTTGAAATTCTCTCAAAAGAGTCTGAATCTGTTCCTTCTGTTGCTTCTCTAGCCCTTCCCCCACCACTGGCTCTTTGGGGCTAAAGATTTCCGAGATTTGAGGCCCTAAGTCTTCCTCCTCTTCCTCCCATACCTTCCCCACAAAGACCTTCCTCTCCATCCAAGGTTTCAACAAATTAACATGATAGGTTTGATTTTTCCCCCGTTCATTCCTCACTTCATATGTCACGGGCCCCAACTGCCTCTTCACTGTACAAGGTCCCCTCCATCTACTAGTAAATTTATGAGGACCATCCGGGATCCTGACCAGAACTTTATCCCCTTCTTCAAATGACCTTTCCTGAGTCCCTTTATCAAACCTCTCTTTCTGATACTCCTGGGCTCTCCTGAGATTTTCCCTAGATAACGCCCCTAATCTCTGTAACCGCCCCTTTAAGTCATACAGGTATGAGACCACTGTCTTATCTTCCTGCCCTGGTGGAACCCACTGTTCTTTTACCATGTCAAGCACCCCCCTCGGAGCTCGCCCATACATCAACTCAAAGGGCGAAACCCCAAGAGAGGACTGAACACATTCTCGGCTCACATATAGAGCAAACGGCAGTAGTTGGTCCCAATTTTGATAGTGAGAGCCTAATCCTTTCCTCAACAAGGTCTTCAAGGTTTTATTAAACCTTTCCACTAGCCCATTAGTTTGGGGATGGTATGCCGAGGTGTTAATATGAACAATACCAAAAGCTTCCCATACTTGGGTAAGCATGCCCGACCTGAAATTCGTTCCTCGGTCAGTCAATACCTCCCTAGGAAACCCCACCTCACAAAACAGCCTAATAAGCTCTGCTGCAATAACCTTGGCTGATAGGGTATGCAGAGGCACTGCCCACGGGAACCGCGTAGCCATATCCATGATCACCAGAATATACATAAACCCCCTTGTGGACCTAATAAGTGGGCCTATAATATCCATAGCAATTCGCCTAATGGAACCCCAATCCGAGGAAGCGGATGTAAGGGTACTGGCCCTGGCCCTCTTTCCGCCACCTTCTGACATAACCCACAGGAATCACAGTAAGCCTCCACCTCCTTATACACCCCGGGCCAATAAAACCGACCTAGCAGTTGTTTTAAGGTGTTCTGTGTCCCTTTATGTCCTCCCAATGGGTGATCATGGGCTACTCGTATTATCACCTCCCGAAACCCACGAGGGACTAATAACTGCTTCACCAACGGCTCCCCTTCTCTGGCTTTTGTTACCCTAAACAATAAGCCCTTCTCAATAATAAAAGCTGGTCCCTGTGTCCTTCTCCCTTCCTCCCTGGCCCTATCCCACGCATACTGCAGCGTATGGTCCGATTCCTGTTCCTTAAGAAAAGAAGGAAACTGCTCCAACAACTCCCCGGGCCTTTTAGGGAAGTCCTCCGTGTGCCTCATTCCTTCCAACATCTGCGCTCTCCCTCTACGCGCTAGTTTTTTTACCCTTCCTTCCCCCCGCGTCTTTCCGGGCCTCTCTAACACATCATCATGAAAGGGAAATATCTGTGCTAATGCCTTCCCTCTATCCTTCTGCTCCCTCTCCTGAGCCCTCGTAACCACCAACCCCTCCTTCTCCCTTAAACAGTGAGAAAAAGCAGGCCAATCTCTTCCTAAAATAAGATCCTGAGGAAGACAGGGTAAGACAGCCACCCAGACCCAGTGTCTACCCAAAGGCCCTGTTATACTAACTCGCTGCAAAGGGTACTTAGTTACTTCTCCATGCACACACTGAATGCCTACCTCTTGCCTCTTCTTGTTCAAACACCCTTTCCCCTTTCCTTTTATTCTCTCCCACAAACCCTGGGACAGCATCGTTTGATCAGCTCCTGAATCTAACAAACCAGTGACCTTGACCCCCAAGATCTCTACAGTCTGTTTAAGCTGCTCAGCCACTGAACCCTGAGAATAAGAGGTGAGCCCTAACTTCGAAGCACAGTCCCTTCTCAAGTGCCCTTTGCATCCACACCTATAACACACCCTCTCCTCAGTAGATGAAGGCTTAAACCCCAAGCTTAACTGCCTCCTTTCACCTAACTGACCTCCCTTTTCACCACAATGCTGGGACTCTAAGAAATTCTCCATACTCCTGACTGCTTCATCCAGGGTCCCACATCCCTTCCTCACTAGATCCACCCTAAGAGCATTAGGTAAAGCTTCTAAAAATTGCTCCAATACTACATCCTGGAACACTTGATTAACAGATCTCTTCTCTGGTTCTAGCCACTTGCCCGCTAAATCTAAAAGTTTGTGCAGCAGTGCTCTAGGTGTCTCCCCCTCTGTTCACCTCCACTCCCGAAATCGCCTCCTATAAGTCTGACGATTTAGCCCTTTCCTATCCAGAATAGCTTCTTTCAGTTTTGCATAATTAGCTATTTCCAGGGTAGGGAGAGCCCGAAAAGCAGCCAGAGCCCTCCCAGATAGGGCTGGTGCCAAACGAATGGTCCATTGCTCTTGGGGCCAGCCAGCTGCCGTAGCCACCCTTTCAAACGCTCCCAAGTAATCCTCAATATTGTCTGAGTCAGTTAGCTTACCCCAAGGCAGCCAGTTTACCCCAGGAAGCACAGCAGTCCCCGCTCCTTCCTCCACATGGATGGGCCTCAAGTTCAATCTTGCTCCCTGCAGTCCGCCTCCACTACGCAGCAATTCTTAAATAAATCCAAAAGTGGCTGTTGCTGGGCTCGGGAAGCAGCTAACGACTCCTCCAAAAGTTGATGAGCCATTTCCTGCTGCTTCTGAAATTGGTGTGTCATAAACGCAAACAGTTCTTTAGGATCCATCTTGTCCCCCGGCTCCACGGTATCTGAGGGGAAACAAAAAAAAACAGCCACCCAAGTGCGGACTTTCACAAAACCCTTATTCTAATTCACAGGCACTGTGCCTCCCCGTTTATTATATCCTCCCTCGCCTTCTCCCTAGGTACCCTTTACCTGGGTAGGCGAGTAATGCGCCTTTGTCAGCGTTGGCCCCCTCGATGGGCTTCAGGAATCTCCAGGCCACCACCACCTCGCTCTGGTTACTCGATGGGTCAGATCTGGCACTCCCTCGGCCTTCCAGGGGCCTCTCCTCCTCCTCCGTGAAGGTTCACTGTAATCCCACCACTGCCACCATATGTCAGCCGCTCCTCCCGGCCGCGTAGTTGTCTCTCTCACTTATCCGTGCTGTCCGCTTCCGACTCCACACTCGTCCGTGCAGTTCGCTCTCACTGCCACACAGTTCCGCTAGCAAGGCGGTGCAACACAGTTCCGCTTGCCAGTCTTTTAAACAAAGTTCAGCTAGTTAGACTTTAAACCCAGTTCTGCTAGCCAGGCTTCAAACACAGTTCGGCTAGCCCAGCCTTCCCACAAAGTTCAGCTAGTCAGGCTTTAAACACAGTTCTGCTAGCCAGGCTTCAAATACAGCTCGGCTAGCCAGACTTCCCACAAAGTTCAGCTAGTCAGGCTTTGAACACAGTTCTGCTAGCCAGGCTTCCCAACAACGCCCTCTTCAGCAAGGCCTCAAAACCGTTCAGCTTAGCTAGGCTTTTTTCCCCAGCACAGCTTAGCCAGGCTTTTAAAGATCCACCACCCTCACTTGTCAACACTTTACCTCTTGACAACCACCCGCCGGATCTCTCCTGACTATTACTCTTTCCTGATACTTTTGGGCTCCTCCAGAAGTCACTCTTCTCCAGTCACGTCCTCTCCCACCTCCATTTCCTCTTCCACACCTCCTCCTCCTATCTGCTCCAACTCCTCCCATTCCATCCCCCCATTCTCCACCCCCTCCCTCAGGTGTTCCACCCTCTCCTCAGCTGATTCCATCTCCCAATTAGCCCCCTCTCCTTTCCTCTCATGTGGCTCAGGTACTTGTTTGTCCTCCTCACTCCTATTCTTCCAGGCAGTCTGAAATCTGTGTTCTCTACGCTCCTGCCTCCGCCCCTCCCGCAATGCATTCTGGGATCTGTAGTTTTTCCACTCTGACTTTTCTCTCTTCCCCCCTTCATTCTGGGCTCTGTGGCTTCTCTGATTCTCACAAGGCGGTAAAGAAATACTAATAAATAAATAAATATTCACTGATATTCAGCAGATCACTGGTTAGTGCTTAGCGGATAACCAGTTATATCGTGTGATATAACCGGCTATCTGACAATATTGAGTGCATTGCTGGCTAAGTTTGGCGGCCAAATTTGGCCGCTGAAATAGCAGGCCTATCTTTGGCTGGTTTCAATTTAACCGGCCAGTGCTGAATATTGACTTGGCTGGTTAAGTTGAGGCATTGAATATCCGGGCTCAGAGCCAACTGTGGGAGGCAGTCCATCTACCTCCCACAGTCTGAATATCAGCCCCATTGTGTACAACCTTTCCCTGTATATTACATGCTTGTTGCACAAATTCTTGGGGATTTAGAGGACTGCGATAATATTGCCTTACTTGACTTTTTTTTTTAAACTCTGTCTTCACTTTATTTTTATCTGTGGTTTGTTTTTATTTTTACATTGTTCCTCTGCATTTAACCAATTCTTTTTTTTTTTTTTTTTTTTTTTTTTTTACATTTATTCAATACATTTATGCAATCCACATAAATTCACTTCTAGAAATAAAACAAACATCTGAAATGGGAATTAATTCCCTTAATAAAGGCAAAATGAATAACAATTTAGTCCACATAATATTGATCCAAGAACTAGGAAATATAAATGTAGGTAAACTAAAGTTAAATTAATACATTTTGAGACAGACAGAGCCTAAAGGATTGCAGCTGGGCTTCACGCTATCACTCAGGAACTACTGCAGTACTTTCTTTAGAGGACACAAAATCTAATAATTTCTCAGGTTCAAAAAATATATAATTAACAGAATTCAAAGAAATATAACACTTACAGGGGAACCTTAGCATAAAGGTTCCACCTATACGCAATACTCTTTCTTTTAACAACAAAAATTTCTTTCTTTTTCTTTGAGTCTCTCGTGCAAAATCAGGAAATACTTGTATTTTTGAACCCAAGAACGGTGAATTCGTGTGACGGAAGTAAAGTTTAAAGACATTATTCCGATCTAATTGCAATGCGAAAGTAACCAAAAGCGTGGTTCTCTCGGTCACAACGTCTAATGAGGACTCTAAGAATTCTGTTAAGTTTAAATCAGATTGGGGGTTAAGCAATCTAGTCTCTCCAGCTCCAGAAATATATAATGCTTTTGTAATAGGTGGATACCCCTCAGGGGGAATACCTAGTACTTCATTAAAAATACTTTTTTAACATATCTAGAGCTGGCATAAGAGGAGACCAGAAAATTCAAAAAGCGCAAATTATTTCCCCGAATCTGATTTTCCAAATACTCTATCTTCCGCTTTTGAAGACTATTGTCCCTCATCAGTGTCTGTGTAATGGAATTCACAGTTTTAAATTCTTCATCAAAATGCTCCATCTTCGTAACTTGTTCAGCAGTTTTTGTTACAAGGTCATTTTGTAATTGTTTTACCTCCGCTACTTCACCCCTCAAAGTACCTGTTATTTGCTACAGGTTGGTAGTTAGTCCCTGTAGTGCTTCCCACAAGGAATCCAGTGTAACGGTTGATGGTTTAGTCAAAACTCCGAGGCTGATAAAAGGTCCGTCAGGGTTTTTATCAGGTAACAATGCCTGAGATGGTATTCTCACTGGCAGCAACGGGGTCTCCACGCACGGCCGCTGAGGACCGACTTCCGGGTTCAGCTGGCTGTGCACTCGCTCCCGCGGTTTCCCTTCCTGGTCTCGGAGGCTCCGTTATCGACAGAGGGCTCAAAGACGCTCCTTCAGCGCTTAGGTCCGCATGTTCTCCCGAACCACCCAAAGCATTCTCTCCGGTTCCCGGCATTCGGAGTCCAGTTTCTTCCAGCGTTAGTTGCCGCAGGAGAGAGGGATCAACTCTACCTGTGGAGGTAGGTACTCCGAGTTTACCCTTCCGCTTTCCCATTACGGGACCGTGGTTTCTCAATTAGCAAACTTTCGGAGGATATCTGGAGCTCTTTCTTGCACGTCTGCTCAGGCAGCCATCTTGGATCTTATATTACCATTTAACCAATTCTTGCTTTTATATGCAGCCTACCTATATGATTCATGTATATTTTTTACAGTGCTATTTGACTGATGTCGTTATATTTTGCTGCATTGTTCTTGTTATGTTTCTAATAATAAAAATTATTTTAAACTAAAATGTGAAGGGAAGAATCTGAGAGACACACACAGGGAGGTTATAGGGAAGGATGTATCAGAGAACCAGCGAAAGTCTTGGGGGAGAGATCTTACAAAGAAAGACTGGGTTCATGAGTGATCAGAGGAATGTGGGATGATGGGGAGCACGAGAAGAGGTGATGAGCTGTTCACAGAGTGGTGATGATGAGAAAGAGAGGGAAAGGAGGTGAAAGAGTCAGAGCAGGGATAGCGAGATGAGGGAATCAGACTGGAGAGGATGGGAGAATTCAAGAGGAGGTGAGTGAGATGAAATGGTTGCAAGTAACATAACATAGTAGATGACGGCAGAAAAAGACCTGCACGGTCCATCCAGTCTGCCCAACAAGACAACTCATGTGTACTATTTGTGTATACCCTACTTTGATTTGTACCTATGCTCTTCAGGGCACAGACTGTATAAGTCTGCCCAGCACTATCCCCGCCTCCCAACCACCAGCCCTGCCTCCCAACCACCGGCTAGAGGGATGAAGGAAAGAGAAATAGGATCTAGGTGTCAGAAGACAGAGAAAGTGAAAAGATGGTGAAGTAAGGGAAATATATATATATATTTTTTTTTTTTTTTTTGGGGGGGGGGGGATTCTAGAACTGAATATCTCCACTTAGTCACTCTGAGGACACACAGTAGGAGCCTATTCTATAATGGTATCTGGGCTCCCAGGTTCCGTTAGTGCAGGGATTCTCCACCCAGTCCTCGGGACTCAAAAAGCCAGTTGGGTTTTCAGGATCTCCACAATAATTATGTATGTAAAATCTATTACTTCAATGAGTAAATCAATTGCAATCTGGTTACATATATCAATACCTTACCAAACACGTAACTATATATAATATGTATAATAATTTCAACTTCAGCTTTATTTTTATAACAAAACACTCTTTTAAAAAGTATTCCAAATAGTGGATTACCTATACCTCCTCTAGCTATATTCACTCTCACATCCTCACCACACAACATATGCTGATTCACACTGACCAATCACACTCAAATCCAACAATAAAATGATAGCTCACTCTTTCTCTTGAAGTAATGGTATATACAAAAAATGCATAAAGCACTTAATCTACCAATATATAATATCCTCTACAGGTTTTAGCATATTTTTTACAACATATTGTTCCCGTTCCAGTAATAACTTCACTGTTGTACCACTCTCGGCAGACGTTGAATAAAATCAACTGGCTGTGTTAACAAGTCTCATTAGGTATTCATATAGACTTGTTTGCTTACCCATATAACAATTAAATATCCATCAGTTCCTTCAGTGATCGAATAGCAAACTTATCTCGCTTATGAAATTGATCCTGTCATGGTTGTCGCCGTGCCCCGGGTCTACGCTCACCTCTCCTTCCAGTGATCAGGCCCTGTGGCTGCTGTGGACTGCCTTTTCCCTGTTGCCCAATCATGTTCCAGAGATTGTTCCAGTCCTATTCTGATGTTCCAGCATTCAAGCCTCACTCTGGTGTTCCTGCAGCCAAGTCTTGGTCTGATGTTCCAGCATTCAAGCCTCATTTTGGTGTTCCTGCAGCCAAGCCTCATTCTTAGTTGTGACATCATCAGTAAATTCCTTTATAAAGCGCCTTGGAACCTTCCTGCTTTGCCTTTGCAACAGAGGTCTTCAGATGAGTTCTCCTCTGTGAATGTGTTTGTTGCAGTTCCAGCCCTGCTTGTTCCAGTCATGTCTGTCTTCAGTTTCAGTTCCTACCCTGCTTGTTCTAGTCCTGTTTGCCTTCAGGTCCAGTTCCAGCCCTACTTGTTTCAGTTCTGCCTGTCTTCAGCTTCAGTTCCAGTCCTGCTTGCCTTCAGCTTCAGTCCAGCCTGTCTTCAGCTTCAGTTCCAGTCCTGCATATCTTCAGCTACAGTTCCAGTCCTGCTTCTTCCAGTCCTGCCTTTCTTCAACTTCAGTTCCAGTCCTGCATATCTTCAGCTACAGTTCCAGTCCTGCTTCTTCCAGTCCTGCCTTTCTTCAACTTCAGTTCCAGTCCTGCCTGTCTTCAGCTACAGTTCTAGTCCTGCTTGAACCAGTCCTGTCTGTTTTCAGCTTCAGTCCTTGGTTGGGTGGTTTGCCTGCTGCTGCCGTTTGTCGACAGCAGCCCCAAGGGCTCACTATCCTTGAATCCGTGACAGATCCGTCATCGCAATTCCCTTTCCACTTCCATTCTAAGTCCAGTATTCTCAAGTCCGGCATCAAAAATACGCTAAAACCTGTAGAGGATATTATATATTGGTAGATTAAGTGCTTTATGCATTTTTGAGATATCATTTTATTGTTGGATTTGAGTGTGATTGGTTAGTGTGAATAAAGATGTGAGAGTGAATATAGCTAGAGGAGGATTAGGTAAATCCACTATTTGGAATACTTTTTAAAAAAGTGTTTTGTTATAAAATAAAGCTGAAGTTGAAATTATTATATATACTAGTAAAAAAGCCCCGTTTCTGATGCAAATGAAACGGGGGCTAGCAAGGTTTTCTTCTGTGTGCATGTGGGAGTGTGTGTGTCCCTGCCCTCTGCCCTCTCTCCCTTCCCCTGTGCTGTCTGTCACTTCCCCCTCGGAGTCGAGTCCTTCAGTGTTAAGTTTCTTGCTGTGCTGTGTTTGTGTTACAGAGATAGTGAGGGCATCTGCCCTCTCTCCCCTCCCCCCTCTGAGTCCTTCACTGTTACAGAGAGAATGATTTGATTTCGTGCTTTGCTGTGTTTTCCTTCACTGTTTGTATTACAGAGAGAGCGAGGGCGGGGCAGACACTCATGGGGAAACCGGATATCTCTCCCCCTTCACACTTCCGGCTGGAGGCTTCATTTAGAACGTTGGTGGTGCCTTTTATATATAGAGATTACTGTATATGTAGTTACATGATTAGTAAGGCAATAAATATATATGAGATAGGTTTGCATACAGGGGAAGTTGTGCATGTGAATTTATCTCATGCACATAGAAGGTCAGTGGCTCAGCTGTTTGGGGAGGCCAGAGTGGGTGGGGCCAAGGGCATGGCCTGAGTCTATAATTGTCTGGCAACATGCAGAAAAAGGCCAGCAAAATAGCTGAAGCTACTACTTTTTATTATGCATCAAATGCCAAAGAATGAAAGGGATTAAAATAGGTCATCTATTGACCATGCAGTATCATACCCAGTCAATTATTAAGCACTCTTTCATAACAATGAGAAGGTTGAGGATTTTCAGAAAATACTTCAGTTTAGAGGCTTTTAGACTCCTGGTCCAATCTTTGATTCTTCCTAGACTAGACTACTGAAGCCTAATATTAGCAGTTTGTTCTAAACCACTGATTCATCGTTTATAGCCAATACAGGCGTCTGTTGTTAGATTGATCTTTGGACTACCCCGAATTGAGTCACTTCAATCGTATTATTCGAAGCTCCACTGGCTTCCAGTCACCGAATACAGTTTAAGAATACAGTTTAAGCTGGGCATCACTACTTTTAAAATTCTTACTGGGGAAATTCCTAACTATATGTTAAATCTAACATCTCTGTTATGAGAACCCTCCTCTAGATATAATACTCGTAACTTGTTTCAACTTAAATTTTCAATGTTTAAGAACTTAAAATCAGTTAAACATTTTACCTTGTCCATTCAGTGTCAGTTAATGTCTGGAATCAACTCCCAATGCATTTGAGGTCTTGCACTCATTATCTCTACTTTAGAAAGTATTTAAAGGCTTTTTTTTCATTAAGGCAGGATCACTGCGGTAAAAGGGGGCCTGGCACATGTCAAAAACACATGCCAACACTAGAGTAGGCCACATTTTGCCGCAGCTTCGTAAAAGGATTCCCTAATTACCCCCTTAGGGAATAAGGGGTATATTCTATACATAGTGCCTAAAAGTCAGTACTGAAAATTTAACACACTTAGCTCAATTCTATAAAGAGTATGTGTCCTTTATAGAATCATGCTTAGGCACAAACTGCAATTATGCCTGCTATGATCAGCCTTACATGTGTGTGTCAAGGCTAACTAATTCCTGGTATTTCCCATATGCCAGCCTCCTTCCTGTTTCCTCTTCTTCATGGAGCCTGGGCTGAGTTCTCCAGACTCCTTGAACTTTCTCGCTCCCTGAAAGACTCTGGTATTTGTGTTAAGTGCGTTCTGAAGGTTATTTTAGAAGTTTTATTCTAAATTTCCAGCTGTATATTCTGGCATTTATATGTGGAAATGACGTCCACATGTAAATGGTGATTTTAGAAAGGACTCAGTTTACATGTGGTGTCCATAATATGTAGACACTTCAAGGAGGATGTTGAGAACGTGGTTTGGTTGTAGCCTGTGCAAGTTAAACTTCTACATGTGTATTAGCTACTTCATAAAGGCAATTTGCATATATGGCCTAATATTTCCAAGTGAGGATTTATATCTGCTTCCTCATACATACAGGTTTTTTTTTTAAGTAGAGAGGTGTGGTAGCCGTGTTAGTCCACTTTTAGAGGTAATCAATAGAAATCAAACAAAATAAAACATGGAAAAGAAAATAAGATGATACCTTTTTTATTGGACATAACTTAATACGTTTCTTGATTAGCTTTCGAAGGTTGCCCTTCTTCGTCAGATCGGAAATAAGCAAATGTGTAAGATGACAGTATATATAAGTGAAACATCCAAACAGTTCATTGACAGTCTAACAGGGTGGGGGTCGGTAGGAGGTATGCATGGGAACATCAAAGCATTTCATTGATAGTCTAACAGGATGGGTGTGGGTAGGTGAGGGAAGAGGGAGATAAACAGAGAAATATAGCTTTATGGTTTATAATGGGTTAGAAAACCCAGATCTTTGTTAAGTCCTGTCTGTTGGGTGTCAAAATATTCAATCATTCTGACTTCAAAGGTCTTACGTTCCTGTATTGTTTTAAAGTTACCTTTCAGGATTCTTACTATGAAATCACTGGTACAGTGTTCTGGTCTGGTAAAGTGCTGTCCTACAGGGGTAGGAATCTGGCTGGCACCAGCTTTCTTCATGTTATGTCTATGTAAATTAAACCTTGTCTTAAGCATCTGGCCTGTTTCTCCAATATAGCATCCTTCGTTACATTTTTTACAGGTTTTTTTTTTAAAGTGCTTGTTTTGGCCAGCCCTTTCTCCCTCCAATCTGAAATCAAAGATTGTGACCTCTGTTTAATTAGCAGCAATCGCATGTATAGGTTTGCAAAATAGATGACAGAAATGCATAGGCAGTCAGTGATTCTTCTGTTTGCCGACTAAAGTGGAATGGGAAGCTTATAGCTGCAGTGCTAGGATCAGGGTATGCAGGTGGGGCTAGGATAGGGAACAGAATGGAATGGAGCAAGTTAAAATCCTTGGGTGGGAGGCAACACCTATGCCAAAAATAAATAAATATAAATAATGCAGCAAAATAATACTGCATATTATAGAGAAAAATATTTGTAGTATTCTGGAAATATATGCAGGCACCTTAACACTTGTCTTCTAGTCAGCCCTAGTATCCCAGTCTAGAATCTTCTTCTTGGCCATATGAACAGTGATATTCAGCAACACTATAACAGAAATCATGTGGTTAATGGCAACCGTAAAATGATTTGCCTGCTTTTTGGTAGGTTGCCAAATGATCACCAGGCTTCAGACCTGCTGGCCTTTAGTTTAATGCTGAGTTACCAAACATGTTTGGAATATGTCTTATCATTCTTAGAACAGCAGGCTGAAAATCAAGGTAACCAAGCAAAAGAGAAGAGGATGAGTTTTATGTAAGTCCAACAAGCTTCTCAGCGAAGTAGGGTAATACAACTGGCCTTCTGAATAAAATCCAAAAGAAGGCTCCTAAGATGGGAACAGAGGTTAGTCTTTATTGAAGTATCAGACTAAATCAGGACTTGACACAGAGCCGTGTTTTGGCATAAAATGCCTGCCTTAGGAGTCAAAAAACTACATAATAAACATCAATAAACATACATTAGAATTAATAAAAAGAGAAGACAATAAAATATTACAAAATGTTCAAGAACATACCAAAAAAATTATATAAAACTATTTTAAAAGTACATATAAATTTTATGTAAAAAATACAAAAACTAGTAACTATTTTCGTAGATCTCATCCTTCGTCCGTATGTGCCTCAGATCACCTCCTATGTTAGAGATTCATCCCATATGATCACTCTCTTAGATGAGTTCAGTGGAGATCTATTGGACATTATGGGCCTCTTTTATCAAGCTGCGCTAGCGGTTTCCGCGCTGCAATGCCGATGGAGCCCATTCAAAGTGAATGGGTTTTATAGTCATTACCGCACCAGGAGCCGCTAGAGTGGCTTGAGAAAAGAGGCCCTATATTAGTTACACTAAACATTTAGTCTTTATATACCAACATACCGCAGAGAGAAGCTCTTTTGGTTAACAAAAAAATGTTTAGAGGTTGTACACAAAATCACAGGATTCCTAATCACTTCATTTTGATGCTTGCAAGTATTGACTTTACTAAAAATACTTGAAGTTTCAGGACGCATTTTACCAACAAATAAAAGGCATGGCTGTGGGGGCTTCAATGGCCCCAGACATTTCCAATCTATATGTGTCAAATTTTGAAGATATATACCTGCAGAATCATCCATTCAGGCAAAAAAGACAATCAAAGTCACCTCGCCATAATAGAAAAATATCATCAATGTACATTGATGATATTTTTCTTCTATGGCAAGGTGACCTTGATAGTCTGAACTGACACACTTTTGCTACTTGACACAATTGTTAGCTGATTCTTTCAATGCTGTTTTACTGGATTGTTCAGCTCTAGTGCATGTGCTTCAGGCAGGGGGACTCTAGGAACCAGGCAATACTGGAAAGCGGTGTGAGAATGAGAGAACAGAGAAGGACAATGCTGGAAAGGGAGGAATGAGCAGTGGGCATGGAGAGATAAGAAATATCAAAGAAAGAATAAAATTACAGAACACTATAGATAAACATGGTTTAATGGGATGGAGTCAGAATGGGTTCAGCCAAGGGAAGTCTTGCCTCACTAATTTGCTTCATTTCTTTAAAGGTGTGAATAAACATATGGATAAAGGTGAGCCGGTTGATGTAGTGCATCTAGTTTTTCAGAAAGCTTTTGATAAAGTTCTTCATGAGAGACTCCTGAGAAAATTAGAGTCAAGGGATAGGAGGCAAAGTTCTGTTGTGGATTAGAAATTGGTTATTGGACAGAAAACAGAGGGTAGGGTTAAATGGTCATTTCTCTCAATGGAGGAGGGTGAACAGTGGAGTGCCTCAGGGATCAGTACTGGGACCAGTGCTATCTAACATATTTATAAATGGTATGGAAATCGGAATAAGTGAGGTTATTAAATCTGCAGATGACACAAAACTATTCAAGGTTGTTAAAATACGTACAGACTGTAAAATATTGCAGGAAGACCTTAGGAAATTGGAAGATTGGGCATCCGAATGGCAGATGAAATTTAATGTGGACATATGCAAGGTGATGAACATTGGAAAGAATAATCCAAATCATAGTTACTGATGCTAGGGTCCACCTCGGTGGCCAGCACTCAAGAAAAAGATCTAGGTGTTGTTGTAGATAATGCACTGAAATCTTCTGCTTAATGTGCGATGAAGTGGAAGAGGAGAGGGTCGAGGAAAGGGTGAAACAGTAAGGACTTGGGCGGAGCATGGGGTGGGGCAAGGGAGGAGCAGGGGTGGGGCAGGTGTCGTTTTGTTTCTCTGTTAAGAAGCTGGCAACCCTAGTGACGGGCACTGTTCTGTACACCCCATCACAGGCGTTAAGTGTGATATTCAGCAACACTTAACTAGTTAAGTGCCGCTGAATATTAGTGGCTAGCCCCGGCCAAGCGATTTAACTGGTCAGCGGCTGGCTAAATCGTTTTTAATATCGGGCCCTCAGCATTTTCTGAATATTGGGCTTTTATTTTTCTAAAATGGATCTTTATGCCACCCAAACTCGGAACATAAACATCTATTTCTTTGTATTTTAGAAAAGCCTCTACGACAGCAGATTCTGTTCTAAAATACTACTGAAAAAGAAACTAGAGATGTCCTGACCTGGATGGCTCAATTCTGACTTCTACGTCCTTTCTAAAACGGGGCTGAATATGTATAGTTTTTTAATTCATTTCTGCAGCAATGGAAGACACTGTTCGTTGTGCTGGTAAAATTGGTTCCATTGTGTGATTAGCATCAAAGCTTGCCTGCCAAACCAGACTACATCCTATGTCAACACACAGTAAAGGCAATACCCCCTTCTGTCATGGATTCAAACCCCTCCTTATACATGCAATCTGCAACTTATTTGTCTCCAGTATGTTACAGTTGCTTAAGAACAGGAACAGCAAACAGGAGAAACCTCTACGTCAAATATTCCAATCAAACAGAAGCAGAGACTAACAGAAGGACGAACCCGACATGGTCCGTGTTTCGGCATTGCAAAACGCCTGCCGCAGGGGTCACAATAGTATTCAAGGATACCACTGTGCAAAACAAAACTGCCTGAAGGCATACACTCGAGAGAAAATGTACTGGACAACCAGCACTTCCGGAAGCCGTCCACTGAATGTTTGAAACGCTGGTTGTCCAGTACATTTTCTCTTGAGTATATGCCTTCAGGCGACGCCAAAACACAGACCATGTCGGGTCCTTTTTGTTCAAGCAATAAAGAGTTTTTTAAGTACTATCTCCAATGTTGGGTTCGTCCTTCTGTCAGCCTCTACTCCTGTTTGATTGGAATAGTCGCTTAGGAATCCTGGAATATGTCACAGAAGGACCCACACTCTCCTGTAGACTGAAGCCCTACACAAAACTGTCCCCATACTCCTTTCAGTACATATTAAACATTCTTAAACTCTGGTCCCAACTACGAACATATGTGAGTATGAAAGGTGTTGCACAAATTATATATTTTGTTTGGCCCTATCTAGTGCATCATCACATATAAATAATATGCAAAATGTTTGTGATATTATTATTATATTATTTATTATTTATTGCACTTGTATCCCACATTTTCCCACCTATTTGCAGGCTCAATGTGGCTTACAAAGACCTGTTATGGCATCACCATACCAGGTTAAATAATACAATTGGTGTTATAAAGAAGTTAGTGAAGATAGGAGGATTTGTTCAAGCAGTTGTAAGAAGATATCAAGTTGGATAGGTGTTGTGTTATAGTTAGTTAGGGGTTCTCGTGGTAGGCTTTGTTAAAGAGGTAAGTCTTCAGGGATTTGGGGAAGTTGGTTAATTCGTTTATCGTTCTCAGGTGAGTTGGAAGTGAATTCCATAGCTGCATACTCATATAAGAAAAGCTGGTCGCGTGTGTTAGTTTGTATTTTAGTCCTTTACAGCTGGGGAAGTGTAGGTTAAGAAAGGTGCGGGAAGATCTCTTAGCATTTCTGGGTGGTAGGTCTACGAGGTCCAGCATGTAGGTCGAGGCATCTCCGTAGATGATTTTATGAACAGTCGTGCAGATCTTGAATGTGATATGTTCTTTAAGTGGGAGCCAGTGTAATTTCTTTCTTAGGGGTTTTGCACCTTCACATTTTGTTTTCCCAAATATGAGTCTGGCTGCGGTAGTTTGGGCTGTTTGAAGTTTTTTGATGGTCTGTTCTTTACAGCCAACATAAAGTGCATTGCAATAGGGACTTAGTACCATTGATTGAACCAGGTTTCGAAAAGTGGCCCTTGGGAAGAAAGGTTTTACTCTTTTGAGTTTCCACATAGAATGGAACATTTTCTTAGTTGTGTTCATCACGTGATTTTCAAGTGTGAGGTTTCGATCAATGGTAACTCCCAGAATTTTCAAGTTGTTTATCAATTCAAGGTCAGTTTAGTTTGAAATAGACCATGATAGCTGGATATTAAAATATAGCCCTAAGCATCCTTAGGAAGAGAAATAATCTGGGATAGTAGTTTTCAAATTTGGGGACATAGCGTTAAATTGTTGCCCTATTTGGGCTGTTTTTGTTTTGTTTTCTAGGAAGGAGTACTGGATATGCAGCAGTGTCCAGCTGCCAAATCATGTGCCTATGTAACCTTCAGGAAATCTGAACCCTGAGATGCTCACATTCTCATGCTGACAGCTACACTATAGAGCAGTGTTTCCCTGGTCGGATCTGGAGTACCCCTTGCCAGTCAGGTTTTCAGGATATCCACAATGAATATGCAGGAAACTGATTTATATACAGTGCCTCCATTATATGCAAATCTCTTTCATGCATATTCATTGTGGATATCCTGAAAACCTGACTAGCAAGGGATGTTCCAGGACTGACTGGGAAACACTGCTGTAGAGCATGAACAATGAGGGCTGGGGAGGGGGATGACAGGGAGCAATGGAGTCTGGTGAAGGAGGTGCGATTGAGCCATAGGAGCTGGTGAAAAGAGTGAGCAATAGGGGCTGGGAATTGGGGTGAAACTGATCTTACTTTTCTCTTAATTTCCTTTCTGGCTCCTCATTCCTTCTCTTTTAAAATGCAATTTTGTCTTCCTTTTAATGTCTGTTCTTTTTCCTACATCTCCATTCTATTATTTTGCACATATAATTTTACATTTAGGGAGCAAAATTACACATTCAGGTAATAGAATGGTGCTAGTTACACACATGATTTAATTGATATTTGGTGTCAATTGGTACTAACTACCAATAATTAGTTCTAATTGGAGTTAATCGGTGCTAATTGCCAGTAATTTGCAGTTACACAGGTACCATCACAGTCGTAATTCTATAACCTTAGCGCATATCCTGTAATGCAGCATATTCCTTCTTGTTCTTCCCTACCTCTATTCTCCTATCTCCCAAATGAGATTGTAAATTTACTTTCCTCTTGTACTTTTCTTTGTTTCTCACATCCCTTGCCTCCCTGGTATTTTATCTCCCTCTATATGTGTATCCCTCATTTTTTCAGGGTTTTTTTGTTTGTAAACCGCTTAGATATTTTATTATGATTTTGCGATATATCAAGAATAAATTGAACCTGAAGTGGAAAATGGAAAAAAGGAGAATGGGGATAGAGTGGGCAAGGTGTGCAAAAGAGAGAAGAGGGAGATAATAAAAAAAAAATCAAGGAAAAATCCAGAAAGGTGGAAGAACGCTAAATCCCACAGTAGTTACACAAGAGTATAAGACAGTGGGAAGTGGACTATGAACTCAAGAGATGAGAACAGCGATGTGAAGTTTCTTTAACACAAGATTATTAGTAGGAGACGACTCAGTGCTGTGTTTCGGCCACAGGCCTGCTTCAGAAGTCTTCAAAAACTTGGTTCCTTGTACAAAAACTCCAACATACAATGTATTTAAGTGACAATGGAGTAAACTGCTCAAAAGACCCTTGATGAAATGCTAACAAAAATCCGTGAGGTACTGTATCGAGTCTCCTAGTAATAAACTTGTGTTAAAGAAACTTCACATCGCTGTTCTCGTCTCTTGAGTTCATGGTCCACTTTGCACTGTCTTATGCTCTCAGATAATAACAAAACACACTGATATTGGAGGGGGGGGGGGGGGATTTTGATACGGTGAACAGGTAGGCCCTGCCTTTCATTTCCAGCATCCTGCAGGAAGCTCCTTCTATCCATATGCCTGAGATCCCACCACTGGGAATATTCCTAGATGGGAATACCCCCAGCCAATAGTTCAGGGCTGTCTGATAAGGTTTGTCTCTTTGCTGATGATACCAAACTCTGCAGCAGAGTGGCACCCCGGAAGGTGTGGATGACATGAGGAAGGACCTAATGAAGCTTGAGGAATGGTCCAATATTTGGCAACTAAGACTTAATACTAAAAAATGCAGGGTCATAAGAATCCAAGGGAATGGTACAATATAGAGGATGAAGTGCTTCTGTGTACAAAGGAAGAGTGGGACTTGGGGGGGGGGGGGGGGGTTATTGTGTCTGATGGCCTTAAAGTTTCCAAACAGGTAGAAAAAGCAACAGTCATAGCCAGAAGGATGCTTGGGTGCATAAGGAGAGGGATGACCAGCAGGATCAAAGAAGTGATAGTGCCCTTGTATAAGTCTCTGGTGAGGCCCCATTTAAGAGTACTGTGTGCAATTCTGGAGACCGCACCTATGGAAGGATATAAATACGATGCGGTCAGTCCAGAGGGTGGCTACAAAATTGGTAACTTGTCTTGGACATAAAACATATAGGGACAGGCTTATGAACCTCAACATGTATATACTGGAAAACAGGAGGGACAGAGGAGATATGATAGAGACGTTATATATCTCAGGGCAGGGGCATTAGTGTACAAGAAGTGAGCCCTTTTCAAATAAAGGAAAACTCTGGAATGAGGGGGCATATGATGAAATTAAGAGTAAACAGGCTTATGAGGAATCTAAGAAAATATTAGTTCACAGAAAGGGTAGTGGAAGCATGGAATGGCCTCCCAGTGGAGGTCGTGGAGATGAGGACTGTGTCAGAATTTAAGAAAGCATGGGACAGGCACATGGGATCCCTTAGGAAAAGGAAGAGTTAATGGTTACAGAGGATGGGCAGACTGGATGGGCCTTTATCTGCTGTCATGTTTCTGTGTTTCTATCCTACACTCTATGAACCTTATGTGGCCCTGTGGGAAAGCACAGGTCCTCATCCTTCCTCATGCTACCCAGTGGGGAAGCATATCCACCTAGTAAGGGTAAAAACACTCAAGTGTATTTGAAATGGTTTCGTTTTGCAGTGGCAGATGGTGGAGAGGAGGAGTAGCCTATTAGAACTGTGTCCTGAAAACTAGGGAACCTAGAGTTCAAATTCTGATTCTCCCAATTATATATATATATATATTTTTTTTTTTTTTGTGCACTTATAAGTATAATCATAGGTATTTAGCCTTGGAAAAGTAAACATAGATAATTTATGATTGTAACCTCTCTCAGCCTTCACTTCCCAAATATCAAGGCCTGATATATAAATCTTCATACTCAACCAACTTCACATACATCTGCTTCAAAACACGGAACGCACTACCAAAAGCCCTCAAATGTATGTACAACTACTTAACATTCTGAAAACCCCTTTTTAGAAAACTCTTCAACAATCCCACATAATCAAACTGACCACCAACTGCCATACCATGATACCAGAGCGTTAACAGAACATGATTCAAGGACAGATCTAACTTCTAAAGGATATTGTAACATGTCTACCTGAAGTAACTTGTAAGCCACATTGAACCGACTACCTGATTGGAAAATATCAGATACAAATGCATAAATAAATAAATAAATAACTATGTCAAAGGCCTTACTGAAATCCAAATAGACTACATACAGTGCATGTCCACCAGTCAATCAATCAGATTTGTTTGGCATGATTTTCCTTTGGTGAAACCATGTTGCCTTGGATCTTATAACCTATTGGATTCCAGGAAACACTCTTGTTTACTTGAACAGTGCCTCTATTACCTTTCCAACCACTGAAGTAAGACTTATCGACCAATAGCTTCCTACTTCTTCTCTGTCTCCACTTGTGTGAAGAGGAACCACATCCGCTCTTCTCCAATCCTGCAGAACATCCCCCATCTCCAAGGGCTTATTAAATTAAAAGGGCCTGCCAGAACCTCTCTGAGCTCCCTCAAGATCCTGGGATGGATCCCATCTGGCCCCATGGCTTTGTCCACGTTCAGTTTTTGAAGTTGTCCATAAATATTTTCTTTTGTAAATGGTGCAATATCAGCTTCATTTTCATATGTACCTTTATCGGCCGACTGAGGTTCTATTCCAGGATTTTCTTCAGTGAAGAAAGAAGTATTTGTTAAGCACATCCGCTTTTTCCTAATCACTCTCCACATAACGGTTCATAGTTTCTTTCAGCCTTACAATTCCATTTCTAGTCTTCCTTCATTCACTAATATAACTGAAAAAGGGCTTGGCACCATTCGTTATGTCTTTAGCCATTTCTTCTTCTGCCAGAGTTTTTGCCAGCCACATTTCTCTATTCTTTCAGTTTTATCTGGTAATCTCTTATGTGTTCTTTTGTATTTCATGAAAGCCACCTTGTTTTCCTTTATTTTGTCAGTGACTTGTTTGGTGAACCATATCAGTTTCCTTTTTCTCTAGTTCTTGTTAATCTTCCTTATATAAAGATCTGTCTTTTATAATTTCAAAGAAACGACAATACAGACTAGGAAACACAATGGCATCAGTTCAGCATACATACTGCAACATCAATGCAAAAGCAGCATTAGGAATCAATAAGATGAGCCTAACCGATAACACTTCAACATCTGTTTAAATGATACAATACACTACTGAGATTTCGAAAACAATTGCAGCTTATTCCATGTTTGAGGTCCGGCTACAGAAAGAGTACCAGTTCTGGTAATTTGTAATTGCAAGCACCTCAAATCAGGTGTTAAAAGTAAACCAGCATGAGCAGAACACAATGCCCTAGTCGGTACATAGTGCTGGAAAGCAGTACGCAAATAGGGGGAGTCATGATATAATCCCTGATGAACCAATAACAGTAGTTTAAATTTAATCCATTACATAACCATGCTCATCAACTGCTACAGGGGTAGCCAGTGCAGATGTCGCAACAAAGGAGATACATGGTCAAATTGTGAAAGGCCATGAAGTGAGCCTTTTTCAAATAAAGGAAAACTCTGGAATGAGGGGGCATATGATGAAATTAAGAGTAAACAGGCTTATGAGGAATCTAAGAAAATATTAGTTCACAGAAAGGGTAGTGGAAGCATGGAATGGCCTCCCAGTGGAGGTCGTGGAGATGAAGACTGTGTCAGAATTTAAGAAAGCATGGGACAGACACATGGGATCCCTTAGGAAAAGGAAGAGTTAGTGGTTACAGATGATGGGCAGACTGGATGGGCCTTTATCTGCTGTCATGTTTCTGTGTTTCTATCCTACACTCTATGAACCTTATGTGGCCCTGTGGGAAAGCACAGGTCCTCAACCTTCCTCATGCTACCCAGTGGGGAAGCATATCCACCTAGTAAGGGTAAAAACACTCAAGTGTATTTGAAATGGTTTTGTTTTGCAGTGGCAGATGGTGGAGAGGAGGAGTAGCCTATTAGTTAGAACTGTGTCCTGAAAACTAGGGAACCTAGAGTTCAAATTCTGATTCTCCCAATTATATATATATACCAGTCGAGCAACTGTTGCTGTTGCCATATCCAGAAGGATGATAGGCTGCATGGAGAGAGGCATAATCAGAAAAAGAAAGGAGGTACTGATGCCCCTTTACAAGTTATTGGTGCGGCCCCACTTGGAGTATTTTGTTCAGTTTTGGAGGCCATCTCGCAAAGAACATAAAGGGACTAATTTTTGAAACAGAAAAACATCCAACAAGCAGCACGAATTGCTATTTTTAGGTTTAAAAAATGTGATAGTGTTTCTCTTTACATGGCTAAATTGCATTAGCTCCCAGTTTGCAAAGTATATTGTTTAAATCTGTTTGATTTTTCTTGCTATTTATGGCCTTACATTAGAACTTGTGACCAATTTAATTTGTGTACCTCTCTCTAGAATTTCGTCCTGGCTAAGGTCTTTGAAGGTTCTTCATCCTCTAAGTACTGGAAGGGTGCGATTTTCCAGGATGACTAGTTCTATCTTATTCTCCTTTACAATTTCCAAATGGAATCTTTAACCTTAGGACACTAGATTAGATCTATTTTGTCTTTCATAAAATGCTCAAGACTCTTTTATTTGATAATAACTATATTTGAATGAGGTGAGATATTGTTGGAAACATAATTCTGTGATGTTGTATTTTGAGCCATTATTGTGAACGGCATTGGACCCAGGTATGGGGGATATAGCAGTATACAAGAGATGAATTAGTATTGGTATTTTAAAGACATTTTTCTGTGCAGTTCATATGAGGTGCATCCAAATTGAGTGTTTTTGGGTGTGTTGGGGTGGGATTTGGACTTTTCCAAAACTTGGATGTTTTCTGCCATAATGGAACAAAGCAAAAATGTCCAGGGCTAAAAATTAAATGTTTTGGTCTAGACCTGTTTCAATCATGACTAAGTCACAAAAAGGTGCCCTAAATGACCACTGGAGGGATTACGGCATGACCCCCTTATTCCTCGACCCCTCTACCCCCCTCCTCCAAAGATGTGAAATGTATGACAGCTTCAGATGTTACGGCCAATTCTATTAGAGCAGCAAGCAGGTCCCTGGAGTAGCCTAGTGGTTGGTGCAGTACACTGTAGAGAAGGGGACCAGGCCCATATCCAACTTTAACGGCTTGCAAAACCCACCAAAAACCTACTGACACCTGCAGCCATAAGGGATATTGTAGTGGTGTACAGTTGGGTACAGTAGGTTTTGGAGGGCTCACCATACAATATGCTGGGGGTAATGGTGAGATGTATACCTGGGACTTTTTATGTGAAGTCCACTGCAGTGCCCCCTAGGGTGGCCAACTGCTCTGCTGGGATGTCTGTGTGGCCAGTCTACTAAGCATGCTGCCCTCCCCCCAGACATCCCAATGGCTTGTTTTTATGTGTTTTTCTCTTGGACTTTTTTTTTTTTTTTTTATGGTCCAAAAAGATAGATTCTCAGAGCACAAAAACCTCTAGCAAATGGCCATTTTTGAAATTAAAAGATAGATGTTTTTCTAGTTCGAAAATCTCTATCTTCGCCACTTGATTTTTGAACATCTTCAGCAAAACGTCCAAAATTGGATTTAGGCATCATATTGAAAATGCCCCTCAAAAAGACTTGGGGCCTGCAAAAAGACTTAGGGCCTCTTTTACGAAACCGCACTAGCGATTCCCATGCGATAAATGGGCTTTATTGGCATTGCCGCACCGGGAATCACTAGTGCGATTTAGTAAAAGAGGCCCTTGGAATAGTTCAGAGGAAGGTGATAAAAATGGTAGGGGGTTTACACCAAAAGACCTATAAGAGACTTGAACGGAGAGATAGGGGAGCTATGTTTAAATACTTGAAAGTTATTAATATGCAAACAAATCTTTTTTAGAGACAGGGAAAGTAAAACTAGGGATCAGGAATTGATGTTGCAGGGTGGCAGACTTTGGAGTAACATCAGGAAAATGTTTTACATAGAGGGTAGTGGATGCCTGGAATATTCTCCCAGTGGAGGAGGTGGAGACAAAACTAGTGATGGAATTTAAAAATGAATGAGATAAACACAGGCCTCCTGATATTCAAAGCAATTTAAGTGGGCAGGAGGGATTCCTTCCCACTTAAATCACTTTGAGACTCTCAACTGCCAGTATTCAGTGGCACTATACCGGGCAGTGCTGCTGACTATCATCTCTGATCACCCATGTTGAAAATGGGCAAGTCAGGGGTGGTACAAGGGGCAGCGCTGGGGAAGAACCGACTGTTATGCGGGTGCCCTCAATATTCAGTGCTGGGACCTGCATAGCTAAGTGATTTTAAATAGGACAGCTCAATAGCTGTCCTAATTTTGGCCACTTAGCTATGTGGGTCCCTGCTGAATATTGACCAGAAACCACATACTTTCCCCCCTCCTAGCCATCTCTCAGCCCCCCCCCCCCCCCCCGGAACCAGTGAGAGGTCGCAGCAGCCATTTTCTCATGGCAGCCAAAAGGGGCAGGAGTGAGAGAACTTCACTCCTGTCCTCATTGCACCCACTGAACCAGCCAGGGATAGGAGGCAGACGTGGGGGAGGGGGGCTATCTAGACTTGGGGGGGGGTAGGGGGATGTTCCGGGGAGGGGGTTTCTTACTGTAGCAGGCTGGGGATAGGGTATATAGGAGGAGGTGGCTGGTTCTGGGGGCCAGGAGGTGGCTCGGCCAAGAAAAAAAATAAAAAAAAAGTTATGCAGGTCCCAGCTGAATAACTGTGCTACATGGATGCCAGCTGAACATTGGCCAGGACATGAGCGAGAAATTTTGGACATAGGATGGAGAGGTAGGAGGGAGAGATGCTGCAGGGGGTGAGAAGGAAAAATATTGAACAAGGGGGTGGAGTGGAAGGGAGGGAGGGAGAGATGCTGTGTGGGGAGGGAGAAGAAAGAGAGATGTTAGACATGGGATGCAAAGAAGGGCAAGAGGAAGAGAGAGAAACGGAGATGGTGGACAATGTCAGAGGGAGAAGGGAACAGATGTTCGACATGTGGATGAAGGAGGGAGAGTTGCATAGGAGGGAGAAGGAAGAAAGAAGGAGATGTTAGATCCAGGGGCAGAAGAGATGCTGGAGAATGGGAAAGAAGGGAGAGGGAGAAATGCTAGACCGTGGGAGAAGGGGCAGGAGGGAAGAGAGAAGGGATGGGAAGATGCTGGGAAGAGGGAGTAGAAGAAACAGGGAGATGTCAGGCTATGAGGGTGGGGAGGGGAGAAAGGAGGAGCAGGTGCAGGTGTAGAAGGGCAGAGGGAGGAAGATGCTGAGAATGGTGGAACTATGTGGGAGAAGCCGTGGGGGGGGGGGGGGGGAGAGGTGGAAAGGAAATGAATAATAAGATAGTGATTAGTCAGTGGTAGAAATATAGTAATGGGGAGTAGATTAAAGATGAAAGGGAATGGAAGGCTGGGGAAGGAGTAAGATGCAGAATGGGAGAGCTAGTGGGCGAGAGAAAGAGATGGAATTTGATAGGTAGCGAGAAAAGTAATGGGAAGGGGAAGGTGAGAAAGTGGGTGAAACGAGTCAACAGAGAGGCAGTAAAGACAAAAGGAGAAGAAAGAATTAAAAAGGAAAGATTGATGTGGAAGATGCAGGCGTGGTGAGCACAGGCAAGAGGAGAAAAAATAAATGTACAGAAGCCGCTTGAAGAAGAATTAGCACAAGACAGACAGGAAAGCAGAAAAGAGAAACTGGAACCAACATGATGAAAAATTAAAATGTCCAGACAACAAAGGTAGAATTTTTTTTTTTTAATGTATTAAGTGGAATATGGTTTATGGTTTATTATTATCCTTGATATACTGCTCTTCCTTAAACTAATAATAAAGGGAATCACAATATAAAATTAAAACAGGTAAAATGTAGGGTTGCACATTCAACACTTTTTAACGCATCAAGCTGCCTGTTCCTTGTTCTGGTACTTATCTTTCTGTCCCTTTCCTCCTCTTCCAGACTCTCACCAGGCACTCCTGCATCTTTTTCTCTCCAGCCACCCTACTTTCTCTCCTACCCCTGATCCAGCAGCCTTTTCTCTCCTGCCACCCCACGTTCTCTGGCATCTCATTCTCCCTCCCCCTCCCCCTGGCGGCCCTCTGAACTTGCCTTGTATACACTGCAGCATTAAGCACATGTTGCTCCTCTGTAACCGGAGTCCCCTCTCTCTAGTGCCTCTTCTGATAAAACTTCCTGTTTCCTGTGGGCAGGACACTAAAGAAGGAGGGCTGCAGTAACAGAGGAGCAGTGTGTGCTTAACGCTACCATGTGTACAAGGCAAGTTCAGAGGACCACCAGGGGGAGAGAGAGGGATAATGAGATGCCAGAGAATGTGGGGTGGCAGAAGAGAAAAGGCTGCTGGAGTGTGTGTATGTGGGGGGGGGGGGGGGGAACGCAGGGCAGCTGGAAAGAAAAACCTGCAGGAGTGTCCGCGGGGTGGGGGGGGGGGGATGAGATGGTGCCTAAGGAGAGAAGGGGAAGGAGTTGGTGCCCACGGAGGGGAAATGAAGGGAAGAGAGGAGATGGTGCCCACAGAGGGGAGGAGAGACCAAAGGAGATGGTGCCCAGGGAGTGGAGAAGAGACTGGAGGATATAGTGCCCATGGAGGGGAAGAGAGAGGATCGGAGGAGATGGTGCCCACAGAGAGGTGAAGAAAAGTGGAGGAGAGAAAAGAAATAGTGAGGAGAGAGGAGGCCCTGAAAACAGAGTTCAGAGCACAGACAGAGGAGCAGAACCAGAGACAGAGAATAAGATGATTAGAAAAATAAAATAACTGGACAACAAAGGTAAGAAAAATAATTTTATTTTCAGTTTAGTAACTGAAGTATAGTATGTCAGTTTTGAGAAGGTAAAATTATGTATCATACCTGATAATTTTCTTTCCATTAATCATAGCTGATCAATCCATAGACTGGTGGGTTGTGTCCATCTACCAGCAGGTGGAGATAGAGAGCAATCCTTTTGCCTCCCTATATGTGGTCATGTGCTGCCGGAAACTCCTCAGTATGTCGATATCAAAGCTCCATCTGCAGGACTCAGCACTTAGAGAATTACACCCACAAAGGGACACTCTGCCCAGCTCACCACCGCCGAAACGGGGGAGGGGAATTAACCCAGCTCATCCCCACACAAGTGGGGGAGGGGAATCCGTCCAGCTCATCCCCGCGGAGCGGGGGAGGGACACCACCCTGCCGATGCGGGGGGGATCTGGCTTATCCTGCAACCGCAACCGCGGGAGGAGCTGACTGACCCTAACACCGCCGAAGCGGGAGGGGTACAAAGCTGCCCTACAGCCACACGAAGCGGGAGGGAGCGCCGGCAGAATTTATGTCTCAATCCAGCCCCGTAAAACGGAGGGGAGAGGAATGCAGCAGCTCACTGTAACACAAAATCATCTCAACTCCTGAAGAATCCAATTGAAAAAACTTGAACACGAAGTCCTCCTGAACAGGAACTGAAGACTAAACTTGAACCTGAAATGCAACCAGAATAAAAACAGTACAGATATCTGGGAGGGGCTATGGATTGATCAGCTATGATTAATGGAAAGAAAATTATCAGGTATGATACATAATTTTACCTTCCATATCATCATGCTGATCAATCCATAGACTGGTGGGATGTACCGAAGCAGTACTCACCCAGCGCGGGACATAGAAATCCCTGACCGCAACACTGAAGCTCCAAACCGGGCCTCCGCCCGAGCAGCCACAGTCAAGCGGTAATGCCTGGAGAAGGTATGAGCCGATGCCCAAGTTGCCGCCTTGCAAATCTCTTCCAAGGAGACGGACACGGCCTCCGCCATCAAGGCCGCCTGAGCTCTAGTGGAGTGAGCCTTCAGCCGGATAGGCGGCACCTTCCCCGCGGCCACATAAGCCGCTGCAATGGCTTCCTTGACCCATCTTGCCACTGTAGGCTTAGCAGCCTGCAGACCCTTACGAGGACCTGCAAACAGGACAAACAGATGATCCGACTTCCGGAAATCATTGGTCACTTCCAAGTATCTGATGATGACTCATCTCACAGCTAGATATTTGAGAGCAGAGTACTCCTCTGGGTAGTCCTTCCTATGAAAGGATGGGAGACAGAGCTGCTGATTCACATGGAAGCGAGAAACAATCTTGGGCAGGAAGGAAGGCACTGTGCGAATAGACACTCCTGCCTCAGTGAACTGCAGAAAGCGCCTGGAGCTTGGAAACTCTTCTGGCTGAAGTGATAGCCACCAAAAAGACTGCTTTCAACGTCAGGTCTTTCAGAGATGCCCTCGACAAGGGTTCAAAAGGCGGCTTCTGCAAGGCTCTTAGCACCAGATTGAGATCCCACGCAGGTACCACTGAGTGCAGAGGAGGGCGCAGGTGATTAACTCCCTTGAGAAAGCGCACCACATCTGGCTGCAAAGCCAGGGAAGCACCCTTCAGGCGGCCCCTGAAGCAAGCCAGAGCCGCTACCTGGACTTTAAGGGAACTGAGCGACAGGCCTTTCTCCAGACCTTCTTGCAGGAACGCCAACACTGAAGAAATTGGAGCAGTGAAGGGAGAAAGGGAGGCAGCCTCACACCACGATGCAAAGGTACGCCAAACCCTGGCATAAGCAGTAGAAGTAGAGCGCTTCCTCGCTCTCAGCATAGTGGCGATGACCTTGTCTGAGAAGCCTTTCTTCCTCAGACGCTGCCGCTCAATAGCCAGGCCGTAAGACCACGGGACCCTGATGCAACAGGCTCTGCTCCGCTGGCAGTCGCAGAGGTCCGTCCACTGAGAGCCTGATCAAGTCCGCATACCAGGGACGTCTGGGCCAGTCCGGACCCACCAGGATTACCCGGCCCGGATGCTTTGCCACCCGGTCTAGCACTCTGCCCAACATGGGCCAGGGAGGGAACACATAGAGAAGCTCCTGTGTCGGCCACTGTTGGAGAAGAGCATCTACTCCCAGAGATCGAGGGTCCCGTCCTCTGCTGAAAAAGCGCGGCACTTGGCAATTGGCTGATGACGCCATCAGATCTAGGCTCGGCTGGCCCCAGCGCTTCGTGATGTCCAAGAACGCCTGAGCTGATAGCTGCCACTCTCCGGGATCCAAGGTAGGGTGACTGAGAAAGTCCGCCTTGACATTCATGACTCCAGCAATGTGGGCCGCCGACAGCTGTTCCAGGTTCGCTTCCGCCCACTGGCATAGATTCATGGCCTCCTTGGCTAGAGGGGCGCTCTTGGTACCTCCCTGGCGATTGACATAGACCACAGCTGTGGCATTGTCTGACAGGACCCGTACTGGCTTCAACGCCAGTACCGGGAGAAACTCCAAAAGCGCCAACCGAATGGCTCTGATTTCCAGGAGGTTGATAGACCACTTTGCCTCTGCAGGAGTCCAGAGCCCCTGCGCTGTCCTTCCCAAGCAATGGGCTCCCCAGCCCGTCAAAGAGGCGTCCGTCGTGACGACAACCTACTCCGGGGTCAAAAGAGGCATCCCTGCGGACAACTTGTCTGTCCTCAGCCACCAGCTCAGCGCCTTGCGCACCGCTAGGTCCAAGGGAAGGCGCACAGCGTAATCCTCCGACACTGGAGTCCAGCGCTGCAGCAGAGAGAGTTGTAGTGGTCTCTTATGAGCCCTGGCCCAGGGCACTACTTCCATCGTGGCCGTCATAGAGCCCAACAGCTGCACATAGTCCCAAGCCCGAAGAGGAGAGGCTACTAGGAACTGGTCCACCTGAGCCTGAAGCTTGACAATTCGATTGTCCGGCAGGAACACTCTGCCCACTTGGGTGTCGAAACGAACTCCCAGATATTCCAGGGACTGAGTCGGGCGCAGCTGGCTTTTCTCCCAGTTGATGATCCACCCCAGGGAGCTCAGAAGAGCAATCACCCGGTCTACAGGTCTGCCGCACTCTGCATAAGAGGGGGCTCGGATCAACCAGTCGTCCAAATAAGGATGGACTTGTACTCTTTCCTTTCGTAGGAAGGCCACGATGACCACCATTACTTTGGAGAAGGTCCGCGGAGCAGTAGCCAACCCGAACGGGAGGGCTCTGAACTGGAAGTGTCGGCCCAGGACTGCAAAACGCAGAAAGCATTGATGAGGAGGCCAGATGGGAATATGCAGGTAAGCTTCCTTGATGTCCAAGGATTCCAGGAACTCCCCTGCCTTCACTGCCGCTATAAGAGAACGGAGAGTCTCCATTCGGAAGTGCCGAACTTTCAAGGCCCGATTGACCCCTTTGAGGTCGAGGATAGGCCGTACAGAACCTCCTTTCTTTGGTACCACAAAGTAAATGGAGTAACGTCCCTTGCCAAGCTGATCTTCTGGCACCGGAACGACCGCACCCAGGCGGATCAGATTGTCCAAAGTCTGCTGCACTGCCACAGCTTTGACCGGAAACTTGCAGGGAGAGTGTACAAACCCGTCTCTTAAGGGTCGGCAGAACTCTATCTTGTAGCCGTCTCTGATGACTTCCAGCACCCAAGCGTCTGAAGTTACCCTGGTCCACTCGCCCAGAAACGAGGACAGGCGTCCTCCAATCTGCACTGGGCCATGGACCAGGGCCCCGTCATTGGGTACGAGACCCTGGGGGAGGACCGGAGGAAGCACCTCCGGGACGGCGGTCTCTGCGAAAGGAATGCTGCTTGGGGGAGAAGTTCCTCTTGAAGGAAGAGGGGGCAGAAGAGCCCGACTTGCCCGGGCGATACAGACGGGCTTCCTGAAACCGTCCTTTGGCGTTACCGGGGCGAGCACTGGCCCGAGCCCTGACCTCTGGTAACCTCTTGCCCTTAAGACGTGCCGAGATCGGTCACAATTTTGTCCAGCTCGACCCCAAAAAGCAGCTTGCCTTTAAAAGGCAACTTAGCCAGGCGAGACTTAGAGGCGTGGTCCGCAGACCAATGCTTCAGCCAAAGCCACCGCCCGCGCAGAGACTGTCTGAGCCATACCTTTAGCTGAGGCTCTCAAGACATCATACAGCAAGTCTGCCAAATAAGCCAAGCCCGATTCCAGGGCCGGCCAATCAGCCCTCAAGGAAGGATCCGAGGGGGAAGCCCGCTGCACAATCGTCAGGCACGCCCTGGCCACATAGGAGCCGCAAACTGAGGCCTGCAAACTTAAAGCAGCCACCTTGAAGGACGACCTTAAGGCCGCCTCCAATCTTCTGTCTTGGGCGTCCTTTAGGGCCGTGCCACCTTCCACCGGCAATGCCGTTTTCTTAGTCACAGCAGTGATTAAAGAATCCACGGTAGGCCAAAGAAAGGCCTCCCATTCACCTTCAGGCAGAGGATAGAGGCGGGACATAGCCCTAGCCACTTTGAGGCTCGCTTCTGGGACATCCCATTGAGCCGAAATCAAGGTGCGCATGGCCTCATGCACGTGGAAGGTTCTAGACGGGCGCTTCGTCCCCAGCATAATGGCGGAGCCAACAGAGGCTGAGGGAGAGACGTCCTCCGGAGAGGAAATCTTCAAAATGCTCATGGCCTGCACTAACAGGTTGGGCAAATCCTCTGAGCGAAAGATCCGCGCTGCAGAGGGGTCATCCGCTCCATCCGAGCGGGAATCCGTCTCCTCCAAGGAATCCCCAAAGGACCGTTGGGAGAACTCAGATACGCTGCCCTCATCTACATCAGAGGAGACAGAGTCCTCTAGGGCCTGGAAATCCACCCGAGGGCGTTTGCTTCCGGAGGCCTCAACCCCTTTATCAGACAGGGGGGCAGGGGCAGCGTTTTGCATAAGAAAAGCCTGATGCAGCAGCAAAATGAACTCAGGGGAGAATCCCCACGGACAGTGCACTTCTGCAGCTTGGGCCACGGCCCTAGCCGCACCCTCAACCGGCGCTCGCAAGAGCGGGGGAGAAACGTGCTGCGCATCCAAAATGGCGTCCGCGCGAAACTCCGAGAAGGAGCCGCGCGGGAAGAACGGCGCTTAACTTTGGCCGCTTTCTTACCGTCGCCCGAATCAAGGGCGACCATAGTATTAACGTCTCCCAGCTCGAGGGCGGCCCAAGAAGAAGCCGTCCGAGCAGAGTGGCCGGCCAACATGGAATGGGCGAGCAGCGGGGGATGGGCGCTTATGGCGGGAAAAACCGCCGCACCGGAGGAAGAACCGGGACACTGACCGGCCTCCAAACTGATGCTTAACAAAGGCGATTCAGGTTTTGAAATCCCCGCATCCCCGCTAGACGCACCCACGCGGTCCGAGGAGCGAATCCTCGTGCCCTCGCCCTCCGACGCCATAAGCCACGTGGAGACCGAACGGGGAACCCCCTGCCCGCTATAAAAAGGTAAAATTACCTGCTTCTCGCTCCGAGCTGTAACGAACTGGTGTCCCAGTGAGCAGCTGCAATAAACATTGAAATAAACGCCCTTAAAGACGTCCACAAAATTTTTTTTTTTTAAACGGAGCCAGCGGGAGGGGGGAGAAAAGGAGGGACCTGGCACCACCAGGTTTGCACTTGCTCAAGAAGAGCCCTCAACCCCAGGTACTCAACAAAACCTAAAAATTAGGCTTGGAGACCTAGCCAGAGCTGCTGCTGTGTGTGACCACCACCTGCTGAGATAGAGAACATACTGAGGAGTTTCCGGCAGCACATGACCACATATAGGGAGGCAAAAGGATTGCTCTCTATCTCCACCTGCTGGTAGATGGACACAACCCACCAGTCTATGGGATTGATCAGCATGATGATATGGAATTTACATCTGATGTCTATATGTTGCACTATAGAGGTGAAAATGTGATGGGAATACCTTATGCAATTAAGTGCATGATTAAAAATTTTAATCGCGATTAGTCATGCGATTAAAATAACATCAAGTAACAGATAGCCAATATACTAGAGAGAGAGAGACTCGCAAAGATCAGTGAATAGATTCATAAATTGTAAACTTTCTTAAATAATATGTTAGTTTTGGAAAATGTGCATAGCAGATGTCTTTGTATTGTGTTCAGTATAAAAGGAAATGCATTTCTGTTTTTATTTCTCCAGTGTTGCAGTACATGCTGCCCAGTTCAATTTTTGTGATCCCTTGTATCTGTATTTGGTGACGGTCTGTCAGTAATAGCAGATGGTAAGATTGGAGGGTAGCTGGTGGGATCTCCAAGCATCGTCAGCTGAGGACCTTCTTCTCCAAAGGTGGTCAGAACTCCCTTCTACCAAGCTCTGCAGTCAGGGGCAGCATCCTTGAGTCACCAACAACTAAGCATGTGTGGGGTGCCGGCTCAGGGATGTGGTTGCTATTTATATTGAGTTGTGTGATGCCGGGGTTGGGTGGGGGCAGAGAAAATGGTTGTGTCCACCCATCCTGGGCTCAGGTCCACCCTAAATTGGCTGTCTGGCTATGCCATTGTTCTGGGGGGCCGCAAAGCGCAGCAGTTGCCAAAGCAAAATAATAGATCCTGACAGGGAGACAAACTCAAAGAACCATCAATACTGTTTTTCGTTTATCGTTGACCTGCATGAAGGGTGGAAAATGTTCAAACAGCTCATTTACCTGGGTAAATGAATTTTAGAAATGACCTTCATTACATGCATACAAAGTTTAATATTTAAAAGTATGATGTCTAATTATTCAACTTTACAGATGTTGTTGGAGAGGTCATATTGGGATGATCTTGATTGTCGAGCTTAATTATCAACAAGCTAGAGGCCTGAAAGTTAATTGAAGGGGGAGGGGATGCCTTTGCACCATTCCTGTTGTATCCTTACAGCTTTCAGTGCAATGCCGTTACTTCGTCAACACGTTATAATCCTAAAGGTGATGTCATTGGCTTCTGCTCTGTGCTTCTCCTGTCTGTGTGACTGATGCCTCTGAGCTGATTTCTTCACCTTCTTCTGGCCTGTGCGGTGAACTACAGGCTCCTCCTAGCCCAAAGTGGAGCAGGAGACAGGCCATCCCTGTACATTGTTCATTTTGAGCAGGACAGCCATGGTTATTTCTAGGTAGGGGAGAATGCTCTGTTGGAGATGATTAACTAGAGAGCGCCTCGAGAGCTCCTTTTAACTTTGCTCGTTAACTGGCCACCATGACAGCAACGGTTAGCCCACCTTTAAGCTGTAAGCACTATTTGAGCAGCATTTCCTGCTCTGCATGATCTGAGAAGCAGGAGCTAGGACCTGGAATTAAGCTGTTCTGCTTGTTAGTGCCATGGGTTAACCACCGTTATTACTATAGGGCTAGAAAAATGTAGTTAACAAATTAGCCCACCTGTAAAAATAGCTCTTTTATCCTACCTGAACTGATACTTTCACTTGGGCAGAGTGTATGCTGTGATGAGCATAAGACTCTCAGGAAATCATTTTTCAGCCTCCTGACTCAGCGTGCATATAGGGTCAGAGCTGTGAGTAGATGTCAATCCTTGCTTTGGCCTTTTGGTTGAAATCAGGGATGAACTATCATTTGTGACAAAATGTCATTTGCTGACAAGAGTGCACACTGTTGTTAGAGACTGTGCACTATCCACTGGATAGATCACAGATCTGCGTGTAAACTACTAATTAAGCAATCAGTTATTGGAGTTAACAAGCACTTAATGGGCTGCAATTAGGAGTTATGTGTGGATCTATTCTATTGCACCTATAGCATACAAATCCAAAGAGGGCGTTCAATGTTATAGAATGCTGTCATTTACACATCTGGCACCACCAGCATTTAAATGTCAGCAGGCATAAATGCTTCTGCTCACCTTTTCAGTAGTAGCTCAAGGTGAGTTATACATTCAGGTATACTGGATATTTCCCTGTGGCAATGGAAGGCTAAGATTACAGAGGGTTCAGTGACTTGCCTAAGAGCACAAGGAGCAGCAGTGGGATTTGAGCCGGCTACCTCTGGATGTTAAGGCTAGTACCCTAACCACTAGGCCATGCCTCCAATCCACAAAGGTAGGCACAAAGTGTGTACTAAGGGGCCCTTTTACTAAGCAGCGGTAAAAAGTGGTCTGCGGTAGTTTGGATGCGTGAAATTGGTGCGCGCTGGGCCATTTTTACCACGGCTGGGAAAAAGATTTTTTTTTTTTTTTAATGGGGCAGTAAATGGTTGTGTGCTAAAATTAAAAGTAGTGCGTGGCTACTGCCTGAGCACTTACTGCCACTAATTGACCTAGCAGTAAGGGCTCACGTGTTACTCATGCGGTAATCAGGCAGCGAACGCTAGTGTGGCCGCACTGCTGATTACCACCGGGAACGTCTCCCCCCCCCCCCCCCCCATCTGTGGTAGAAAACAAAAATATATTTTCTACAGCAGGAAACGGTGCGTGCCAACTTCGAAATTACCACCGGTGCCCACGCTACCCTAGCGGTAGTGTCGATTTGGTGCGCACTACCCATGCTTTAGCCCTACCGCTGCTTAGTAAAAGGGCCTCTAAGCTAGTATTCTATAATGGTCATTCTGCACAGAGCAGTCTTTGCAAGATACTAGCTTAGTGTGGATCATGCCGGCCCCTAACTGTGGGTGGCATTTATTGAATTCCCCCAGTGTGTAAAGAGATCACTTTTCTTATAGAGTGCATAGGAGCCAACTTTTCAAAATGATTGGGGGTGCTGAAAAATTTGTTTTGTTTACAGGTGGTGCATTCCCTCCTCCTCCCTCTCCCCTCCTCCCCCATTCATATCCAGCAATTCTCCTCTCTCCCCTACCCTCCCCTCCCCTCCCCTCCCCTCATCCATGTCCAACAAGTCTCATCTCCCCCCTGCCCTCTCTTCCATGTCCAGCGATTTCTCCTCTCTCCCCTCTCCTCCATGTCCAGTGATTTCTCCTCTCTTTTTCTCAATGGTTTGTGCACTCATGATAGTTCGTACATGCATAAAGTATTGGGAAAAGACTGTTCGCTCATTAAGAACACACCCTTTACCTTATAAGGCACATTCTTTTCTAAAATCGCTGTTTTTTTCATATACATTAAAGAGTTTGGGGGCATTTTCGCAATGATGATGTCATCAATGACTTTTGGCGAGAAGGTGGTGTTTGTAATGGCAGCATCGCTGGTTTGTTATACAATTTGCTCTGGCACACACACTGCTGCATGTCTGGAAATTCGATTTTCAGGTTAAAACGCTGTTTTTTTAAATCACTTTTCAATCAGGATTCATTTTTAGTTTCACTTTGTTCATAATACTGTTTTAGGGTTATCTTTTAGCATTTTTTATGAGAGGTTTAGATTTTTATGAAGCTTCAAGTATATAAATTCAGGTAATGATTATGGTTTTAATGTTTTAATGCACAAAAAATGTGTTATTTTTGTATTATTGAGCTGCTGTATTAGTGCACATGAGCAGTGTTACAAAGCTTCCTGCTTAAATATAATGCAGGCTACCTATGGATTTAAAGTTACAGTGCCTTAAAATGGTTCACCTTTTTTGGGAGTTTTAACAAAGGTTTCTGTGGTTCACCTCTGAATGATTGAGCTTCTGTAGTTATATATTTGCTCTGTATTATTATTAGAATGTTTTATTTATGGGTTTGATGAACTATACTTCTATAAGGGAAACAAGTCCCCTCCCCAGCGAAATCCGCTTAATATGAACTCAGGAAACTAATATTGAGGTAAGCAAAAAGAATTATTTCTCAGGAGGAAAAAGCCTGAAGAAGCTCCTCTTCTGCTAATAATAGCCAGAAGAGGGCTAGGACTTCTTCATCATGGGCAAAAAAACCTCCTGGTAAAAATCGCTTGCCTTCATACAGCAATAATTTCCAAAGGAACTTAACATAAAGAAGCTTGCATCTCTTCTATCTTCTACTGTGTTAATGTTTACACAGCTATAATTTCAAAAGGTACTTAGCTCGAGGAAGCATGCTTCTCGTAGGTATTCCTCTGTTCTCCTGACCATGGTCAACGTTGGCCCCCGTTTCACCACTGCTGCTTCAGAACCACCAGTCAATTATTTTTCCGTTCAATATGCCGACGGATGCAAGAGGCATATAATAAAAACAAATTAAAAACAATTATAATTAAAAGCAAAAGCTAGGCTGATAAGACAGAACACCATGATAATAAAACAAAACACCATGATAATAAACCATGACAATATGAACTGATACCATAAACATCAGAATAATAAAATGAATGTTACAGTATACATACAATCAGAAAAATATAATCATCAATATATAAATAATACAAAATAAATTGAATATATAAATTACTTTATAAACCATAACATATAATAAAAATGAGATATATAATATACAGGCGCAGTGGTGCTGAAGCATGTCGGGCTTTTTTTGTAATATAAAAAATTGATTTTGAAGTCTGGGTATATTCACCTGAGACCACTCCTGCTTGCATTTTAATATAAAATTGATTTAGAGCTTTTAAATACCTTGCTGCTTTTTTATTCACCACATTTGAAGTGACAGCTGATGTCATTTCTTCACAGGGAGGCTAATTCCTAAGGAGTTTATCATCCCAAATTTAGAGCTCTTTTTATTGAGCTGCGGGAAAAACAGTTCTGTAAACCCCCCCCCCCCCCCAAAAAAAAAATGGCCACGTGGTGAGATAACTCTCACCACGTGGCCATGCAGCGGGGAGTCCTTTCCGCTACCCACTGAGGTGGCAATAAGGGCTCCAGCGCTAACCCGGTGGTAATCTGCCCGATTATCGCTGAGTTACCACCACGCTAGCCATTTCTGGGGGGGGGGTGGTCTTTTTCCCCCGAAATGGCGCACGATCGGGGCAGGACTACCGCCGGCAGCCATGTTGGGCCTACCACAGCTCTGTAAAAGGGCCCCTTACAGACTTAGGGGCCTTTTATCAAGCTGCAGTAGGACTATCATGGCAATGGTGCGCGGCAAATCAGCCCTACTGTTGGGCTTGCTCAGGAGGCCAGCGGTAGTTCTTGCTGCCTCTGCACTCCATTTCCAAAACTAGGAACATTTAAAAAAATTTTACTCTTCATGACATTCATTCAGGAATGAATTTTAAAAAAAAGTACATTAAAACTATTGTCAAAGTAGGCAAGGTTAAAATTTGTTTAAAAAAATAGCTGTAAATTCGGGGGCTATATACTTAGATTTGAACCAGATTGTCAAAATCGTGTGACCTCCTGCGTAAAAATGTAACTGTAATATCCAACTAGGCACAGCACATTCTCACTTTGCTCATCGATAGAAGCAAAATGATAAATGACATCATTTAATTTACATGCTATGCTTTCGCTTTAAAACATGTGAACCGCGCTCACCCTGCTCTGTTGGCTTTACACATTTTTCCTATCCGCACGAAGAGTTTAAAAACAATGGTCACTGTGTAGGAAGGAAGAAAAAAACAACAACAACGTGAAAGCATTGTAGAAGCTGTACATAAAAGCTGGTGTGTGGTCTATATTGCCAGCGACATAAGAAGCACAAGATGCCCCGAGAAAATACAGATATGCTTTTGTGCACATGATCGGATGCATGCAGCCCCCCCCCCCCCCCCCCCTCCCGTTGTAGTTATGGGGGATGGGCAAAAACATACATTTAGGTACAGTGGAAGCGGCCGGGCACACTTAAATCCTTGCTGAACAGAAAGGAGGCACAGGATAAGCTGTCTAAAAAGCATTTTCTCTCCTTTTTTAACCTAAGCATTACTCGGACCGCCTTACGCATTTGTAATGCAAGGATGGAGCCTTGCAAGAGCACATCAGGGTATTGAGGAAGGAAGGCTTAATGTACTCTCATTAGAGAAGGCTATGGGAGGGGGAGGGATGCGTTCTCATTAGAGAAGGCTGGGGGAGGGGAGACCGCCTCTGGGGATGGCACGGAGCTGAACTGCTCTGGGGAAGAAGCATTACAGGATTCGTGTGCGCGCCTCGCACGTCAGCTCCCTCTGCTTTACAAGGCTCTTTCACAGCCAGTTCCCTCCAATCCCTCCCCTGTCTCTTGTAAAGAGAACAGTGAGGCTCTCCAGGGCTCTTTATGGCTCATTTGTGCTTCAGACCTGGCGCCTGTCTTTCACTGAGCACTTCTCAGACACCAACAGTTCTACACACACAGAATAAGAATACTAAAGTCTTAAAAAGCAAAGCCCTTCAGTCCAAAAAACTGGATATATATATAGATCATGACAATCTGTTTGCATGCACTCTTTTTTTTTCAGTGTTGTGCAAAGCTTGCTTGTTTATTAAATCACCCCTTTCTTGGCACAGCTAAACCGGTTCCACAAAGAAAGAAACCCATTTTATCAGAAGTACCAAGCTATCCTGTTCTAGAAGAGCCTTTTTAGTTAGTACTCTTGCATCCCCAAACAGCCTGGCATTTGCAGTCACTCTACTACTTACTGAAATTGATGCTACAAGGCCCCATAACCTCAGAACTGGGTTATCAGAAATCCAGAAGCAGCGTCAAATCTCCTTCTTGAAAATGGGTTCTATAAACTGGCCAAATTACCCAGATCTAGGAAGGAGATTGTAGGCCAGTCCTGGATTTCTAAGATCTCCATCCATATGCATTATAGAACCTATAGCACTGGTTTCAATGGGTAGAATCAAGGAAGTTATCTAACCTTCTTGGGTAGAATCAGGGACTACAAATCTCACATTGCTTCGGGACTGGTCAAAAAGTCTCCCTCCTGGAATTGGGTAGCTTGGCAGCTCTTCTCCCTGCTTTCCATATGTGATTTCTGATTTTTAGGGAAGCTCTTCTTGACTTCTTTATTGCAGGTGTGATTGAAAGTAATTATCAAATTTTTTTTATGTTCATTCTGTTTTTTTTTCCTCAATAGAATGATCATAGTTTGTCTAAGCCCTCAGTCTTTGACGATAGTCAAGTAGCAGAAGAATTCTGACTACCTGATGGTATATTTAGCTCTGCAATGTGGAGTGCTACTGCTCCTGTTCGTGATTTTTCGCATCCCTCCAAAATGTGCAACATAAAAAGGCCATTGTATTGTGCAGGCATTGATAATCTCCCTCTCAAAAATGGCTCCTTCTTGGTAGATCTGTTAACTAGATTATCGCACTGCATTGACTAAATTTATTTTGACATTTGAAGCTACATTCTCTCCATCATCTCTTTTAAAAGTGGAACTAATATTCCCTGGATCCCTTTCTATTTGTGTTAAACTTATATGCATGCATAATTAGATTTTTGTGAAAGCCTAGAAAAGGTATAGGCTTGTTCTTGTTAGCTTGATGAAAGATGGTATTGTGCTGTGGAAGGAGAGCGCAGCTGAAAGTAAGGCAGTACACAGCAGGAAGCCATATCCTCAGCAATTATCCAACAGGCTGGGCAGCATTACTGAATCCACACTCCCCTTTTCTCCTTCCTTTGAAAAAAAAGGCCTTTGACGCCAGAGGGTTAGGTTTTCAGGCAAGATATTACACCATGGTGGGATCTGCTTGCCAGATAATAGACCACAGTGGGAGTCATTGGTTGTGAGCTGCAGGTGATGAGACAGAAGGTAAACCAAGGGTCATTAGGTGTCCCATGCAAGATGCAACCCTCCCTGCAAACAAAATATTACATCTACAAGAGCACATATAGGCTTTTGAATCAGCTTTTCAATCACCTGTTTTATTTTTAGACTACTACTCACGTTTTGCACCAATTTTTTCTGGACTTAATGAGCTCTGGTTTATTGCAAATGAGAAGTTGTCTATGGTATTTAATTCTTTTTAGCACTACAGTGCAATAACAATTAAATATTTTAGTCAGCTATGCTATTAGGACGGTCTTTTATTCCAAAACCTTAGTCCCTAATTAGAACATTTCTTAAATAATTCAGCTAATAGCAAAATATAAAGATGCAGAATTTTTCATTCTGTTAGGAGGTGTTAGGGATTTAAATATTTCTGAAAATTCCTCCTATCGTAGTCACATCCACCATTATCATTAATGTTATGCTAATATTGTATTATATCTATAGTATTTGAATTCCAGTGCTGTTAAATGTGTATAGTTTTGATACTGTTTCACGGTAGTTCTATTATTAGGTTTTAATTTACTGTTTTCAAGTTTTCCTCATTTATTATATTTAGGTTTATTTATGGTTATTTTACTATTATGCTGTTAACAAAATTGTAAGCTTGATGTTAAACCGCACCTGATGTACACCGCCTTGGGTGAATCTCTTCATAAAGGCAGTTAATAAATCCCAATAAATAAATCAATCTGAATAAATAAATTATGAAGCTGCTGCTCTGATTGTCATCATCAAAACTCTATATAAGTTTCACACTGAATATTACAAAGAACACATACTGCAGAGACAACTCTAGTGTGATCTCAGGAAAGGAAGTTTTATTTAAAGGATGCTGCTATGATGAAAGGTAACAAAATATTTTATTTTTTTTAAATGTAATATGAGGAAAGGAGGGAAGGGCAGAGCTTAGAAACACAAATGTGCTTTGAGAAATGTAGCAGTTTTCAGTGTTGGCTTTTTTTTATATATAGTTTAGCAAGTTGTTCTTGTTTCTGTGATTTTTCTGTTGAACTGGCGCCAGTCTTCATTGTGGGTATAGTACCAAGAGTATTACCAACCATACAAGGATTTTGATTCCTCTCCCCACCCCTCCAAGTTTAATCAATGCAATGCAATAATCTAGTTAACAGATCTACCAAGAAGGAACCATTCTTGAGAGGGAGATTATCAATGCCCTGCACACTCAACTTCTGTACATCCCACCACAGTCATTCTAATATGAATTGATCGACCTACCAGTCAGGAACGGGTCCAAATCTTCTCGAACATATCTCAACCTTCATCTCCCCAATTGCAAAGGCCTCAAATACAAAACCTACTACGCATCCAACTTCTCCGTTATAGGCAGCAAACTCTGGAACGCAATACCACGACACATCCGAACAACCAATGAACATCTACCCTTCCGGAAGCTGCTGAAAACGTACCTCTTCAAACAAGCCTACCCTAACAACCCAACTTAATTCTTAAACCTAATCCACATCCACATCACTAGCACCGCCCAAATTCCAATCCTCTCCCCCACGTATCGAATCGTCCTATTGTCCTACTCTCTATAACTGGGTTATCTCTGTGATACTTTGTACCATACTTTGTATTATCTCTGTGATACTCTGTACCCTACCTTGTAAGCCGCACTGAACCTGCTATCGAGCGGGAAAGAGCGGGGTATAAATGCTATAAATTAAAAAAAAACATAATAAAATAATTTAAAAAATACCTCCCCACACACACACACACAACTTTCTGAAACACACACACACACACCCTAGAGCTAGTGACACTCACCTCCCCACTAACCTAACACACGGTGGTTTCTGCCAGATCATGGGATGGTTACTGACCCAGCACCTTTGGTCTCTGACTGGGAACCTTTATGAAGTTTGGTTCCTTTTTCACCTTGTAGCTGGAACAGAAGGCCCAAGAAAGTAGTTGCCTATGTTGCCTTTCCTTAAAGCCATATCTATTTCCATCAAGGCATGAATCACATCTGAAGAAGGAGTTACTTGTACTCAATAGCTCATGCACAATACAAGTTTTGGATGATATGTAGCTTGATCCCACAGAGGCTGCCAGCCTGCAGAGAGTTTAGTTTCCTCCAGGAGTTTAGCTACTGGATCACTGCTATACATATTCCAGTCACTAAACTGAAAATTAAAAAAAACTTTTTTTCTACTCTGTTGTCTGGGTAGAATTGTTTTTCTAATTGAGTTAGTGTTTATTTTCTGCTTTCCTTTTATCTGTCTTCTCCTAGTTCCTTTACCAGGTTCTTCTTTCCATTTTACTTGCTTCTCTGTGTCTTGTTTATCACTTCTTCACTCCTTTTTACATTAGTTTTTCCCGTTTATTTCATTTTCCTCCATTTGTCTCTTCTCTGCTTCTAAATCTATCTCTTACGTCATCATCTCTTTACTTTCTATCTACTCACAGTCACACCTGGACCCCATCCCTCCTCCTTCTTTCCTTCATTATCTTTCACCTTCTAGTTCTTCATGTCTTAACTCTTTAACTCCCCAACTTTCCCCTCCATGGCTTCTCTCAGTACTCCATCTCATTCGTCATTTGATTGCTCTGGTCTTTTCAGCTAAAGCATGAACCTCTCATTGATTGTTAGAAACTTACAGGTCTGAGGGCCAGATGCACTAAACTTTACGAGCCAATAACAAGCCATTAACGAACAAGTAGTAAACCCTGGCATGCACTAACGCAAATGGAATGCAGATGAGCAAATTGTGTAGAAACCCTATTGAAATGAGATGCCCTAAGCTTTTCTGCTTGCCCTAACTCTGGAAAATGCTGGGAAATCTAACGAGAGGTCTGTACCTCTCGTTGGGGCTGCATGGGCTTGGAAAACGTATAAAATGTAAAAAAAAAATCGGGAGAGGGCAAAAACGACAAAGTGCTCGTCAGGAGCATCCTTTATGGACGTCCTTTGTGGACGACCTTGCCCCCCCCCCCGCCCGAGGTCGCTGCTCCCCGCTCCCCCTGCATTAACATCAGAACTTTACTCCTTCCTTCCTTCCTTGAAATGACAGCTTCCCCGCCATCCTCTGCTCCCCATGGCCCCGCCCCCCCTGAGGTCATCGCCGCCGCCACTGCTCCCCCCTCCACCTGCCCCCCTCCGTCTGCCACCGGGCGCTCACAGCGCCTCTCACCTCCGTGTGAAGGCGCTGCACCGGCAACAACAGCTGATTGCCTCTCCGGACTTCCCTCCTTTCCTCCCTGGCCCTCCCTCATCTGACGTAAGGACAGATCCCTGAGGTACACCAACTGACAGTGGGATAGAAGTAGAGGAGGATCCACTAGAGTATACACTAAAGGTACGCTGGGAGAGATAAGAAGAAAACCAGGAAAGAACAGAGCCCTAAAATCCAAGCGAGGACAGTGTATCAAGGAGTAGGCTGTGATCAACAGTGTCAAAAGCAGCAGATAGATCGAGAAGGATGAGGATAGAATAGAGACCTTTGAATCTGGCCAGGAACAGATCATTGGAGACTTTAGCAAGCATTGTTTCAGTTGAATGAAGGGGGCGAAAGCCAGACTGAAGTGGATCAAGAATTGCTTGAGATGAAAGAAAGTCAAGGCAACGGCGGTGAACAGCACGTTCAAGTATCTTGGATAGGAAAGGGAGGAGGGAGATGGGGCGATAGTTGGAAGGACAGGTAGGGTCCAATGAAGGTTTTTTAAGGAGTGGTGTGACTACGGCATGTTTGAAGGCATCAGGAACAGTTGCAGTGGACAGTGAAAGATTGAGGATATGACAGATAAAAGGGATGACAGTAGGAGAGATAGTGTTAAGTAGATGGGTGGGAATAGGATCAGAGGAACAGATAGTTAGTTTCGAGGAGGAAAGAAGATGTGTAGTTTCCTCTTCAGTGATTTCAGAAAAGGAAGAAAAGGAGGCAGGGGTTGGAGGGTTGAGAGAATGGACTAAGGGAAGGAGAGGTGGAGGTGACCTGGTTGAGAATTCAAGTTTAATCTTGTGAACCTTATCATGAAAGAACTCAGTCAGAGTCTGGGGGAAAAGTGAAGGGGGGGGGGGGGGTTGGAGGTGAAGGCACTTTGAGGAGAGAGTTCAGTGTGGCAAAGAGACGTTGAGGGTTTGAGCCAAGAAAATTTGTCAACTGGATGCAAGACTGGATGCAGTCTGTCAAGTAAAAGAGCAGACTGGACGGAGGTCAGCAAAAATTTGAAATGTATGAAGTCAGCATGGGCACGGGATTTCAACCAAAGGCATTCGTCAGAGCGGGCACAGGAATGTAGGTAGCGGATTCTAAAGGTAAACCAAGGCTGGGGTTTGGTACGTTTTACAGAACAGGGAATGGGAGGAGCAAGAGTACCCAGTGCAGAGGAGAGAATAATATAGGAAGAGACAGCCTCATTGACAGACTTGGATAACATAGTGGTAGAGAAGAGATTTGAAACACTGGAGGACAGAGTAGAAGGGTCAATAGCCTGAACATTCCTAAATGTATTGGTTAAGATTGGACAGGACTGGGGAAGAGGGTGTTTAAGTGTGAAAGTTATCAGATGATGGTCAGAGAGGGGAAGAGTTGAGGCACAGAAACTGGAGAGTGAGCAGTTTGAGAAGAGGATAAGATCAAGACAGTGGCCATTCTGGTGAGTGGGGGCAGTGGAACACAGTTGAAGATTGAAAGAGGATGCTAAAGCAAGAAACTGAGAAGCATAAGAGTCAGAGGCCTCATTAGCATGAATGTTAAAATCCCCAAGAATGAGGGAAGGAGATGACGCTTCAAGAAAGAAGGAAAGCCAGGCATCAAAGTCAGTGAGAAAGGAAGAAAGGGATTTATCAGGGGGTCGATAAATGACTGCTACACGGAGAGACAGAGGAGCAAATAGACGGATGGAGTGGACTTTGAAGGAAGAAAAACAGTGAGACTGAGGTGGAAGAAGAGGTTGAAATCTACAAGAGGGTGAAAGTAGTAGCCCAACACCACCTCCGCGGCCAACTAGGCAAGGAGTATGGGAGGAAAGATAACTTCCATGGCATAGGGCCGCGACTGAAGCAGAGTCTTCAGGGTAAAGCCAAGTTTCAGTTAGGGCAAGCAGATGGAGAGTACGAGAGATAAAGAGGTCATGGATGTAGGAAAGTTTGTTACAGACAGAGCGGGCATTCCACAGAGCGTAAGAGAAAGGCAGGGAATAAGGGGGGGGGGAGGGGAGGGGAACAGAAATTAGACTGGAGATATCACCGTGTGACCTGCACAAATAGGATGAGAGCTGATGTGGAGGACCAGGATTGGGATTAATGTCCCCAGCGGAAAGTAGGAGAAGGAGCAAGAGAGTAAGGAGAAGAGTAGGAGAGGTACGATGACAGCGACAAAGGCGAGATGTACTCAGATGGAAACGAGATGGATGAATGGAAGGAAGGAAATGTTGAAGGTTGAGAGCTGAGAAAAAGGACGAGGAAAAAAGAGATGGTGAGATGATGAATACAGAGGGTGGACAATGTGTTCCTGCAGTGTACAGTGGTTTATGATGGAGAAACAAATTAGGAAGGGACAGTACCAAGAAGAAAAAGTGTACTGGAGCCATAAGTAGTAACTGGGAGAAAAATAAATGTAAAGAGAAAAATGCGGCACCTAGAGCAGAGGCCCTGAGTGGATCAGAGTGGACCTGGGAGTCACCCCGGAGAAGGCTGTAAAGGATATGCAGATGAGCTGCAAATCCTCCACAGCACCTGAAAGGCAGCCAGTGGTAGAGCTGGGCACCTCTCAGCCGAGGAAAGGCTTACCAGGGGTTAGGCCGAAGCCAGCATTCCTTCCCCTGACGGTCGCCTGATCCTAGCCAAAAAGCACCTGGAAACCCTGGGCACCTGGAGCGAGGGCCCTGGGAACAATCTTAATTTTTTTTTGTGACAAAGGAAGATATTTATGATTGTTCTATTGTTAAAAATAAATCCACTTGTATACCTCTGGGACAACTGGACCCGATTATTTCTACTTTCAATTAGCTGTTTTTAAAATGTTTCAATTAGCTGGTTCTGTTCAATTTCAACAGAATAACAGGTTTAATAATAATAATAATAATAATATTACTCTAGCTGAACTTATAACTTTGAAAACCCTGCAATCCAATCCGTTGATTTTGGCTCAGAAAGCCAGCACAGGGGCATGTGTAGTGATTTTTATTTATCAGGGAAAGTCATCATGACCTGCCTCTGTGCAGATACCTAGTCTGGGCGTCATAGGATTCCCAGCAGTTGTCTGATCACCCTCTGATAACTCACTTTATATTGCAGGAGTTTATAAATCCTGTCCTTTTATTGCACAGCTTTATACAGTTACAGAATGATCCCGCCTTCCATCCCCTCAAACCCCTGGGGAGTTTCATTTGTATACCTTTCCCCAATTACCATGACTTTGAATAGTTTACAAAAAATATATGATGACAAAATACAAATAAAACATTATAATATCTTAACAACATAAATATAGGCATTATACTGTACATTAAAAGCCTGAGCAAATACGAATTTTTCGCCTTTTTGTGGTAAGCTAAGCTTAGGGTTCAAAGCTTACAGCTTTCAGTAACACTGTGCATATTGCCTTGTGCATTCTAAGCAGCAGCAGCGTACCCTTCTTTGAATATTTTTTTTTTTAAATTTTTCTCCAAACATTGACAAGAAAGGAGCTTCTCAGCCTGTTTCTTCACTCACGGTTGTTTGTTCAGGTAGATAGGGATGTGGGATGGGAGATAATGGGAGGATTATTTTATATTGATGTCCATATTTTTTTTTTTACTGTTATATGAATTATTAATGTGGGCACTTTGTTATGTTATTTGAAAAGTGGGATATCAAATGCAAATAAATAAAAATCAAATCACTGTCTGAAATCTCTCATACAAGTGATTGACTGTGAAATGGTGGCTTGTGTAACATCTCTTTTAGTTTCACTTTAAAGAGAGTCTGGGATTAACTGCTTGGAAACCTGCTATATTTTTTCATTCCCAAGTGGTTCCAGGCTGCCTGTGCTGAAAAGTACATAAGTATTGCCAACTGCGACAAACTGAAGGTCTATCAAGCCCAGCATCCTGTTTCCAACAGTGACCAAACCAGGTTACAAGTACTTGGCAGGATCCCAAAACAGTACAATAGATTTTATGCTGCTTATCCTATAAATACCTCACAAAACTCAGTAGAACTCATGAACGTATACAACCAGCATAGTATTGCTTTAAGTAGGGAAGTCTCTTAGGTCGCTGGGGTGCGGTTACAATTGCTTGTCTGAGCCTATTTCGCGACTATTATAATCATTGACTTACCCTACCACCCTCCTTCGTTATTATTTTATCTATTTTTTTTATCTATTTATATTTTCTCTACGAATACCAATGTCTCTCCCCTTTCTCCTCTGTGGCGTTCCGGCATCTGCCCTCCTGTCTTTGAATCCTGTCCCTCCCCGGTGCAGGGGCGTAGCCAGACACACAATTTTGGGTGGGCCTGGGCCCAAGATGGGTGGGCAGAAGAACCCTGCCCCATCCCACAGGTGATCTTCACCTGCATGCCATATGGTCTCTCAAACATCCCCCCTCTCCTGCATACCTTTTAAATAATATTTTTCCACTGGCAGTGAGCAGCAACTAATACACACTGCTCATGTTGGCCCCACAGCCTTCCCACTGATGCAATTTCCTGTTTCCGCATAGGTGTGAACACGTCAGAGGGAAGGCTGTGGGGCTGGTTCAAGCAGTATGTATCAGCCGCTGCTTGCTGCAGGTGAAAATCTGCTATTTACAAGGTATGCAGCAGGGACAGTTGTTGGGAGTTTTCAGCTGTTGAGATTTGGGAATCCCTGCCAGCCACATCATAGGTGTGCTGCTACTGGGTGGGCCTGAACCCAAAGTGGGTGGGCCTGGGCCCACCCGGGCCCATCCTTGGCTACGCCACTGCCCCGGTGTACCTTACAGGTGTCCCTGGCGTAGGGTTACCATATGGCTCTGGCTCAATCCGTCCGCCTTTTTCTGGAGCCATATGGTAACCCTACCCTGGCGCCTGCATCGATTCATTTTTGCTGCTTGTACCAGTCCCACATGCTTCCATCTGCTGCGTCCCACCCTCGCTGATGTCATTGCTGGCAGGATGTGGCAGATGGAAGCTTGCAGGGCTCGTGCAAGCTGCAAAAATGAATTGCTGCAGGCGCTGGGGATGCCTGTAAGATACAAGGGGGAGGGACAGGGTTCAGAGACAGGAGGGCAGATGCCAGGATGCTGCAGAAGAAAGATGGGAGAGAGCAGTGTGGTACTACTGCTGGGTAGGTCCAAGCCAAAAATGGGTGGGCCTGTGCCCAGATGCATAATCTTTAGGTGGTGGTGGTGGGGGGGAGGGGGGATCAGAGAGGCAGAACCTTATGCGGGTCCCAGCTGAATATTGGCTGGGATCTGCATAAGCTCTGGTGGCTACTGCAGTTGCAATTAGCCTAAGATATTAGCACTGGTGCCTGAACATGGCCCAGCACTGACTATCCAAGGCTAATTCTGCCATCGGTGATCATCGTTTAAAAACTTGCTGACTGCCACAGGCTGAATATTAACTGGTTAATGTGTGGTTTATCACAGCAGGACTCTGCATTATCAACACAGGCAGCAGCAAACAGCAGAGGTGGTCCAGAGAAGGAGAAGATAATCACGGATTTGCCACATGCAATTTATTAAATAATGATCCGACTTGTCTCAGTTTCAACACCAGGCCTTCATCAGGGGTCAACAAGCTCTTGAATGTTGAAAAAGGTAAATGGCAAGTATAGACATACTTCATTTCAATCCACTCACTGCACAGACTTCTACTGGTATCAAAACACCATGGTTGACTCCTGATGAAGGCCATGTCTCACCGTTACTGACATCATTTCCTGTTTCCTGTCTGGCAGAACGCGGCAGATGGAAACCTGAGGGGCCGGCACAAGCAGCAAGAATGAATCGCTGCAGATGCCGAGGACACCTGTACCGACACCGAGTAGCTCAGAGACTGAAGTGCAGATGCGGAGGAGAGGGGGGAAGAGAACAGTATGGTGCTGCAGCTGTGTGGACCTGAACCAAGATTGGGTAGCTACGCTACTGGTGCACACTAATCAGAATGCACTAAGGGGTCCTTTTACTAAGCCGCGGTAATCAGCTGGCGGTAAACGCTGAGACACCCTTAGGAATATAGTGGGCATCTTGGCATTTGCCACCAGCTGATTTTTACCGTGAGCTAAAAACGCTACCGCAGCTTAGTAATAGACCCTCTTACTGAATAACACTTCCATGCCCATTCTCCGCCCATGACACGTCCCCTCCTGAAATGTTTTTTTTTTTTTCAAAAACCAAGCGATTAGCACGCACTGACAGGCAAATTACTGCAAAATGCATTATTTTTTCCCACATTAAGCGCACATTGGTGCTTGACGCAATATAGTAAAAGGGTCCCTAATTTAAGAGTTCTTTATCTTCTGGATGAATTTCCTTTAAATACGCGTAGAACTTTAGGTATAAAAATTCCAGGAGACCAGCAATTAATCCTTTGTTTTACAGAAAGTGTCTATATTAGCATGAATTCAGAATAAGGCTAGCGGTCTGTTACGGATGCTTGTAGTTGCATGCAGCTATTATTTTGGCTAATAAAATAAAGCCTTATTTTCTGTGACACTATACTTGAGTTAATTTTTTCATTGGATCTAGCTCTCTGAATGCTGTAGCTGCTTGAGCAGCCCCAATATTGAACAAAAACCTTCACTTGGATAAGTGGGCTCCTATGAATATGTTGTTTATTATATAACTCTTTTCAAATTCAGTTCTCTAACAACAGTAAGTAGTTTATTCTTAGAGACCCACCAGTGGAACGGATACTCATTTTGGATCTGTGTTTCATGAGGAAAGAGGAGAAAAGACCTCTATGTCCGTACGTCAGTAGTCCAACGAGAAGTAGAGGGTGACACAAATCACAATCAGCTGTTGGAAATGAAGTGAAAGGGTCTTTATTGAAAGCACATGCTGGTGCTTTCATTAAAGACTCTTTAATTTCATTTCCAACAGCTGATTGTCATTCATGTCACCCTCTACTTCTCTTTGGACTATACAATTCCAGGTGAAAATGAAGATCTATGCAACTATGAAGAGGAAATGTGTGTCAGGTGCACATGCAGAAGTAACTAGCATTGTGGAAAAGAGAGAGAGAGTTATCCAGGAGTCCAAAGCAGAAAGGGAAAAGGCTTAAAGGGGAGTCTTTTAAGCATTTGGCTAAACAAGGTCAGTAAGCGTTCTTCTGGAAGCAGGGAGTCTAAAACCCAGAAGGGAAGTGCAGATGTCTCAAAATATGGTGTCAACAATAATCCAAAATCCCTTTTGCACTTTGTAGCAGTGTTTCAGCTGGAAGTGAAATAAAGACTTATTTTGGAACACCAAAGGGGGAAGATATCAAGCTGTATTAGGGCAGTAACCCATGTTAGCGTGGACTGACCAGGCAACCGGGCAGTGCCCGAGGGCCCAGAGGCTATTCCCCTCACACATTACAACCACCCCCCTTCAGTGGGCCCTCTCCAGTCCTACCCTGAAGGGCCCCGGTAGTCTAGTGGCCTCTGCGGGGACAGGAAAGAACACTTTTCCTGTCCACTGCCGCTATTCTGCCCAGCACTGTACCACCATGTTTTAAAAATGGCTGCTGACACTCCCTGCAGTAGTCTTGCAAGACTGTCAAAATCTGTGAGACTACCATGGGAAGTCTCAGCACCCATTTTGAAAACACAGCGGCACTGGGCAGATTAGCGGTAGTGGGCAGAAAAGAGTGGGGTTTTTTCCTGCCCCTGAAGAAGCCACTAGACCACCAGGCCCTTCAAGGTAGGACCATGAAGGGCCTACTGAGGCTCGGAGGACAGTAGTGTGCAGAGGAGGCAGTAGCTGCGGCAGTAGGGGGCTGTAGTGTGTGGGAGGGGGCGGCAGTGGCAGCACATCGGTGATGAAGTGGTGGGGAGCGGCCAGGAGGCCCAATGACTCTTATTGCCCAGGGGCCCAGGTCACTGTTAGTCCACCCCTGACCCATATTATTTGCCCTTTAACATGACTTAAAGGGCACTAACACAGGTTGTCCTGCCCTAATGCACCAATATTTAACTCACTACAAATTATAAAGATTATATGCAAACCTATGTAAAGTAGCTTATTACAATGTACATTCTACAATGTGACTTGCAGTGAACACTTGGGTGTACATCTCAAGTCATATGGCTCTAAAATGATAGCAAAAATATTTTACCACCCAGGAGCATTGAACCACCAAGCCACACCCCAATGCTCCTGGCCATTACATCCTTGGGATCCCCCACCCTTGATAATTCCTGGATCCAGATGAGCCCCCCCTCTTCATCCCCTTCCAATCCAGGCAAGCCCCCCCCCCCAACCCAGCTGTGCCCACAGATCTAAGCAACCCCTATCCTTCAAGCAATTCCCCCTATCCTGGCACCTCCATCAAGTCCCCACTGGTCAATCCCACCTCTTCCTAAAGGTTTGCCCCACCCGCATGGTCATACCGTATTCCCTGGTGGTCCACATGGTCCTTGAGTAGGACTGATCCCAAGTCGCTCCTACCCTTCCGGCACTGTCCCTCAACATGACACCCCTCTCTGGGGAGATGGGAGCAGAGAACTGCTCTTTCACATTTTCAGAACTGCAGCTGTAAGTATGCTCTTCTTAAAGAAATCTTTCTTTAGCTTAACTGATGGACTACAGATGATCAGAGACAAACCTTTCTGTTTCTCTCCTCCACTGCTGCTGCTGTTGCTGGCCTTACATTTTTCAGGAGTATTAACCTTCCCTTATCTGCTTCTATCACCATTTCTATTGCTATCCCATCCAAGCACTGCAATTTGATTAGACTAGATTCTACCTATTGAAATCCATGCTCCAGGTCCTGAAGTGGGTAATTCTATAAAGGTCACCGAAAGTTAGGCACTAAAAGGCACATTGTGATTGTCATTGTAGAATACTATAAGCCCGTGTTTTAGTGCCTAACTTTCATTGCGAGCACTTACGCATGTCAGTGTTCTGTAACCTTAGAGCATAGGTACTAGGCCCTCCCATTTCTAACCCCCCCCCCCCCCCCCCCCAGCACTTGCATGCTAAAGAGATTGTATGCTAAGGTTTTAAGAATTGCAATTATGAACAGTTATGTGCATAACTCAAAATTAGTGCCAATTAACTCCAATTATAGCCTATTATTACATAAGTACATAAGTATTGCCATACTGGGAAAGACCAAAGGTCCATCAAGCCCAGCATCCTGTTTCCAACAGTGGCCAATCCAGGTCACAAATACCTGACAAGATCCCAAAAAAGTACAAAACATTTTATATTGCTTATCCCAGAAATAGTGGATTTTCCCCCAAGTCCATTTAATAACGGTTTATGGACTTTTCCTTTAGGAAGCCGTCCAAACCTTTTTTAATCTCCACTAAGCTAACCGCCTTTACCATATTCTCTGGCAACGAATTCCAGAGTTTAATTACACGTTGAGTGAAGAAAATTTTGTCCGATTCGTTTTAAATTTACTACATTGTAGCTTCATCGCATGCCCCCTCGTCCTAGTATTTTTGGAAAACGTGAACAGACGCTTCACATCTACCCGTTCAACTCCACTCATTATTTTATAGACCTCTATAATATCTCCCCTCAGCCACCTTTTCTCTAAGCTGAAGAGCCCTAGCCGCTTTAGCCTTTCCTCATAGGGAAGTCGTCCCATCCCCTTTATCATTTTTGTCGCCCTTCTCTGCACCTTTTCTAATTCCACTATATCTTTTTTGAGATGCAGCAACCAGAATTGAACACAATATTTGAGGTGCGGTTGCACCATGGAGCGATACAAAGGCATTATAACATCCTCATTTTTGTTTTCCATTCCTTTTCTAATAATTGGCAACTGTTATTGGTAATACCAGTTACTGTCTAATTTAACAATTAAAGTTATAGCCACAATTGCCATTATTCTGTAATGTGTGCACACAAATTTGCTTGCTAAGCGCAAATGTGTGCACATGATGATGGAATTAGGAGGTGATGTATCATGATAAGGTTGTCAGAAAGATAGAACTGGTCTAAAATCTCCCTTTTTGAACTGGGTAACTTCACAGTTCTGCTGCTGCGAGGACTCAAATTTAGCTGGGCTTTATTATTTAGATGACGTGGAGGGGCATTTTCATTATGTCTAAATCCAGTGCTAAAGAGGATCCACGTACGCGGAGAACTCAATAGATCCCACGGGGCAGCAAACAGAGATACAAGAAGTGGGAAAAGTAAACCAGGCTTGACCAAAGAACTGGGACCAAACAAATAATTAATAATAAAATCAACACAGTTTATTAATGTTTCCTTAGAAATGACTCGACACAACGTTGTGTTTCGGCCTGGCGGCCTGCATCAGGAGTCTTATGTCTTAAGGAAAGACTGATGGTCTAATTTTACATTTAGGTTGAAAAACAGAAGGCTTGAAATAGCAACATAAAGTTGGTCTTAAAAAGATCGCTGTGTCAAACCGTAAGGCACTGGAGTAAGCACTGATGCAATAGTGAAGCAAAAACACACAAAAACAAGCCATTGGGGCAGCCTAGGGAGCACTGCAACTTCACATAAAAGGTCCCAGGTACACATCACATCATAACCCATAATCATATTGTATGATGAGCCCTGCAGGAATAGCAAAAAAAAATGTACTGTACCCAACTGTACACTACTACAATAACTCTTATGCCTGCAGGTGTCACCTATATATGGGCTGAGTAGGTATTTTGTGGCTGTGGGGGTGCTCACACTTTCCACTGCAAATGTACCAGTTAGAGTGGGATATGGGCTTGGGTCCCCTTCTCTGCTGTCCACTGCACTGACCACCAGGCCACTCCAGGACATGCTTGCTGCTGTAAGAGGAATGGCCAATATATGGTATGTACCATCACTTTCACCTCTTAGGGGGGTGGGAGTGTGTCAGCGGTCACAGGGGGATTAAGGTGGTATTATGCCTTTATCCCTCCAGTGGTCATCTGGTCAGTTTGAGCACCTTTATGGCATAGTCATTATTGAAACAGGTCTAGCTAAAAAGTCTTATTTTTTGCCCTGGATGTTTTTACAATTTTCCATTATCGCAGAAAAATGTCCAAATCGTAAGCCCACCCTAGTCCTGTCCAAAACATGCTTCTAACACACCTCCTTGAGATTTAGATGAACTGCATAGAGAAACATCTTAAAAATGAATTTCAAGAATAGCGATTTGGATGTTTTTTTTGCGAAAAAAGAGTCCATCTGCCGCTTTGTGCCATGTTTTGGACATTTTTCTGTTTTGAAAATGAGCCCCTAAATCAGTCTTTCAGTACCTTTACTTTGGCTGGTTCTTTCTGTCACAGAGGGGCTGGTGCGCAAACCAATACCACAACGTCAACCCACTTTTACCGTGAGTTTTACTGGCTGAGCAATGCTCAAATGGTTTCAGCGTGAGTGCTAACTTGCACAGAAACCATTACTGTAGACCACATTAAAATATGTTAAAATGCATGTTAATGCAGTCATTAGGTATTCCATGACCATGCTCAAAAACAAAACAAAAACAACTTTCTTACACAGTAAAATTGTGTGCAAGAAACCTTTTGCCATGTTTGGGGCAGTATATAATGGTTGGTTGGAAGGAGTGGGTGACCAGTTGCATCCCATCTCTCCCTCCAACCCAACTCTCCTGCCCTAGATTTTTTTTTTTTTTTTGTTACATTTGTACCCCGCACTTTCCCACTCATGGCAGGCTCAATGCGGCTTACATGGGGCAATGGAGGGTTAAGTGACTTGCCCAGAGTCACAAGGAGTTGCCTGTGCCTGAAGTGGGAATTGAAGTGGGAATTGCTTCCCAACATGGCCCTTCGTCCCCCTGATATAAAAAAAAAGTTTCCCAGGTGGTCCAATGGCCCCCTTCCGACCTCCTCTTTCCCAAATATTAAAAAAAAAAAAGTGATCTGTGGTCAAGTAGCTCCCCAGCCCCCTCCCTTTCACCCACACAAACTCCTTGGGAGTCCTTTCCCTTCCCCAATCCCAAATAATCCCTGATAGTGGCATCCCACCCACCCACCCTGCGACCCCAAGCCTAGGTCCCCTGACATTCTACCTCAAACTCGATGGCCACTTGCTTCTGCCACAGTCACCATCATCTTCAAAATGGCAGCACCTTGCCCCCCACAGTGCATCCTGAGATGCACCAGGTGGGGCCAATTTACCACACTAGGGAATGGTAGTAGTAGTAAATTTAATTTATTCTTTGCATTGGGGTAGGAACCCCCAATCAAGAGAGAAGAAACACATTCCTTTTCAGTTGTGCAGCTCCCCTCTCAGTAGCTAATATGAGCTTGCAAGAAAGCTATTAATCTGGCCCCATGTGCATTTTAGAATTGTTGTCCAATACAGAGTAATTGTATCTGTCATTTATGCCAGGCTTACCAGCATTAATGTGTAACATTAGCACCAGCTCCCTAGGATTCTGAGAGCAGTTCCATTTCACATCGCATCTGCTCCAAATTCAATCCAAGTCTAAGCTGGGCAAGATTACTACATGCCTAACATATGTCAAAATCAAGACGCAGCCCTCAAACCTGCCAAGTCTCACTCATGAAAATAAGCCAGCATGCCTTGCATGTGGCTCTCCAGCATGTTCAGCCCACCACACTACTGCAGCATTCCATGCCTGCTAGTCCTCAATTACCTTGCCAGGGCCCCATCTGCATGCGCACCCCACTAAGATTATTATAATGCTCTACAGAAAATTTTTTGCCCAACTCTCACCCATACAAGATAAGCCAGCCACCCCATTGCAGTCTCTCACCAAAACTGTTCTTCCATTCAGTGCCCAGTAGATGCTACCACATGCCGCTACCTGTGTCACCGGTCCTGCCCCCCTCTCCCTTATATCTTTGTCACACATGCACAAAGGTTCATGCATGTGCCCGACTTTCCCTTTCCTGCTGACATTAGGCCTTTGAAGAACCCTGCTGTTGCCTCCTCTTCAGCGGGCCGGGTCCCATTGGTCCTGGAGTGCTCCTGCTCAAACTCTTACAGGCAATGGCGCACCTAGGTTAGCTGCTACCCCCGAATGCATAACACCTCTCGAAATATCACCCCTCCCCCTCTCAGCTCATCACCCACCTCCCTTCTGAAGAAGTGCATCATCGTCACCACCTGTGGGTGCATGGAGCAGTTATGTGGCTGTCGGCTCCGCTGGTCCTCTACCCCGGAACAGGAAGTAATGTTGGAGGTGACAGGCAACCGGCGGAGCCGATAGCCACATGACTGCTCCGTGCACCCCCCTGCTACCTGCACCCGGGGTGGACCACCCCTACTGCCCCGCCTTTGGTACGCTACTGCTTCCAGGTTTACAACAGGACACCTGCCTCCGCCTCTGCTGCCACTCCGGACTCCCAGCAGCATTTCAGCTGCATGCAGCCACTGCGAGAGCCCTTCTTTACACCATAGGCAGGAACCCAGCAAGAACAGCTGACTCCTCACCCATCAGGAGCCAAGAGAAGCCCAGCAACCCCCAGGAGAGTAGCTACTTTTGAAAACCCAAATGAGTTGCCCTCGAGAACCATGGTTACCCACCACTGTGTTAAAGTGTATTAACACAAGGCAGCAATCTAGCCCTATGCTTGTATCTCAGGTAATGAAGGGTGAAAATGAGGTATCCAAGGTCATAAGAATAAGGAAGATGTGCAGTGGCGTACCAAGGGCGGGGCGGTGGGGGCGGTCCGCCCCGGATGTCAGCAGGTGGGGGGTTGCTCCGCTGGTGCCCCAGTCCTCTCCTGCCTACCAGCTCCGTCGACAGACGACCCTCTTCTGTCACCCGGCACCTGACCCAGCCTTTAAAAAAAATCTGTGAAGCGGCGGCGGCGCCCTCGTGTCTGTCTGCTCTGTGTGTGTAAAGGAAGAAAAATTGCCTCGTCGGCTGGCCTTCCCTCACTGTGTCCCGCCCTCTGATGTAACTCCCTATTTCCGCGAGGGCGGGACACAGTGAGGGAAGGCCGGCCGACAAGGCGATTTGCTTCCTTTACACGCAGAGCAGACAGACGCGAGGGCACTACTGCCGCTTCACAGATTTTTTTTTAAAGGCTGGGTGAGGTGCCGGGTGGCAGAAGAGGGTCGTCTGTCAATGGAACTGGTAGGCAGGTGGGGACTGGGTCGGGGAGGGGGCTCAGATGGGAGAAGGGGACTGGGTCGGGGAGGGGGGCTCAGATGGGAGAAGGGGGCTGGAACTGGGGTCTGAGAAGGGGGCAGGACGGAGAATGGGGCTATGCCTGGAGCAGGTGGGAGATTGGTTCTGGGGCTGAAAAGGGGGGCCCTAATGCAAGGCATGTGGATGAAGGAGACTGGAACTGGGGGCTGAAAAGGAGGGTAGGTGGGATAAGGGGGCCAGTACTGGAACTAAGGGCTGAAAAGGGGCAGGGGCTGAAAGTGTGTGGACTGAGGGCTGAAAAGGGGACAGGGAGAAGTTGTTGGGGCTGAAGCTCGGCACTGGTGGGAGAAAAGGGCTGGGGTTGAAACTGGGGACTGGTGTGGGGACTGGGGGCTAGAAAGGGGGGCAGGGAGAAGTGGCTGGGGCTGAAGCTCGGGACTGGTGGTAGATGTGGGCTGAAACTGGGGACTGATGGGATAGTGGGGCTGAAAAGGGGGGCAGGTGGGAGATGTGGGCTGGGGCTGGAACTAGGGGCAGGTAGGATAATGAGGCTAGAACTGGGGGCTGAAAAGAGGTGGCAGAGAGAGAGGGGACAGATCCTGGATGGAAGGGGGAGCAAGAGGGAGGGCAGACCCTGGATGGAAGGGGGAGCTAGAGGGAGGGCAGACCCTGGATGGTTGGGAGAGGGAGGACAAATGGTAGATTGAAGGGGCAGAGAGAAAGAGCAGACAGTGGATGAAGGGGGAGAGAGAGAGGGCAGATGGACAGATGGTGGATGGAATAGGCAGAGATAGAGGGCAGACGGTGGATAGAAGGGGCAGAGATAGAGGGCAGATGTGGATGGAAGGGAGAGATAGGGCATATGTGGATGGAAGGGATAGATAGGGCAGACAGTGGATAGAAAGGGCAGGGAGAAAGGGCAGACAGTGGATGGAGGGAACAGGAGAGAGAGAAGGCAGACACTGGATGGCAGAGAGAGAGCGAAGACAAATGCTGGATGGAAGGAAGACAGTGAAAAGAAGATGAGGAAAGCAGAAACCAGAGACAACAAACTGTAAATAAAATATATATTTTTATTTTTTTGCTTTAGGATAAAGTAGTATTGTAGCTACGTTAATAAATGTTTATAAATAGAACATGTAAATAAGGGTAATCTTTTTATTGGACTAATTTTAATACATTTTGACTAACTTTCGGTGAACAAAACCCTCAGGTCAGGATAGGATACTGTAACATCACTATACTGTATTGAACTGAGGAAGGAGGTTTTAGCCTCTGAAAGCTAAATGTATTAGTCCAATAAAATATTATTTGTTTTATTTCTATTTGTTAATTTGTAAAGTGGTGATTGGTATTTGTTATTTTTTTTTCAAATTTACATCTGTTGTCTTTATATTTTGCACAGTACTAGGGGACATTTTCTGTTTCTGTGGTGTTGCATTGTATGCAGAATCTGGCATCTTGGGGGTTCAGTTTAATTTTTGTCTAAATAGAAAGTTTATGATTACTTATTCTATAGTGGATTAGGGTGTATCTGTGTTTGTGAAAAAGACATGGCTTTCAGTTGGCATTGACTGTGGAGGAACGACGATCTGTACTATTCTGGCTGGTTTCATTTTACTGTAACTACTCCCCTAACAAGGCTCATATATGATTTTAACCTCCACCTTAACCATATATCATATAGAGATCATTCATATGTTTTTTATGTTTTTTATCGCCTCAGCAGTGCACATGACCAACTTCACTCTTTTATTGGACATTCAACAGCACCCAAATCCTCACTGGCGATAATATTTTATTAAACTGTTTCTTCATTTACTTATTTAACTGTTCATTTTACTTTTTAATTTTTAATCTCTAAGTTACTTATAAGCAATACTTAACTTGCACTGAACGGTCAGACCAGGGGTTCAACAATGCCCGACATGCATGTTTCGCCCTAAAAGGCTGTGTCAAGGGCTCCCCTAAAAAATACATAAATATAAGTGCATTAAAACATCGTCTTTAAGGAGGCAGCACAGGTCCCGTATTTTAAAGAGAGAGTTAGTAGTGCCAAGTACGTGTGGTTTCATTTTACAACAGGTGAATTGATGTTCTAGTGCTCACTGTAGTGTTTAAGATGCTTTCCTTTTCCTTGTGTGACTCGTAGAAATGACTGCTTATGGTATGGTAGAATTGCTCTATAGGTCCTGAGTGTTTTGTATTTTCGGTATGCCTAGTACTGGATTTTGGAGGGGGGTGTTAAAAAAATGACCAGCCCCGGGTGTCAACTACCCTAGGTGTTCCACTGAAGATGTGAACCCTGGTTTTGCTCGAATCACTAGTCTATGCCTCCATACCAAGTCCTTCAGGGGGAGGGGGAGAAGGCAACCTGGAGATAAAGGCCTTGGTTGAAAGACCACAGAGGGGATGGGTGGCAGGGAAACAGTGAGTGTGGACATGAAGGGAGGGAGGAAGGATGAAATAGGACAGGGCCCCACAAATATTTTTTTATATGTTCCAGGTGAGCAGTTTAATCATAATGACGGCCATGAGAAAGCAATGTTCTATTATTTTTTTCTTTTTATAAATATGTAATTATTTTTTATTCTTTCACTAGTCTGTTCTCCTTTTCCTATGCTCATGTCTCTTATTCCCCAGTGACACTCTTCACCGGTGGCAAGATTGTGAGCTAACTGGCAGTGAAGCTGGTCAATTCTGTCTATTGATCTCTTGGTCAAAGCAGCATTACAAAGTAATTCATTGAGGCCCAGCTTCTTTCCTTTTTACATTTCTTGGGGGAGGGGGGGGGGGTTCTGTCACTGCGCCAGTTTTCTGAGACTAGAACCAAAATGCAGAGCTGCGACTTGAGTGAGAAATGAGCAACGGTTTTCTCAATCCTCTGCAGATTGCTGAGCTGCTGTTGTTACCTCCCAGTGCCCCCTGGCTGTTATGAGAGCAATAATCCCCCTGTTCCATCCCTCACAATGCTCATTACCGTCATCTCCTCACACACAAAGCCAAGGGCTGAGCTAGCAAAGCAGCAAATTAAATACCGCTGGGGCAGAAAACCACACGCAGGCCCTTCTGTTAAATAGTGATGCTCTAGTCACAGCTTTTGCCAGTTTTTGCAAAGGGCAGGCGAGTGCTTACTTCCCAGCTATCAGGGAAAGCCAAATGTCGAAGGAGTGGAAATACCCCACTCTTTCACCTCCCCTCTCCTGCATGCAAAATAAGTAAACTGCGGTCCACAGTAAGCACTCAGCGGTTCTCATCCTTTCTGAGCACATAACTGTCTATTTCACACCGCTTAAAAAGAGCAGACAAGCAAAGCAGGAGGTCTAAAGCGATGATTTTAATTTATACTGGTACTAGCTGAAGAAAAATGGCATTAATGGGGTATGTTTATAAGGTGATGTCTTGCTTTAGGCACGAACAACACATATAAACGTTGGTATTTTAGTCATTTATGCCTGTATGTGGTATGGTATTTTAGTCATTTATGCCTGTATGTGGTAATGTACATGCATCAGTGGCCCTTTATAAAACACGGACCGGCGTAAAGTACACGTGACATTTGTATGGCATGTACTTTCATTGTGGCTGAGCACATTGGCGGAGTTTGGACAGAGCACACGTGGATTATAGAATATGATCCATCAGTGACTATCTACCCTTCTGGAAATCATTAAAAACCCATCAGCCTACCCAAATGAACCAATCTAATCCTACAATCCCTTCTACCCAACACATATCCAGAAGACAACGATAATGACTCAGACTATATCTCCCACTAAATTTCCCTATGCTTTCCCCGTGTCCCATCCCCCTACCGCTCCCTCTACCCCTCCTCCATTGCTCATCTACCCCTTGTTCATACCTCTCCTACTGCCTTCACCCTTCCCCATCTCTACCTACCTATCTCTTTTATTATTCTGCTATAATTAACTTATATCTTCTCTATCAATACTCTGTAATCCATATTATTATGTAAGCCGCATTGAACCTGCTTTAAGTGGGAAAGCGCGGGGTACAAATGTAATAATAAATAAATAAATAAATAAATATACGCTTTCTTGCAAAACATAGTACAGTTATTTACACCCACTATAAGGCTGGTGTAGGCAGTGGCGTAGGAAGGGGGGACGGTGGGGCGGTCCGCCCTGGGTGCACGCGCTGGGGAGGGTGTCGGCTCGCTGGTTCCCTGCTCTTTCTGCCCTGGAACAGGTTACTTCCTGTTCCAGGGCAGAGAAAGCAGGGAAGCAGCAGAGCCGACGCAGCTCCCAGTGACGTGCACTGGGGGCGGATCGGCCCTTCTGCCTGCCCCCCGCTGAAAGGTAGGGTGCGTTTCGGGGGGAGCGCTCCGGAGGGGGGGCACCGTGCCCTGCACCCTCGCTACGGCACTGGGTGTAGGTGATCATTTCATAAATGACAGGGAATTCTATAGAGGACACCTATATTTAGTGCCAGTTGTGTGCACTAATTTATAGAATGTGTAAACTTATGTGCGTGAGTGATGTCACTATATGCACACACAGGCTAGGCATCATTCTATAAAAATGGCATTTTAGTCGCACAGGGCTAGATTCTATATATCATGCCTAAAAAATCAGCATGAAAAAAAAAAACGCCTAGGCGTTTTCTAAAAAGTGCGCCTACATTTAGGTGTACTTTATACAATATGCCTAAATTTCCATGCAGTTTATGGAATACGCCAAGTGCCCGCCTGCGTGACTAAATTTAGTCAAGGGCAGTTATGCCGAGGAAAACAGTGTAATGCTGATGCCTAAGTTAGGCGTGGACCAGGTGTATTCTATAACAACACGCAAAGATTTGAAAAACGCCCATGACCCGCCTACTCCATGCCCATGGTCACGCCCCCTTTTTCAACTATGAGACTTAGAATTTATGCGCAGCATGTCACAGAATACGCTTAGCTGTGCGTGCAAATTCTAATGTAAATTAGTGTCAATAATTTCTTGTTAATTGGCAATTATATCGGTGCTGATTGGCTTTTCCACTAATTAAGTTACGTGCACAAACCCAGAATACGACTGGATTTCAATGTACAACTTAAGTCGCACTATATAGAATCCGGGTGACAGTGCGTAACAGCAAAAGGGCTGTACCGGTAGGCAGAGCAAGGGGATGCAACGGGCATTCCACCTAGCATCACGTGTCCCTTAAGTATCCGATGCACCGTTGCAAGGCACATTTAGGAACACCAGCTTTTGCCTGCCATTGACCCGGTGTAAGCTTTTCCTGTAATTTGCAAATCTGTCTTAACTTTGTACACCACCTGTGCAATGGAATGGACCAGGGGCGTAGCTACTATGGGGCCACGGGGGCCCCGTAGATTTGGCCCTGGACCCCCCTGCCGCAACCCTCTCAACTCCCCTTCCTGTCGCCAACCCTCCCCCGCCGCCGTCGTGTACCTTTGCTGGCAGGGGATCCCAACCCCCGCCAGCCAAAGTTCTCTCCTCGGCCGCGCGGCATTGCTTGCTGAATGATGTGATCGTTTCTGTGCGTGCGTCTGATGTCCTGTGCAGGACGTCAGAAACAGAAGGAAGCCTTTTGCGAGAAGAAGAGGACCTCAGCTGGCGGGGTTTGGGGTCCCCCACCAGCAAAGGCAGGCGACGGTGATGGCGGGTTGGCGGCGGGAGGGCGGTCGAGAGGGTCGGCAGCAGGGGGGGTCCAGGGCCAAATCTACGGGGGCCCAGGCCCCCCTGGCCCCACATAGCTACTCCACTGCATGTAAAACCGATTTGTAACATAACACTAACTGCCCCTCATTAATGATTGATGCCCTTTAGCACTACCTATTTTGGCAGAAGGCGCATAAAATTATACAGGCCAGACATGCGTTGTTAGCATAAGTCAGTCAAGAGGTCAATGTCTGAACTCTGACATTGTCACACACTTTTGAGGAAAACAAATTCTGCCCCAAACCAGTTTATGCCTGTATAATAGAGTTATTCTATATGCCAGGTATTTTACATAAGACACATCCCCGTTATTTACATGACTTCTATGTGACCATCTCATTTAATTTTTGTGCAGACCCTCTCCTGAATGCCTGACGTGGCCTTCAGTGTCTATCACTCAATACTTGCTACCGCACTCCCCTCCATTCTTTCACTGACTGACTGTACAATTCATAATAGCAGAAAACATAGGCCAATGATTTCCTTTGGGAGGAAGACATTGCTTGCGATAACAGTTTGAGGATGTTTATTTATTTCAATTTTTCATCATTCCATCCATTATGACTCAGACAAAGCCCGGAATGTAAAAGAAAATATACAATAGAGTAAAAACAAATATACAATACAAAATAAAACATAGCACAATCATAAATCAAATGTCAAACTGAAATCAGCTATTCTCTAACATAACTTTGTAGCACTTAGACCTTTTCCTTATAAGTAAAGACCACATCAGGGTCAAGTAACTGCCATATTAAATAGCTAGGCCTTACATTATGGAGCAAGTCAACTAACCCTCTTTTGCCCAAGGAACAAAACTTAGATTGTGAGCCCGGTAGGGACAGAGAAAATACCTACATTTAACACATATGTAAAACCACTTTGGTTGTACCACTGAAAAGACTGTGAAAAATTGCAGGAAGACCTTAGAAAACTGGAAGACTGGGCTTCCAAATGGCAGATGAAATTTAAAGTGGGCAAATGCAAAGTAATGCACATTGGAAAGAATAATCCAAATCCTAGTTAACTGATGCTAGGGCCCACCTTGGGACTCAGCACTCAAGAAAAATATCTAGGTGTCATTGTAGTCAACATGCTGAAATTGGCCGATGTGCAGCAGCAGCCAAAAAAAAAAGCAAACAGGATGCTAGGAATTATTAGGAATGGGATGCAAAATAAGATGAAGAATATTATAATGCCTCTGTATCGCTCCATGGTGAGACCTCACCTCGAGTATTGCATTCAATTCTGGTTGCCGTATCTCAAAAAAATATATAACGGCATTAGAAAAGTTTCAAAGAAGAGCGACCAAAATAATAAAGGGGATGGAATTCCTCCCATATGAGGAAAGGCTAAAGAGGTTAGGGCTCTTCAGCTTGGAAAAGAGATGGCTGGGGGGGGGGGGGGGGGGATATAATCGAGGCCTATAAAATCCTGAGTGCTATAGAATGGGTAGAAGTGAATCGATTTTTCCACTCTTTCAAAAAGTACAAAAACCAGAGGACACTCAATGAGGTTACATGGAAATACATTTAAAACAAATAGGAGGAAATATTTTTTCACTTAAAGAATATTTAACCTCTGGAACTCACTTCCGGAGGATGTGGTAACAACGGTTAGCATACCTGAGTTTAAAAAAGGTTTGGACAACAGGTGGAACTCCCTTCCTCTTAGGAGGGTTTTGATTGCACTCTGCCTTTAAAGAAGATTAAATTAGGAGGCACTGGAAAGGCAGCTTTCTTCTGCACTCTGGAACACATGAATGGGAACCGGGGGAGTGCAGAAGAAAGCTGCCTTTCCAGTGCCTCCTAATTTAATCTTCTTTAAAGGCAGAGTGCAATCAAAACCCTCCTAAGAGGAAGGGAGTTCCACCTGTTGTATGCAGCTGTGAAAGGTACTCTGGGTGTGTTTCAGGACATTAGAATGCGCCACCACATTAGCACCTGTTAACATGCATTATTGTATAAAACTGGGCCTGCAGTAAACCATAGTCTGTTATTGAGATGGACATAGGAGGAAGCCACTGCTTGCCCTGGGATTGGTAGCAGGGAATATTGCTACTAATTGGGTTTCTGCCAGGTACTTGTGATCTGGATTTGGAAGCAGATACTGGGCTAGATGGATCATTGGTCTGACCTAGTATGGTGATTATTATGTTTTTATCAAATCCCTGACCCCTTAATTAAAAACAAAAAAAGGGATCTTGAACTGAGCCCTGAAAGTCACACTTTTCTGTGTCCCTGTCTGCTGAAAATTCCCATTTCTTGCCTGCTCTCCTCTGAGCCTATTTCACTTTTCTGTCAGCATGTCAATGTTAACCTTTCCTTGTGTTTTGCTAGCATCCTTTCTCCTAGATGCCTGTTTGGTTCCCATCTGACACCTTTATCTGATGCAGTCACAACATCCTTCTCTCCACCTAATGAGAGGGCATTTCCTACCCACAATCTTACCCAGCCAGGTAATTAAAAAAAATGTTCTCAGAGGCTATGCAGAGTGAATGGAACTTTGGCTTAATTAAGCACCAGAAAAGGACAAAAACACATGGTTAAGCAGAGTTGTCCGAAGGAGATGCAAAAATCTGTTTTCTGAATGTGGTTTCCTTTTTGCTAGTGGAGGAAATCTTTAGGTTAAGCTGTCTTTATTTGAATCGGCTATCGGTTATTTCCATTTTCTTGTGTTTTCAAAGGGAATTAGGCTGTGTGTGGCTGTAAGGTGCATTCCGACCTATATTGCAAGAGCATTTGTACATTTCTAGGTGGCATGTGTAAGGAAAAGATGACTGAGACGTGTGGAGAAGCCGTCTGGTCTCTCTGTCCATGCAGAACGGAGCGAAGGAGGGGGGAAAAAAAACCTAGAACCAAAAGGATTATGAAACTTCAGATGAAAATGATATAAAATCTAGCATTTGGCTCCAACACTGATGCCTTGGTCCTCTGAAGCTAATCTGTATGCACTCTGTGACCTCCTCGCAGCGAACCCTGCTAAATATATTATTCCCACGGGGGCTTTCACTGCTGCTTGGTGTCAGAAATCAATATGTATGAGGCGCGTGGATGGGAATTTCTAATAGATCTGCCTTGGCCCTATGTTGCTTTTCAATATCTGCCTTGGACTATTAGTGCCGGCTCGGTGCCCGTGAAATAACCGAGATAATCTTTTAAGGTGCGCTCTTAAGGTGGAACCTAAATGTTACTGTTTCAATTAGAAAAAAAAAAAATATATATATATATATACACATACACACACTTACATATATACCTCTCTCACTCTCTCCCTATAAATATATATTTATACATAAATAGTAGACTCGGTGTAATGTTTTGCAACTATTTGATTAGCCAGTGAGGTTGTGATTAAGATATTAAACTGGATAATGTTTACCAGGTGGATTTAATTTTGTTTTTTGGACGACACAGTTGGTCTGTTTAAATATGGACAGCAAATGATGTGAAAGGCTCAGTTTTACACAGTCTAATTATTGCATGGTTGATAATTGAATAAAATACACATAGCCTGGGATATTACTATTATCGTGACCCTAAGCACATTACAGCGATCTCATGTCAATATTCATAGTTATTTCTGCATGGAGGGAAGAAGGGTAAGACTGCGTCTTTAATTAGGATTTTCCCAAAGCTCTTGTACTAAGACCTTGTGAGTGATTTCAGTCCAGTAGCAACCAGTGGTGAATTGGCTTCACTCTTCTCCCAGCTTCTTAGCTGTGCAGGGGGATATTTATTCTCTGCTTTCTTCACAGGAAGTTGCTTCAGGTGAAGGGGCAGAGGTACAGCCTATAAAACCAATACCCTGAAAATGGGGTTCTCTTTACTATATATTAGGGGAGGGAGGATTATCGGCTACTAAACCACGTGACCAGTTTCTGATCAAGGCCTAAATGAGTTCAAGTGCCAGTCTGATATGACATCTCAAAATCTGTGGTCCAGTTGTGCTTGTGTGTAGGCATTAGCATTTTTTTTTCTAATCGTAATTGGTTGTTTGCCCTTGTGGGAGTGTCACTCTAGCAGAGGATAGAGAAATGGCCTCCTGCTTTCCCTGCACACTTCACTTAACACAGCAGAGTCCAGCTGACAAACCTCTGTCTGCTTGTCTTCTCTGGCCTTTATTGTCTGAGGCAGCCACTTACAATCAGTGAGGCAGCACCTGAGTGTGAAAACGCCATGAAAGCAATCCTACCTCCTCCCTTTTAATGATAAATAGATTAAGGGCACATATAAGACACATCTGTACATTTAGGGATGGTTTTGTCAACAAGATTTTCCAGCTGTATATTTTAGAACCTAGCGGGTACAACCTGGTGCCTTTGTTCAAAATGAAATTGCAAAATAAATAGGGAGAAAATATAGCTTTCTAGTGAATGAGATCAGGGCTCTCACAAGGAGACAACTATGCTGGGTGTCCTGCTGCCCTTCAGTGTTAGTTTGTGATCATGCTAGTCCCCAAAAACTGTGCCCTGGGTAGTTTTGTCTAGCAACTGCCCTTGAGATCATCAGACAAATGTGATGTTATCCAGTTGCAAAATGACTGCCACAACAGACCCAAGGCAATGCAAAGATCCCCCTCCCCCTCCCAGTGCTTAGTGACATACTTAGAGCTGCTAAGAGGTCTAGGTTATGGAAGGAGACTTTTGACTAGTTCTTGAATGTATCTTGCAGTGCTTTTCTAGTCCTATTTCTTCCATTTAATAGCACTTCTGGGACTACAATGCATCTGGAGTTGGCTGTGAGAAAGTCAGGACTGGCCAACAATTTCTCTCCGAGATCTGGGTCAGTATGTGGATCCATATCATACTGCAGCTTCAAACTTCAAAACACAGGTCACCTCACACTGATGCTTCCCAAACTCTGGCATTCATGGCCAACATTCTACGCATATGTCCAGCCTCCTGCTACCTCCACTCCAGAAAAGAATGAAGCTTTTTCCTTAATGTTTGCTCTCTGCCTCCTAGTGATAAGACTGTACTAGAGGGTATAGTGTCCTAGATGAATCTCCAGAGCAGTCAGCCACTTTCCATCAGCAGTGGGGGAGGGGGAGACATCTCAGAAATTAGAAAGATATTTGCCTTATCTGATGCAACTCCTGATCCATCAGTGGTGAAGCAAGTGAAATGATGTTGGGGTGAACCTACCATGGTCCCAGAGGACCATTAAAGCATGCATCCTGGACAACTGCCTGTATTCACCATCCCCAAAGGTTTGGTACTGAGCCCAATCCCCAAAATATTTTTTGCTGTTTTTCTTACATGTTCTGTGGCCTCCTTTTTTCTGTAGGGTAGTTTCCCCGGTGACATCAAAACATACACATATGCATGGACTCCCCACAGCACTACGGCATCACTTTTACCCAGCATCCCTACCTGCTAACTTTCCAAGTAGGCCGTGGAGGGGAGTTGAGGAAGGAAGGGGGAAAGATGCCGTTTCATAATTAGTGCTGCCTGAGGCCCCCGCCTCAGTTCGCCTAATGGTAGGGCCGCCACTGAGTGAATCCTATGGTAAAATGAGGAATTTTACCACAGTTTTTTAACTAGCCCAATCAGTGAGGTACGTGAAACTTTGGAGAGTAATACTACAAACTGCCTATTTAAGTGGCAAGAACGTGGATAAATGCCAGTAGTCTAGCCATATATACACATATGCTCGTAAATGACCATTTTCTGGCATCAAAGTATTCTATAGATATGCATTGAGAGGCGATAGTGTGTACTTTGCAAATGGGTGATTGCAAGAGTGGAGTTTGGATAGAGCATGCGTGGGGCACAGACCATAATGTAAGTGCAATCTAGGTTTGTGAGTATTTACACTAGATCTGTGCTTGGTGCATACCTGTAAACTAGGGGTGCATAAGATGGCTAATTCTAGCATTTTATAAAGAAAGGCAGTGTTTATCCCCCAGAATCCGTGGGATAAACACAAAGGATTCCTATATGGAAACAGAATGGAAGCAAAACAAACTTAGCAGTGCTTCGATGGTAACTCCAGTAATTGGGAAATAAGGCCAGTGCCAAGCAGATTTCTATGGTCTGTGCCCCAATTATGGCTTGACACATCTGGAGTACGCTTCGTCGGCGACTCCAATTGGGAGTTGTCCAGTGTCAGCAGACTTCTACGGTCTGTGCCCTGAAAATAGCAAGAACAAATAAAGATCAATAATATATCTCTCTATATAAAATGCACCTCCAACGTTCTGAAGCCTCCACAAGTCCCAACGTTCTAAATGCATGGTGGTGAAACCAGCAAATCGCCCATAAGTGTTTGCCCCGCCCCCGCATCAAACGTCATGATGTCGAGGGCGGACCAATGACACTCAACCAATCGCATCGCGAAACCGTTACTAAGCGACGCTACGTGACATACGACGCATCGCGGACCAATGAAAACCAGCAGCACACAGTTGCTAGGCAACGTAAAAAGCAACGCTAAAAGGACCAATCATGAAACAATGTTACAGAACAAGGAAGAAGAAGGAAGAACACAATGAGCAACTGACCTGCCACTATCACAGGGACTGCTAGCACCTCTCTCTCTCTCTCTCTCTCTCACACACACACACACGGGACACAGAGGGGATGGAAGACAAGGAAAGAATCGCTGGGTATGGAGGGGGCGGCAGGGGAGATAAGGCAAGAACTGCCTCAAATGTTTGTGCTGTGCTTTGTACAATTTTAATGCTGTCTCTTCATTTTGACCCTACCCTTTCACACTCTCTTTCACACAGACGCACACACACACACACTTACACTGTCTCTATCTCTCACACACACATGCACCCACACACATATAAACACTCTCTCACACAGACACACAAACACGCCTCAAATGGTTCAGCTGTCCTATGTAAAATTTCACTGCTGTCTCTTCATTTTCACCCTACCCTTGCACACTCTCTTTCACACAGACACACACACACACACACACACACACACACACACTTTCTCTGTGTCACACACACACAGAGACACACATACATATACACACTCTCACTCTCTCTAAAACCTTGCTAGCGCCCGTTTCATTTGTTTACAAAACGGGCCTTTTTTTTTACTAGTATGTTATATTACAAAACATGCTATGAGTCTATCTTATTGGGCAGACTGGATGGCCCATGCAGGTCTTTATCCGCCATCATCTACTATATAACTGTGTTAGTATTCGTACTTTTCTTCATAGAATGTACTTCAAATAGGTGCTTTTGTATAACTTAAGTCTAGGCACCTCCTTTATAGAATTACCCCTCCTTTTAAATTTTAAAATGTAAACATTCAGTTTTGCTCGGTGGAGTATTGGACATTCTGCAGTGCAGAAGAATAGCACTGAGTGGCTTGAAAATTCAGAATTTAACTAATCCCAAAACAAAGTTTTATGGTGTATGCCATTGGCGTAAATATCTCATGCCTTTAATGGATATAGTTTAGAAATGCTAAAAAAAAAAAAAAAACGGGGCAGGGCTTAATAATGAATTCAGCCCCTGGGATCTGGGTCACATTTATATGAACTGTGGCTGTTACATATGGACAAATAAACAAAACTGTCATTTCAGGTTGTTACCGATGCTCGGATAAAAATTCCACTTGTTCTCTCCGTATAAACTGTCCTCGGTGGGTTAAAAAAAAAAACACAAGGAAATGTTTGAAAGGAAGTCTACCACATTAGGTAATTATGTGGCTGTGGAAGTGCTGCCAGACGGTTGTCATAGCGCCTAAGCACTGATAATATAGTTACAGCCTAACACTTGGAGTCTTCAGCAGCTGAAGCACCTACCCTAACTCCTTCCTCCCCCCTCCACACATATTCAATCAATTAGTATAAGGCAAAAGCTCAGCGCATCAATTTTTTAGAATCTCATACACAGGTAGAAAGAAGAAGCCCTGGTCTTGTCTATATGTAAATTAACCCCCTCCCTCCCCCCACGCCCATCTCTGTACCAAAATCTCCCAAACGTGGCAATGCTTATCTTGATTTAAGCGGTGCCTGATGGTAGGGTGCTAATCCCATCCCTGGTTACTGGGTTCTTTTCAAAGACGGTAAGAAGCTGGTTTAGTGGACTGGTGAATTTTCTTTAAAAAAAAAACAAGGAAATAAAACAACTTCCTGTCTATGGCTCACAGTCTTCTCCTGACCTGTAAATGACTTGAGGCAGTCTTCAGCATCTTCAATTTCTTAAACCCAAACTTTGGAAAATGAGTTGGTCTACCACAGAGGTGGTGGCTTCAGTCATATCAATTTATTCTAACACTTAAATATGAAGGAAGATGTTTCACAACCTTCCATTAAAGACATGAGATATTTACACCAATACTGCTCCACAGTACAAATGCAGCAAGCAGAAATACATTACATTACAGCAGCAAAACAATCCTTCTCTGTAGAATTCATTCATAGCAGTCCACTACAGTTGATTAGTGAAAAAGAAAACATTGCTTACTGTGTTCTGAGGGTTGAATCAAAGGAATGAGACTTCTAGCTAGGTGGATTATTATTTCGTGCTCACATTTCATTTCTAGTATGTTTTTATTTAGCTGGCCTTGGAGCTGAAGAGTAGAATATTGAATTCTCTTCCTCCATCAGAAAAGCCAAACCACTGGACTGTTTCTAGCCTGCAGCACAGACAGATCCCTCTTGCCTTATTCTTTTGACTAAACACAAAAATAAAATAAGAATATTTCCTCCTTATGGGTTTCACAAATTATGGGGTCCTTTTAATACGCAGCACTAAAAAGTGGCTTTAGTGCGCCCTTGCACAGGGTTTTCCTGTGTGCTAAGGTCGTTTTTACTGCAGCCGTAAAATGGCCCATTTTCTATTTTCTTTTTCTATTAATGGCCATATGCTAATGTTCTCAACAATGGAACAAGTCTGCTTTAATAGTGCCCCAACACGGGCCTTGTTTCGGAGTAACAACGGCCTGCCTCAGGGGTCAGTTTCGACAAACTGCACTAGGTGTGTGAGTTTCAAATCAAAATGCATGTATCGTGGCACAACAACACAACGATCTCCTGGCGTTCTGCTCCTCTTTAGACACTGGTTGTCAATTTCTCTGAGTTTATTTATTTATTATTACATTTGTACCCCGCACTTTCCCACAGAAGCAGGTACAATGCAGCTTACATAGTTAACAGACTTACAATTATTAGATTCATTAAGAAGAATATTAAGAACTATAATGTAACATAATAATAGAATGCTTTAAGTATATGTTAATTAACATGGGAAGGAGTAATGAAGATAGATAAGGAAATGGGGATGGTTATGATGAAGAGAGGATGGGGAAAGGAGGACTAGGATAGTATGGAGTAGCTAGGGGGACATGGTTAATACATAGACATAGTTATAATAAGAGAAATGTGTAGGTTTATGTTGGGTCATTTGGATAAGCTAGCTTAAAGAGATGGGTTTTCAACATTTTCCTAAAAGGTAAATGGTCATTAATTGCTCTGATGGATCTTGGTAATGCGTTCCAAAGCTGGCTGCCCAGAAAGGAAAAGCTGGATGCATAGATTGTTTTGTATTTGATTCCTTTGCAATTGGGAAGGTGCAAATTAAGGTAAGTACGTGAAGACACTGAGCTGTTTCTGATAGGAAGGTCGATAAGGTTATTCATGTAACTAGGGGATTCTCCGTGTATGATCTTGTGAATCAGAGTATGTATTTTGAAGGTTATTCTTTCCCTGATGGGGAGCCAGTGAAGCTTCTTCCGAAGAGGTGTTGCACTATTGAATTTGGATTAGCCAAAGATAAGTCTGGCCACAGTTTTTCTCCGCCACTATATATGCATTCTGATTTGAAACTCATGCACCTAGTGTAGTTTAATGGAATTGACCCATAGCCAGACCTTGAAGTGGGATGGGGAGTTCCAGAGCCCCAAAATGAGGGGTCACATTTTGGCCCACCTCCCTGCCGCTTCTCCCCCACCACAATGCCACATACCTTGGCTGGCGGGGGTCTCCAATCCCCGCCAGTTGGAGCGTTTCTCCAGTGCTACTCTCCTTATATTGCCTGCCCTGCTTCCCCTCATGTTGTGCATGCCCTGGATCCATTTGGGGGGGGGGCAGGTCTCTTCCGTAGCTATACCACTGCACCTGAGGCAGGTGTTTGTTATGCCGAAACACAGCCCGTGTCGGGTCACTATTAAAGCACACTTGTTCCATTCTTGAGAGCCCTTTGTGCTTTTTTTCTGGACTGCTTGTTTTGTGTACTTTGGCTGAGGCTAGTGAGGACCAAGACCTGATGCAGGTTCCCGAAACATGGACCATGTTGGAATGGATCCTTCAGCAATATGACATTCTTCTGATAAAGCTAAGTAGCTTTTTTAAATAAAAATATTTAAAACATATAGTAAGGGGTATGTTTACTAAGGCGCGTTATAGTTTTTAATGCACCCTTAAAGTTAAGGTGCATTAAACGCAAATGTGCCAGTACATTCTTATAGGCACATTAGCATTTGATGCTCGTTAGCGTTTAACACATGTTAAAAGTGCTAACACGCCTATACCACACCTTTGTAAACACAGGTCTAAGGGGCCCTTTTACTAAACCGCTTAGGTGCCTACACACGCCCAACGTTTGTCAAATTGGAGTTACCGCTCACCTACCATGTGGCCCTTGCTGTAATTTCATTTTTGACACTTATCCGCTACATGCGCCGGAAAATAATTTTTATTTTCTGGCGCCCGGCAGAAACTGGATGGTAATTGTCATTCTATATGTGTAGACGATTACCGCATGGTTAACGTATGAGACCTTAATGTTAAATCAATGGTTGGCGGTAAGGTCTCAGACCCAAAATGGACACACACCAATTTTTATTTTGCCACACATCCATTTTCAGCAAAAAAAAAGCATTTATTACAGGCGTGCTGAAAAATGGATCTGCGCACGCCCAAAACACGTGCCTACCCTAGCGCAGCCCATTTTTCGGCGCACCTTAGTAAAAGGGCCCCTTAGTTTTGTAAGGGATTAAAGATTATAAAAGAATATTGGTGGACTGATGATAAGTTCAGTGTATCACCGGGCTGTGTCTCAGTGTGAAAAGAGTCACTACTGAGGTCAAGGATAGTTGTGCCCGCTATATTAAGAAAATCTATAGGTGCTGGGTTTATTTTGTACTGATCTGTATATTACCCCCATGGTGAAATTTGTAGACAACTAAAGTTGATTTATCACCAGGACGGTCTACCATTATGGGCAGAGAATGGGCATAGAAGTGTTATCCAGCTAGTGTATTCACATTAGTGCATGTTAACTGAATAGCACAGACTTAACGCAGAGCAGTTAGCTTCTCCCAAACAGGACGCAATAAGTACTTCCACGTTCATACTTTTGCAGGTGTCACATGCTAATGGAAAATTAGCATAGGACCACTAAAAAAAAAGCCTTATTTTGGGCCTGTGCTAAAAATGGATTTTAGCCCACTGGAAAGTAACATAATAGATGATGGCAGATAAAGACCTGTACAGTCCATCCAGTCTGGCCAAGAAGATAAACACTAAAATGTGGTACTTTAAAAGATAAATTTTAAAACGTCTCACATTAAAATATGCTGAGCCCATTTCATAATGTGTTTTTAGAAAAGAAAAAAAAAAAAGGCCCCTAATGAGTCAAAATAGATTTCTAATTACACAGTGGCATCCTTATTTTCAAAAGTATTTTTTCATAGGCATGCCATGCCTCTTTTGAAACTAGGGCTTTTGCTTCAGAAGATACTGGTAGAAGGCCTTGTCGTGATGGTGTGTGTTATTGAGCCTCAATACAGAGGCCATTCTGATGACATCAAATAAGGAACCTGTTCAGATGTCGGCTGGGTGAGCAAAATAATAATTGAGTATGGCACAGGCTCCTCACCTCTGACCCCCAATATCCATCTGCTCATTTTTAAAATTGATCTTATCAGTGAGAGTAGAAATGATGCATGTATTCAGCCACTAGCACCATGGCAATAAAAAGGGGGGGGGGGGGGGGGGGGGGAAGCATATAGATCCAGATAACAGTGGTCTATTCTTTTTTCTTTCAGCAAGGGATAATGGAACTGTCAAATATTGGATGTGGGGGATGTTTTCTGTGGTATTATACAAGTGATACAGTAGAAAATCTGAAAACACAGAATAATATAATTTCTAACTTTGAGCAGTAAAGATAGATAAAGACCCATTGCAAATAGGTAGCTGAAATGAGAACTGAGACATCCGGGTTGGGATGTGCACAATTTCCCGAAGTATTTTACATAAATCTCTACCGAGTTTGGAACCTTTTGTAAAATATGTATAAAGACGTACAAGAGTGCACATTAACAGGAACAGTCATCTTGCAAATATACACATGCAAAAAAGAGCAGCATCAACTTGGCAACTTCCATGTACAAGTGCTCAGAGTAAGGTTAACCCTAGGGTGGGCCCTATGCAAACAAGCTTGAAGAGTCCCTCATTACAATGAAAAGCACGCTCACAGACTGATAGGAAAACAATGCACAGAGGGCGAGGAAAATAGACACACCTCTGCAGGCAGGGTTGACTCTGGCCTCCTGCCCCTACTCTTTTTTCTGCCAATAGGGCAAATCAACTACTACTACTACTACTACTACTTATCATTTCTATAGCGCTACTAGATGTATGCAGTGCTGTATACTGGACATAAAGAGACAGTCCCTGCTTGAAAGAGCTTACAATCTGACTAGGACAGACAGACAAACAAATCTTCCTTAAGATTCATTGGAATAGCACATTTGAGAGGGCTCCTCATAAATGTTTGGGCCCGTTTGTCTATGCCAGAATCCTGCCCTGCTTGAAGGACTGACTCTTAATTGCAGAAGTGGTGATTTTCAACTTCCACCTGTAAGTGCTGGCACTTCTATGTATCACAGGACCATTTTAAAAACCTATAGGTTCAAAATTTTTTAAAAAAAACCTCCTACATTTGTGACATATTTCAGCCAAATTTAGGGGCCCTTTTACTAAGCCATGGGTTTTCTGTGAGCTGTGGACACTTTTAACATGGTGGTACAATGGCCGCATTTCCATATTTTTCTTTAATGGCCATACACTGATTTCACAATTAGCGCATTACCATTACCACAGGCTCCCACGCTAACCCCACTGTAATCGGGCAGCACGTGGCAATGTGCCCATGCTACCCGATTAGTGCAGGACACACCCACTCTCTGACCAGCAGGGGATTAGCGCATGCTGATGGGCACACTACCACAGGATGCCTCAGTGCGTCCCACGGCGGTGCTTTTTGCCACATGGTAGGCATATGCTAGTGCCTACTGCAGCTTAGTAAAAGGGCCCCTTTGTTACTGTAAGTTTTCAGCTGAAAATTTATCTTAGTTTAGAAGCTTATAAGTTGTACTTATAAATTGAGGCCTGTCATTCATTTGCCTAGAATGATGAACTCAATTTATGAGCCTAGTACAGAAAACAGTGTTAAGCTCCTAACTCTTTTCCCCTGCTTTAAATTTACCCCTGTTGCCTCACACTTTATATGCTGCTAAATTTAAGAGTGTGATGACATTTTCAGTATAAATTTGTACATTTTCTGAGAGAGCAATTAAGAAACATACCCCTGTATTCTAAATATTGCGCCTAGTATTCCACGCCGAAATCCAAGCATAGTCTATAACAATGCGTGTAACTTAATTGGCTTAACAAGCTAATCAGCGTTGATAACAGCACTTAAGCAATAATGAGCACTAATTCACAATAATTAGAATTTACACGCACAACTCTCTAAGTGTATTCTGTAATGCAGAGCACCTAAATTCTAATGCGTGCAGCCAAAAATGGGTGTGGTTATGTGTGGAAAAATGGGCATTTCATGGCCGTTCCAAAATTTACACTCACTGTTATAGAATATAGCCCTCTGCTCCTAAATCTACGCGTTGGTATTTATGCCAAGTAAAATGTGGCCTAAATGGACGTGACCAAGTTTAGTCACGTGGAGAGGCACTTGGTGTATTCTATATACCGTGTGGAAGTTTAAGCCTATTCTATAAAATTTAGGCATACTTTAGAGAATATACCTAGCTGTGTTTTTGTACCATGCAGATTTTTCAGGCACCATATATAAAACCTGGCCCATAACTCTCAAATTTAGGAGCACATATTCTTTGAATATCAAGTCCTGTGGATACACATGCCATCAGTTAACAAGTAAAGCTAGTTTTTCTTTTTTTCTTTAGAGGCAAAAATTAAAAAACAAACAAATATGGGATTAAGGAAAAGTACTCCTTCAATTCCTTGTGTAATACTCTGGCCAAAATGAGTGCTTTTTAAAAATCTGAGCATGCTTCTGAGCTGAGGCAAACTCCGTGGATGAAAGATGTTTTAATATTGTGGATTCCCATTTTAAATTGGGAAATACATATATACATTTTCAGCCTGCCCAAACCATACCCATACTATATCCCATTGAAATCTGCATATCGGATGTCTACACATGTAAATAGTGGATTTCTGAAATTGCATTATGCTATGTGTGTAACTGCCACTCTTTCCCTGTGTAAATGCTTCTAACATGTCCTCTTTCATCTCCAAGAAACCTCTTTTGCGTAAAGAGAACATACTGTCTCCTCTGTCTTGTAGCACTATGTAAATGGATTAATAGTAGTACGTATCACTGTAACATAAGTGAAGTATTTAAATAATCAGAAATCATGTGGGAAAGTGATAATTTGCTCTTAGTTCCACTGCACGGGGGCATAAGTGATTCTTTGACTCATCTGGTGTTCAGTTAGACCTACAGTACATGGGGGTTATTGGTGATATAGAGGTAAACATTTTTTTAAAAAATATTGTTCTACCCATAATCTCTTAGTAGATTAATAAAGGATTATCAGGCACTAATACCACCTAATAATCCTTGGCTGAAGCACTCCATTTATTTCATGACACCAAAATCTTTTGCTATTATGACACGGGGATTAATTGGAATCTGCACTTGTTTGGATTCAAAGCATAATATGAAAACTTGTTTAGTTTTCTTTGAATTTCAACTTCCTTTATAATGATAATGAATCCCTGTATTTATTTATTTATTTTAGATTTTGCTCACACCTTTTAAAGTAGTAGCTCAAGGTGAGTTACATTCAGGTACACTGGATATTTCTCTGTCCCAGGAGGGCTCACAATCTAAGTTTGTACCTGAGGCAATGGAGGGTTAAGTAGTTGTAAGTAAACTCAGGAATACATTTTTTTCCTCCTCCACAAATGCCTTGGTTTGTTTTGCACCCCCCCCCCTAGTTGTATATTTGTTTACATTTGTTATATTTGTGTTTCTATGATGTAATTCAAAGTTAGCAGCAACTTCCTGATAGCACTTGTGATCTCTGCACGTGACCCATTTCTTACAGTCAATAGGAATCCATGCCAGGTTCATGCTTCAGCCCAAAGTATGTACTCTGATCTTATTGGCGATTTCCTCAGCTCCTAACTTTATGAGTACTGATCCTTGAGGCACTCCACTACTCATCTTTCCTTCCTCCGAGTGAATTCCATTGACCACCATCCACTGATGTCTGTCTGTCAACCAGTTTCTAATCCAGTTCACCATTTTGGGTCCTAACTTCCACCTGTCAAATTTATTTAAGAGCCTCCTATGAGGAACCATGTCAAAAGTTTTGCTGAAATCCAAGTAGATTACATCTAGCAAGCATCCTCAATCCAATACTCTGGTTGCCCAGTCAAAGAATTCAATCAAATTCGTTTGGCACAATTTACCTTTGGTAAAACCATGTTGCCTCGGATCTTGTAACACATGGCATTACAGGAAATTCAGTATCCTTTCCTCCAGCAATGCTTCCATTACTTTTCCAGTAACTGAAGTGAGGCTTACTGGCCTGTGGTTTCCCACTTCTCCTTTGTCGCCACTTTTGTGAAGAGGGACCACATCCGTTCTTCTCCAGTCCTATGGAACCTCTCCCATCACCAAGGATTTATTAAACAATCTTTAAGAGGACCTGCCAGAACATTCTAAGCTCTCTCAATATCCTGGGATGGATCCCGTCCAGTCCTTTGTCTTTGTCCACCTTCAATTTTTTACGTTGTCCATAAACATGTTCTTCTGTGAATGGTGTGATATCCGCTCCATTTTCATATGTACCTTTACCAGCTGATCGTGGTCCTTCTTCAATACTTTCTTCCATGAACACAGAAGTATTTGTTTTGCATTTTTATCATCACTCACTACATAGCGGTTCACAGTATCTTTCAATATCACAATTCCATTTTTTTAGCCTTTCTCCTTTCACTAATATACCTGGAAAAATTCTTGTCTCCCTTTCTTACATTTCTAGCCATTTGTTCTTCAACCTTTGCTTTCACCAGATGTATTCCATCTTGGCTTATTTCAATCTCATCCGTTATTTTTTCAGTGCTTCTAACATAAGAACATAAGAATTGTCATATTAGGACAGACCGAAAGTCCATCAAGCCCAGTATCCTATTTCCAACAGTGGCCAATCCAGTTTACAAGTACCTGGCAAGATCCCAAAACAGTACAATATATTTTATGCTGCTTATCCTAGAAATATCAAAAACAAAAAGATACGGCCTCCAGAACTGAACACAATACTCCAGGTGGGGTCTCACCAACTACTTATACAGGGGCATCAACACCCCCTTTCTTCTGCTGGTCACGCCTCTCTCTATACAGCCTAACAACCTTCTAGCTAGGGCCACCGCCTTGTCACACTAGAAATAAGCAGTGGATTTTCCCCAAGTCCATCTTAATAATGGCTTATGGACTTTTCTTTTAGGAAGCTAGCCAAACCTTTTTAAAACCCTGCTAAGCTAACTGCTTTTACCACATTCTCTGGCAAAGAATTCCAGAGTTTAAATTACACATTGAGTGAAGAAATATTTTTTTCCGGTTTGTTTTAAATTTACTAATTTGTAGCTTCATCGCATGCCCCCTAGTCCTAGTATTTTTGGAAAGAGTAAACAAGTGATTCATGCATACCCATTCCACTCCACTCATTATTTTATAGACCTCTATTATATCTCCCTTCAGCCATCTTTTATTCCAAGCTGAAGAGCCCTAGCTGCTTTAGCCTTTCCTCATAGGGGAGTCGTCTCATCCCCTTTATCATTTTCGTCGCCCTTCTCTGTACCTTTTCTAATTCCACTATATCTTTTTTGAGATGCAGTGACCAGAATTAGACACAGTTTTTGAGGTGCAGTTGTACCATAAGGCATTATAACACCCTCATTTTTGTTTTCCATTCCTTTCCTAATATATAACATTCTATTGGCTTTCTTAGTTGCCGCTGCACACTGAGCAGAGGGTTTCAACATATCATAATTGAGGACACCTAGTTCCCTTTCCTGGTCGGTGACTCCCAATATGGAACCTTGCATCACGTAACTATAGTTTGGGTTCCTCTTTCCTACATGCATCACTTTGCTCTTGTATATATTGAATGTCATCTGCCATTTGGATGCCCAGTCTCCCAGTCTGGTAAAGTCCTCTTGTAATTTTTCACAATCCTCTTGCGATTTAACAACTTTGAATAAATTTGTGTCTTCAGCAAATTTAATTACCTCACTAGTTATTCCCATCTCTAGATCATTTATAAATATGTTAAAAAGCAGCAGTCCCAGCACAGACCCCTGGGGAACCCCACTATCTGCCCTTCTCCATTGAGAATACTGACCATTTAACCCTACTCTCTGTTTTCTATGTTTTAACCAGTTTTTAATCCACAGTAGAACATTACTTCCTATCCCATGACTCTCCAATTTCCTCTGGAGTCTTTCATGAGGTACTTTGTCAAATGCCTTTTGAAAATCCAGATACACAATATTGACTAGCTCACCTTTATCCACATGTTTGTTCACCCCTTCAAAGAAATGTAGCAGATTTGTGAGGCAAGATTTCCCGTCACTAAATCCATGTTGGCTTTGTCTCATTAATCCATGCTTTTGAATATGTTCTGTAATTTTGTTCCTTATAATAGTCTCAATCATTTTGCCCGGCCCCAACATCAGGCTCACCAGTCTATAATTTCCCTGATCACCTCTGGAACCTTTTTAAAAAATTGGCGTTACATTGGCCACCCTCCAATTTTCCGGTACCATGCTTGATTTTAAATATAAATTACATATTATTATCAATAGTTCTGAAAGTTAATTTTTCAGTGCTATCAGTACTCTGGGATGAATACCATCTGGTCAAAGCGATTTGCTACTCTGCAATTTGTCAGATTGTGCCATTACATCTTCCAGGTTTATAGAGATTTCATTCAGCTTCTTTGACTCATCGGCTTTGAATACCATTTCTGGCACCAGTATCTCTCCCAAATCTTCCTCAGTAAAGACCAAAGCAAAAAAATTCATTTAATGTCTCCGCTATGGCTGCATCTTCCCTGAGTGCCCCATTAACCCCTTGGTCATCTAGCAGTCCAACTGATTCTTTTGCTGGCTTCTTGATTTTAATATACCTAAAAAAGTTTTTACTATATGTTTTTGCCTTCAACAAAATCTTCTTTTCAAATTCCCTCTTTGCCTTTCTTATCAGCACTTCGCATTTCATTTGCCATTCCTTATTCTGTTCGTATTATTTTCATTCGTATCCTTCTTCCATTTTCTGAAGGATTTTCTTATAGCTCTAGTAGCTTCCTTCATCTCACTTTTTAACCATGCCGGCTGTCTCTTGGCCTTCCTTCCTCCTTTTTTAATATATGGAATATAACTGGCCTGGGCTTCCAGCATGGTATTTTTGAACAGCATCCACGTCTGATGTAAATTTTTGACCTTTCTCTTCTTGAGTTTTCTTGTATTTCATGAATGACACCTATGCAGAAACAGGAAGTTGAAACAAAGTAGATGGGACTCACAGAGGGAAGGCCCTGATGCCGGCAGCCTCTCTTAATCACTGCACTGGCTGATGCTGGGGGCACGGACAGGCAGCGGGAGAAGGAGGATGGGTGGGAGGATGGAGAATCGCTGGACATGGATAGCAGGGGAGGACAGGGGGAAAGAAGAATTGCTGGACATGGATGGAAGGTGAGGATGAGGGAAGGTGAATCGCTGGACATGGATGAGAGGGGAGGGCAGGGGAGAGAGAAGAATCATTGGACATGGATGCCAGGGGAGGACAGGGTGCAAAGGAGAATTGCTGGACATGGATGGGAGGGGAGGCCAGGGAAGAGAGGAGAGGAGAAATGCTGGAAATGGATGGAGAAGAGAGCAGGAGAGAGAGGAGAATTGCTGGACATGGATGGGAGGGGAGGGCAGGGAAAAGTGGATAAATGCTGGAAATGGATTGTCAGGTTCTCTGGTTCAGAGCCCGCGGGACTGGGCTCTGGAGCAAACGTGAGCCCTTGGGCTGCTGACGAGGAGCGACAGCAGCAGGCAAAACCCACCAACCAACACTGGGTAAACACACCGGCAGGGACTGCAGGCACTGCCCAGCGAACCGGAACACATGGACTGGAATCCCCCGGACTGGAGGACACAGGACTGGAACACTGGACTGCAATCCCCCGGACTGGAACACACACCGGACCGGAATACACTGGACTGGAGCACACCGGACCGGAACACACTGGACTGGAGCACACTGGACTGGTCCGTACAGCTTCACCTGCACTTAGCTACTAAGCCCCCCAGAAGTTGAGCTCCTGAGTTCGAGTAGCCGACAGGACTTACTGGATACCGGATGACATAGGGACCAGGACTGGAAACAGAAGTGCTCCTAAACCTAAACTGATCTACGTGCTCCCAATCCCTAAACCAGCAGGAGTGTTCCTAACAGTAAACTAACAAAAGGACTTCCTCAGCCCTATACTAAACAGGAGCTCCTAATCCCTGCTCAAGAAAGGGACTTCCTCAGCCCTAGACTAACAGAGCAGGGAACTAAACACAAAGCTAACACAGGTGCCACTAAGCACCAAGCTACAAGCAGAGCTTTACACTAATAAGCTAAACACAGAACTAACCAGCTACCTAAGCACTGCTCTAGCAAGCTAGATACAACTAACAAGGTGCTTCCTAAGCATTACTCTGGCAAGCAACCAGAAGAGCTCCTAGCACTAAAAGGGAAGACAGGGGAGGCACAAGGAAAAGCAGGGAAGCTAACACATAAGCCAAAAGTGATTCTAAATCACCAAACACCAACAGCAAAGACTGCAATGCTCCCAATAGCACAAACACCAGAAGTACTTCTAACAGCAAACTCTGCAGTGTTCCTAACAACACCAAACCCAGGAGTACTTCTAATAGCAACAGAGCTTCCAAAGCCCTACACACAGCAATGCTACCAAAACCAAGAGGGAACCAAAAGGGAAAAGCAGGAAAGCTAAACACACAGTCACCAGTGCACACTGCACTAACACTAACCTGGCCCTTAGCAAAAGCAAGCAGGGAAACTAGACACAACGTCAGAAGTGCACACTGCACCACCCTACCTACAGCAAACACCACTATTGCAAAGGCCCTGAAGGAAAGAACCCACTTCCTTATCAAGGCCCTCCCTGATGATGTCACACTCCCTAGACCTAGGCAAAAGCACACTGACCCAGAGAGGCCCAACCCACACCAATGCAAAACCGTGAAACACTTGAAGCCAGTACACCCAAAGAGAGTTAGAGCAACTCAGACTACACCCACAGCTGCAGTGAAGAGACAATTAGAGCCTTGCTGCTGGAAGCTGCCAGCACAGAGAGACAGAGCCAGCTCAGAAAGGTCAGAGAAAAGAAACAGAAGCCAGCTAAGAAGCTGACCCCCAGGAAAGAGGTAAGTTTGAGAGGGGTTCAGACCCCAATCATAACAGCACCTCCCCCTCAAGGCTCCCGTGTCCCCACAGGAGCTCCAGGTCTCAAAAGACAATTTAGGTCTCCATGGGTAGCTGTGATGAAATCTCCCAATGGGTTTCACAACATAAATCTGGGCGGCTGGGCAGGACGTAACAAGTACATCTGGAACTAGGAAACCAGAATGGCTTTGGCCACCACGAGGCTCTTTAGAACGGCTGCTAGGCAGGATCAGAGTCTTGGATGCAACAAGTGGAGTCCTATTCAACAGGAACCATCTCTTGAAGGAGTCCACAACTTCCTTGACTTCCTGGCACTCCACTGTAGCAGCCAGAACTGGGCTAGAGCCTACACCCATCCTGGAATCTAAAGCCGGACAGGAACTCGAACAGGACTTCAGACTGGACCTTGCCTCTTGGCTGGAGCTGGAACTCAGGAGGGGTTCAACATCTTGGTTGAAGTGGGAACTCAGAGTAGACTCAGCATCTTGCCTGAGACTGCAATCTGATCCGGCCTCAGCATCTTGGCAGGAACTGCCACTCAACTCGGACTCAGCATCTTGACCGGAGTTGCAACTTGACCCGGACTCAGCCTCTTGCCTGGGACTGGAACAACTTGACCTGGACTCAGCATCTTGACCGGGACGGCAACTCTCACCGGACTCAGCATCTTGGCCAGGACTGTAACTTGACCCGGACTCAGCATCTTGCCCGGGACTGTAACTCAATTCTGATTCGGCATCTCGGCTGAACTCTGCACTCGGTGCAGACTCAGCACTCATCGTGGACTCGTCATCTTGGCTGGGCTCTGCACTCGGTGTAGACTCAGCACTCATCGTGGACTCATTATCTTGGCTGGACTCTGTACTCAGTGCAGACTCAGCACTCATCGTGGACTCATTGTCTTGGCTGGGCTCTGTACTCAGTGCAGACTCAGCACTCATCGTGGACTCATCACTCGGTGTAGACTCAGCATCCCGGCTGGGACTGCAACTCGCTCCAGACTCAGCATCTTGACTGGAACCACCACTCGCTCCAGACTCAGCATCTTGACTGGAACTACCACTCGCTCCAGACTCAGCATCTTGACTGGAACTGCAACTCGCTCCAGACTCAGCATCTTGACTGGAACTGCAACTCGCTCCAGACTCAGCATCTTGACTGGAACTGCAACTCAATCCAGACTCAGCATCTTGACTGGAACTGCAACTCGATCCAGACTCAGCATCTTGACTGGAACTACAACTCAATCCAGACTCAGCATCTTGACTGGGACTACAACTCGCTCCAGCCTCAGCATCTTGACTGGAACTACAACTCAATCCAGACTCAGCATCTTGACTGGAACTGCAACTCAATCCAGACTCAGCATCTTGACTGGAACTACAACTCGATCCAGACTCAGCATTTTGGCTGGAACTCCAACTCGATCCAGACTCAGCATTTTGGCTGGAACTCCAACTCGATCCAGACTCAGCATCTTGACTGTCAATGCTGCAACTCACTCCAGACTCAGCATCTTGACTGGAACTACCACTCGATCCAGACTCAGCATCTTGACTGCCAATGCTGCAACTCGATCCAGACTCAGCATCTTGACTGGAACTGCAACTCAATCCAGACTCAGCATCTTGACTGGAACTCCTACTCGATCCAGACTCAGCATCTTGGCTGCCACTGCTGCAACTCGGAGTGGACACAGCATCACGGCTGGCCTCAGCACTCGGTGTAGACTCAGCCCACAGCGTGGACTCGGCAGCTCGGCCAGGACTGCAACTTGACCTGGACTCAGCATCTTGGCTGCCACTGCTGCAACTCGCTCCGGACTCAGCATCTCGGCTGCCACTGCTGCCACTCGATCCGGACTCAGCATCTCGGCTGCCACTGCTGCCACTCGATCCGGACTCAGCATCTTGGCAGGCAAAGCCCTTCAGGCTGGACTCAGAAGTTTGGCGGGAAAAATCAGGAAGCCACCTTCTTTCAGCTTGGGCTTCAGGAGTATCCCGCAGGGCTGGATCCGAGAGAAGCTGGAAGCGGTAAAAGAACAGCTTGGTAGAAGGGTCAATAGCAGAAACTGGGTTCTCTTCGAACCCAAGCCAGGAGACACGCCTTCTTTCTGCTGCAGCTTCAGGAGTATTCTTCAGGGCTAGATCAGACAAAAGTGCAACCCGGTAATCCTGGAGTGTCAGAAACGGATCCAGATCAAAAATGGGGTTGGAACTGGGATCCAAACTGGTACTAGGAGACTCAGTAGACAGCGCCACTTGAACTGGATGCAGAGACTTGACTAGAAGCGCTGCTTGGACTGGATTCGGAGGCTCGGTCAGAAGCATCCCTCGGACTGGACTCGGAGGCTTGAGTGGAAGCGCCACTTGAACTGGCATCGGAGGCTCGGTCAGAAGCGTCCCTCGGACCGGACTCTGAAGCTTCGCTGGACGTGCTGCTCGGACTGGATTCAGAGGCTTGTCTGGGCGCACTGCTTGAACGGGACTGGACCCCTGCTGGGCCCAGAGCGTGGCATTCCCAAGACGTCTTCTCTCAGCGACAGCTTCCGGAGTATCCCACAAAGCTGGATTCAGGACAAGGCTGCGGCGATACTCTGAGAGCATGATGAAAGGGTCCATATCTGAAACTGGGTTTTCAGCGATTCCAAGCCACCGGACACGTTTTCTCTCAGCTGCCGCTTCAGGGGTCTTCTTCAAAACAGGATGAGACAACAGTTTCCCACGATACTGACGAAGAGTCATAGAAGGATCAAGAACAACGATGGAGCTGGACCCCAGCTGGGTCAGCTGGGCGGGGGTTCTTGCCGGGCTCATGGCCTTTGCAATCTGTCAGGTTCTCTGGTTCAGAGCCCGCGGGACTGGGCTCTGGAGCAAACGTGAGCCCTTGGGCTGCTGACGAGGAGCGACAGCAGCAGGCAAAACCCACCAACCAACACTGGGTAAACACACCGGCAGGGACTGCAGGCACTGCCCAGCGAACCGGAACACATGGACTGGAATCCCCCGGACTGGAGGACACAGGACTGGAACACTGGACTGCAATCCCCCGGACTGGAACACACACCGGACCGGAATACACTGGACTGGAGCACACCGGACCGGAACACACTGGACTGGAGCACACTGGACTGGTCCGTACAGCTTCACCTGCACTTAGCTACTAAGCCCCCCAGAAGTTGAGCTCCTGAGTTCGAGTAGCCGACAGGACTTACTGGATACCGGATGACATAGGGACCAGGACTGGAAACAGAAGTGCTCCTAAACCTAAACTGATCTACGTGCTCCCAATCCCTAAACCAGCAGGAGTGTTCCTAACAGTAAACTAACAAAAGGACTTCCTCAGCCCTATACTAAACAGGAGCTCCTAATCCCTGCTCAAGAAAGGGACTTCCTCAGCCCTAGACTAACAGAGCAGGGAACTAAACACAAAGCTAACACAGGTGCCACTAAGCACCAAGCTACAAGCAGAGCTTTACACTAATAAGCTAAACACAGAACTAACCAGCTACCTAAGCACTGCTCTAGCAAGCTAGATACAACTAACAAGGTGCTTCCTAAGCATTACTCTGGCAAGCAACCAGAAGAGCTCCTAGCACTAAAAGGGAAGACAGGGGAGGCACAAGGAAAAGCAGGGAAGCTAACACATAAGCCAAAAGTGATTCTAAATCACCAAACACCAACAGCAAAGACTGCAATGCTCCCAATAGCACAAACACCAGAAGTACTTCTAACAGCAAACTCTGCAGTGTTCCTAACAACACCAAACCCAGGAGTACTTCTAATAGCAACAGAGCTTCCAAAGCCCTACACACAGCAATGCTACCAAAACCAAGAGGGAACCAAAAGGGAAAAGCAGGAAAGCTAAACACACAGTCACCAGTGCACACTGCACTAACACTAACCTGGCCCTTAGCAAAAGCAAGCAGGGAAACTAGACACAACGTCAGAAGTGCACACTGCACCACCCTACCTACAGCAAACACCACTATTGCAAAGGCCCTGAAGGAAAGAACCCACTTCCTTATCAAGGCCCTCCCTGATGATGTCACACTCCCTAGACCTAGGCAAAAGCACACTGACCCAGAGAGGCCCAACCCACACCAATGCAAAACCGTGAAACACTTGAAGCCAGTACACCCAAAGAGAGTTAGAGCAACTCAGACTACACCCACAGCTGCAGTGAAGAGACAATTAGAGCCTTGCTGCTGGAAGCTGCCAGCACAGAGAGACAGAGCCAGCTCAGAAAGGTCAGAGAAAAGAAACAGAAGCCAGCTAAGAAGCTGACCCCCAGGAAAGAGGTAAGTTTGAGAGGGGTTCAGACCCCAATCATAACATGGATGGAGAGGAGAGCAGGAGAGAGTTGAGAATTCCTGGATATGGATGGATGGATGGAGGGCAGGAGAGACAGGAGAATTGCTGGACATGGATGGTTGGAGGGATGGACGAGGGAGAGAGGAGAAATGTTGGACTTGGATGGAGGAGAGGGGGAGAGAGAGAATTATTGCTGGATATGGATGAAGGGGATGAGAGAGGAGAAATGCTGGACATAGATGAAGGGGAAGAAAGAGAAAAGAAGAAGATGCATTTGGATGGAGATGAGGGGAAGAGAGGAGAAAAACTTCACATGGATGGAGAAAATAGGCAAAAGCTGGATCCAGGTTATACCTCCTCCAGTCAATTCCATGGAGGAGGACCCAACTTTTACTTATGGATGTAGGGCAAGAAATGAAAAGGAAGGAGGAAACTAAAGAAATAAATGGGAAGGAAGCCCTGGAAATGGAGTAGAGAGCAGCAGAATCAGAGACTGGGACCAACTTGATCAGAAAAACAGTTACCAGGCAACAAAGGTAGTTCTAAAAAATCATTTTATTTTCATTTTAGTGTTTGGAATATGTCCAATTTGAGAATTTACTTCTGCTGTCTTATTTTGCATTGGGTATACTGGTGTTGTAACAGCTTACAGAAATTATTTATAATGAAAAAATTCAAGTTATTTTTTTTCTCCTATACTGGTATATTCAATGATGCCTGTTTATATGCTCCATGGCTGGTATAAGGGGTGTGACTAATGTGGGTGTGACCATTATAGGGGCGGAGCCATAGGTGGTGACCCCCGCCCATAATCAGTACCAGTACCTTTTTTCCTACAAAAAAAGTATTGGTAAAGAGTAAAAAGTAGTCAGTCTCAGTAGGGTGCTGAAGTCTCCAGATATTTACTAACTCCAGATCATGACACTCTTCTAGCTTTAGATCAAGTCGCTCTAAAGTTACATCTACTAGCAAGTTAAAATTGCTGCCAGCTACTACAGAAGCACAACTAGGTTGCGCCAGCAGGTTCAAAATGATCTTGAGAAATTGAAAGGAATAGCTAACCGACATCAACTCTTTGGCTTCCACTATCACAAATAATTGTTCACTGCAGCCTTCTATGTCAGAAAATTAACTGCTTTTACAGTATAATTCATGGAGCGTCTAAAAAGAATTCAAACTCCATTTATCTTTCTAAGAGCAAGAGAGAATTCAGCCAACATATGGAGGACACCAACATTTAAGCACCAAAAATACACATAAATGTCCAGAATAGTGGCATATATGCACGTATGTGTACACATATATACATAAATGGCAATATTCTATAACATGGTGCCTAACAGTGATTGCATGTACTTTTAACACAGGTGTACCTATGGGTGGAGTCGTGGAGGGGCATTTTCGATATGACATCTAAGTCGGACTTTGGATGTTTTGCGGTAAGGGCCAGATTCTATATATGGTGCCTAGGGGATTGGAGAAGAGCGGATGTGGTCCCTCTTCACAGAAGTGGTGACAGAGAAGTGGGGAACTACAGGCCAGTAAGCCTCACTTTGGTTATTGGAAAAGTAATGGAAGCATTGCTGAAGCAAAGGATAGTGAATTTCCTGGAATCCAATGAGTTACAAGATCTGAGGCAACATGGTTTTATTAAAGGTAAATAGTGCCCAGGGTTTTTTTTTGAGGGGGTACTTGGGGGAACTGAGTACTGGCACCATTTCCATTGTCTGATAAAATTGACCCATGGACCCCAAGTTTTAATGAAAGAGCTCAGGCTCTACACACCAATTCTGCCTTGTCATAGATTCTGTGACTGGTTACAGGGGGCCTGGCTATTGTGGGGTGGGAACGTAAGTGATCACCCCACCCATAAAGGATGGCCTAGCATTTAAGTACCGGCACCTTTTTTGCTACAAAAAAATGCACTGATCATGCCAAACAAATTTGATCGAATTTTTTGACTGGGCGACCAGAGAATTGGATCAAGGATGTGTGGTCTTCATAAAAATGGTGAAAGAGAAGTGGGAAACTACAGGTTGGTAAGCCTCACTTGGGTAGTTGGAAAAGTACTGGAGGTGCTGCTGAAGGAAATAATAGTGACCTTTCTAGAATCCAACAGATTATAAGATCTGAGGTAACATGGTTTTACTAAAAGAAAATCATGACAAATGAATCTGATGCAAGCGAATCTGATTACTACTACTACTACTATTTAACATTTCTAAAGCACTGCCAGGGTTATGCAGCGCTGTACAATTTAACAAAGAAGGACAGTCCCTGCTCAAAGGAGCTTACAATCTAAAGAACAAAATGCAGTCAATCAAATTGGGGCAATCTGGATTTCCTGGATAGAGATCCAATGGTTAGGTGCCGAAAGCGACATTGAAGAGGTGGGCTTTAAGCAAGGATTTGAAGATGGGCAGGGAGGGGGTGGAGCCTGGAGTTGGTGGTGGTGGAGAAGGGTACTGAGAGGACGGATTTGTCCTGTGAGCGGAGGTTACGGGTAGGAGCGTAGGGGGAGATGAGGGTAGAGAGGTAATGGGGGGCTGCAGATTGAGTACATTTGTAGGTTAGTAGGAGAAGCTTGAATTGTATGCGGTACCTGATCGGAAGCCAGTGAAGTGACTTGAGGAGAGGGGTGATATGAGCATATCGGTCTAGGCGGAAGATAAGATGGGCAGCAGAACGGATTGAAGGGGGGATAGATGGTTAAGAGGGAGGCGAGTGAGGAGTAGGTTGCAGTAGTCAAGGCGAGAGGTGATGAGAGAGTGGATGAGAGTTCGGGTGGTGTGCTCGGAGAGGAAGGGGTGAATTTTGCTGATGTTATAGAGAAAGAAGCGACAGGTTTTGGCTGTCTGCTGGATATGGGCAGAGAAGGAGAGAGAGGAGTCGAAGATACTCCGAGGTTGCGGGCAGATGAGACGGGGAGGATGAGGGTGTTGTCGACTGAAATAGAGAGTGGAGGGAGAGGAGAGGTGGGTTTAGGTGGAAAGACAATGTGCTCGGTTTTGGCCATGTTCAGTTTCAGGTGGCGGTTGGACATCCAGGCGGCAATGTCAGATTTCTTTGACTTGGTGACTAGAGCTTTGGACCAAGGACATGCACTAGATGTAGTCTATTTGGATTTCAACAACGCCTTTGACACGGTTCCTTAATAAACTGAATTGGCTGAAGTTAGGACCTAAAGAGTGGTGGTAAATGGGATTCGCTGGCAGGAAAGAAAGGTGAGTAGTGGAGTGCCTCAAGAATCAATACTGAAACTGATTCTATTCCATATACTACACAAACAAATCTTTTCCAGGGACAGGGAAATGGTAAAACATGAATTAAGGTTGCAGGGTGATAGATTTAGGAGTAACATCAGGAAAAACTTTCACGGAGAGGGTAATGGATGCCTGGAAGAGCCTCATGGTGGAGACAAATACAGTGATGGAATTAACAGAACTATGGGATAAACACAGAGGATCCCTATGTAGAAACAGTATGAAATCAAAACAAAACTTAAATGACCTCAAGGCTGTTGATGTGTAAAGATGGGCAGGAGTGGTGCTTAGACAGCTACTCCAATTGATAAGTAAGGCCAGTACCAGGCAAACTTCAACGGTCAAGACAGATCAGGATGAGCTGCAGTGGGTTTTGATAGCAACTCCAGTAGTTGGATAGTTGAGAAAGTAAGGCCAGTGTCTATCATGAAAATGGAAAAGACAGGTCAGGATCAAGTATGCATATTTTATATCACATTTATGTCATATGCTATGAGTGCAGGTGCTGTGTATCTCTATGGGGGAGGGAAGACATATTAAGGTTGAAATTAGAAAATGTTGTTAATTAACTATTTAGTTGGACTGTTGGTTTAATCATGTATTGATAATGAAAGTGATTATGTCGAGTCCATAATAATAAACCATTCTTTCGATAGAACAAATTGCGAACTGCCCTGGTTGTGATGTCAGTGTTCATTCATGAAGGAATGGAACCTACATAGAGTGGCAGATGTGACTCTGGCCACCTTGTTAGGCAAACTGGATGGACCATGTAAGTCTTTATCTGCCGTCATTTACTGTGGTACTGTGTATTATGTTATGTATGACATTAAAGTGATTTAAAATTTAAAATATATATGTAGCATATACAAAGTTTACAGAATAGTGACATAAAAAAACAGTGGCATAGCATAGGGAAAGAGGCTAGAAGAGAGAGAGAGATGGAGGAAGGGAGAGCCGAGGAGCATACTAGAATATAATGCTCAAAAGGAAGAAAGAGATGTGATATTAGACAGCAGATGGGGATTATTATCATACGGTGATATTGTCCAACAGGTTGTCTGCATCATTCCCCTTCCCTGAAGGCCAGTGAAAACAGCCAGCCTTTCCTCCCAGGGGTAAGAGCTCTCAGCTCTTAATTCACAAGACATCAGATTCTAGAGCAATGGTTTCCAAACCTGGTCCTGGAGGCACCCCAGCCAGTCAGGTTTTCAGGACATCCACAATTAATATTCATGAGAGATATTTGAATGCAGTGAGGCAGTGCATGCAAATCTGTCTCATGAATATTCATTGTGGATGTCCTGAAAACCTGACTGACTGGGGGTGCCTCCAGGACCAGGTTTGGGAACCACTGTTCTAGAGGGAGGGTGCCACATAGCACCCCCAAAAGCAATAGTACCTATAGGAGGGCATTTTAGAAGGCTTACTCAGCTTCTACATATGTAAATAATGGCATTTACATGTGCAAATGTGCTACTCATTTAAAGTGTTGATTTTACAAGGCTACTATATACATGGATGGAAGCCACAGGACACAGAGATTTCTAGGGGATGTGATTTGTGTCCAAAAAATATATGTGTAACCACATTTTACAATGGGAGTACACATAAGCATTTATACCTGCTCTGAGATGCTTATCTCTGCATCTCTAACTCCAAAGATTAAAAAAAAAAGTTACATCACTTGGCTCTAAATTGGCTCCTTTTACTCGTGTAGTTTTATGAATTCAAGTATTTAATATAATCTAATCTGACATTTATTGACCACTAATTCCTCAATGAGTCCAAAGTGGTTTACAAATATAAAACATCACATACAGCACATATGGTTAGTACCAGGGTGGTCCGGAGCAGAGTTGGGGTAATTTTCAGTCTGCTAACTTAATAAGTGCCTGAATAAAGTTAGGACAGCAAAAACGCTGTCCTAATTTATCTAGGCAGTTATGGGGGCACCAATCAGAACATTGGCCAGCATTTGGGTAAGTTCTGGCAGCCACTGAAGACCAAATATTCAATGTCACTGTGAGGGGCATAATCAAATGCGAACGCCCATCTCCTTGGGCGTCTATGTCCGAGAACGGGTACGTGAAGGGGCGGGACAGACCGTATTTTCGAAAAAAAAATGGGCACCCATCTTTTTTTTCGATAATACGGTTTGTGCCTGGCAAATGCATCGGATGTGCGGATTTGAGCTGGGCGGTTTCGTTTTCCAGTGATAATGGAAACCAAAGGCGCCCAGCTCAAAAATGAACAAATCTAAGGCATTGGGTCGTGGGAGGGGCCAGGATTCATAGTGCACTGGTCCCCCTCACATGCCAGGACACCAACCGGGCACCCTAGGGGGCACTTGTAACAAGTAAAAAAAAAAATTAAATACCTCCCAAGTCCATAACTCCCATCCCTTGGGTGCTGAGCCCCTCAAATCCCCCCAAAACCCACTGCCCACAACTCTACACCATTACCATAGCCCTTATGGCTGAAGGGGGGCACCTACATGTGGGTACAGTGGGTTTTGGGGGCGGTTTGGAAGGCTCCCATTTACCACCACAAGTGTAACAGGTAGGGGGGGGGGAATGGGCCTAGGTCCACCTGACTGAAGTCCACTGCACCCACTAACAACTGCTCCAGGGACCTGCACACTGCTGTGATGGAGCTGGGTATGGCATTTGAGGCTGGCATACAGGCTGGAAAAAAAAGTTCTTATGGTGGGAGGGGCTTAGTGACCACTGGGGGAGTCAGGGGTGATCATTCCCGATTCCCTCCAGTGAAAAAAAAGGGTCCAAAACAAATGACCCAAATTCACGCTAAAAACACCTTTCTTTTTTCGATTATCGGCCGAAGGCGCCCATCTCTCCTCGGCCGATAAACACGCCCCAGTCCCGTCTTCACCACGCCTCCGACATGCCCCCGTCAACTTTGCCTGTTTCCGCGACAGATTGCAGTTGAAGATGCCCAAAATCGGCTTTCGATTATACCAATTTGGGCGCCCACGGGAGAAAGGCGCCCATCTCCCGATTTGGGTCGAAATATGGGTGTCTTTCTCTTTCGAAAATAAGGCTGTGTGTAGACTAGGCCTGACATTGAGTACCTGGGTCAGATTCAGCTGCAATGATTAGTGTCTTCAAGATTGTTTACCGCCTTGTCTGAATATTGGAGGTAAAATCTTTAAAGACTGAAGGGACAATATTCAAAGCAATTTAAGTGGGCAACTGGCCATCTTAACTCCAAGCATTGGAGAGATGGTCTTGGGATGGAGTCGGAGAGGATCCAGCAGTTAGGTGGGTAGTGACGATATTCTGTGCTGGTGCCTACATAGCTATGTGGGCAGATAGGACCACACAAAAAGTAGCCTTATTTATGCCTGCTTAGCTATGCGGGTGTTGACACTAAATATCAGTTGGTAACTACATAGTTTCCAGGACCTGACCTGTGTAAGTCTATGTGTTGCCCTTCTTCCCAACCCCCACTAATACTCATGATCTGACCCCTTTCTGCCTCCCATCATGATCTGACCTCCTCTCAACCCTTCTCCCAACATAATCCAACCGTTCCTCACCCCCCACATGACCCTACCCTTCTCCTAGATCCTTCTAACCATAAAAACACTGTCACCCACAGGATCCAACCCCTCTTGAAGCCCCTTTAGATTCCCCCTCCGGCCTATCCTTATGATCCCTAGTGGTCTAGTTAGAGGTCATGGCAGCCATTTTAAAGCCAGAGCCACAATAGGCAGGATCATACAGGGATCATACAAGTAGGCCTTTGGGGGTCTAAAAGGAGTATAGTTGGGGGGGTCTGGGAAGGGGATAGGATCCTGTAGGAGGGCGCTTTTGTGGTTGGAGAGTTCCAGAAGGAGGGTAGGGTCCTCTGGGTGGGGCAGAAGGGGATCAGATCATATTGTGAGAGTCAGGAGGGGGGGATCAATGCTCTTCCAGAAGGAGGGAGGGGGATGACAATGCTCTTTGGGGGAGAAGAGGTTCTGACCAGTATCAGTCAGAATCCACATATGTGTCTTAGTGTTGTTTTAAGGGGTCCTTTTACTAAGGTGCACTGAAAAATGGCTTGCAGTAGTGTAGGCGTGGGTTTTGGGCGCACACCGGTCCATTTTTTAGCACACCTGTAAAAAAGGCCTTTTTAAAATTTTTGCCAAAAATGGACATATGGAAAAAAATCTAAATTTCCGCGTGTCCATTTTGGGTCTGTGACCTTACCGCCAGCCATTGATATAGCGTTAAAGTCTCACACGGTAACTGGGCAGTAATGACCTGCGCGCATCTGATATGCACATTTGAAAATAAAAATTAGTTTTTGGACGAGCGTCAAAAATGAAATTACCACAAGAGCCATGCGATAACAGGGCGGTAAGTCCATTTTGGCCCGTAGACGCTTATGTGGCGTAATATGTCTTATGTGGGTGCCTGGCTGAATATCGACTGGGACCTACATAAATTGCAGCATCTTTCTTTTATCTAGACAGCCCAAAATGTTCAATGTCGATGGCTGGACATGAACTGGCATTGAATACTGGGGTCTAATTCTGCTTGTGGTAGCGCATTAAACAGAAGAGAGATTCCCTTAATAGTGAGCTTATGTGCAGTGACCTAAGATGCTTGGGATGGGAGGACCATGACTTCACACTTTGGTATTCTCTTTCAGGGCATAAGGACTGCCAACAGGTCAGATTTTCAGGACATCCCTAGTGAAAAGGCATGAGAGAGATTGGTATACAATGGAGGTAATGTAAATGCTAATCCCTGTTATGCATATTCATTACTGACATTCTGAAAACCTGCCCCTTTGGCCACCCTTGAGGAATGGGAGTGAATACCACTTCATCAGTCCATTTCTCCTCCTTGATACTTCTCTAAGACCAGAGGGGATGAACAGCATCACAAAAAAATGAAGAAACATTCGTACTAGTTAACAGCCTCTTGGTTTGTTCTTACTCTTTTTTTGAAACCCAGGTTATTGAAAATGTGGGCCCCATTCCGTCCTCTTCAAACAAAAGTGGGCTTCCACCCATAGGCCCCTCCAAGGCCTACCTTGCAAACCTTGGTGGTCTAGTGACTTCATAGGAGCAGGAGCGATCCCAAGTCACTCCTGCCCATGCTGGCCTCACAGTCAAAATTGCTGCCATAAATTCCCCACATCAGCCATTAAGAGATTGGAGTTGGCATAGACAGAAGTGATCCAAATATTTGCTTTTCTTTGGTGTTTCTAAAAGGATACTGTACACCACCTTAGGTGAATCTCTTCATAAAGGTAGTTAATAAATCCCAATAAATAAATAAGTACAGACAGACTGGAGACATGAGGACAGTTTTCCAAAGGAATTTCCTCAGTGACTAAAAGCATGCACATAAGTTTCACAGCAACATGAGAAGTTTGGTGCATTTTCTTGCATCCTGCTCCGCACCAGGAACTGTTGATGTCTTCATTAAGGGCAGATTTTCATTGAGATGAGGCACAGCATTGCAAGCTACTACTCAAGCATTTAGTGTTGCTTGATTGATTTGACTGCTTGAGGCAGGTGTTAGGTTATGCCGAAACACTGCCCATGTTGGGTGACCCAGCTCAGGTCATTAATAAAAGAGTACTTGTTCCCTTCTTGAGAGCCCTTTGTGCTTCTTTTTGGACCAAATGTTTCGCAGCACACGTATTCGTAGATGCAAGGACAAAGGACAGGATAGGGGGAGGCAAATCACTCAGAAAGGTATGTCTAGATTTCTTCCTATTGGTGGAATCATTTGACTTTTCTTTTTTCAGGATCAGTGCACTGGAACTGAGGATCCAATAAGTGTGAGTGTAAGAGAGTCTTCAAATGAGTGTAACACACTTTTAATGAGTGACACTTGGCATTTCTGCGTGTAGCATATGCATAGAGCATAAACACTGAAACAGTGGAATTAAAGGAACGAAAAGGTTTTCAAAACTGTAGATGTGGCTTTAATAAAGGAGTTCATCTTTTAAAACATGTAAACATATAAAAAGTACAACGTACAGGAGTCAATATTCAAAGTGATGGATATTTAAATCACTTGTCCAGAGCTAATCATGGATATTCAGCAGTATAACCAATTAGTGCCACTGACCATCCTTATCCTTGGTTAGTGCCTAAGCCAAAACCTGCGCTTGGGTTGGGTTAGGGGAGGGAACAAATGTTGAGGCCACTGCAAATGTTTTGCAGATGTCTACTGGTTTGAATATATTCTGAAACACTTAGGCAGTTGAACTATTTTTTTTATAGTATACGATAGCTGGGATCTGACCCTCTAAACTTTCCTTTGCATCTCATGTCTTCTCTGACAGTAAAAAAATCCTTTATAACTCCTGGGATGATCTTAACTTCCTAGACTCCCCAGGAATTGAAGACTTTGCTTCATGCGCTTGTTATAACTCACACTACTGTAATTCCCTGCTTACTGGGGTTCCCTAAGGATTAGGTTGAAAACCCCTACTCTGTTGAGCAGGAGTCCTCCCAACTGCATTGCTGCCAGTAGAGGAAGGTGCTTCAATATTGTGTTTTCAGCCTCTAGAGACAGGCAGGTTCCCTGGAGTCCTACAGAACTTGCTTGACCATCACTATTAAAAATGTGATAGTGAAACAGCACTTAGGCTCTTACTGGCTAGACTGTATGTGGAGCGCTGGCTATGATAGACTGCAGCTTAAACCAGAGTATACAACATTACTGTGAAGACTCAGAACTCTTGAAACAAAATCTTCTTTAAGGCAAATTCAAACAAAAGAAAATGACTTACAGTTAGATTTGCTGGACACGAGTCTCTGCCTTGCAGAACTGGGAGTCTGTTCTCGATCAGCTCCGTCTGTATACAAAAGGAACTGGGAGATCTCAGCACAAAGCTGTGAAAGTAGATGCTGTAAATATTTTTAAACTGGTAAAAACTTAGTGATACTACAGTAGCTTGGGGGGGGGGGGGGGGGAGGTGGCATGCAACAATGTACAGCAAGTCAACTTACAGGTCTTGGAAAAAGCATGTATGCAGACAGATTCCCTCCACCCCACTTGTGAGAGAAGCGAAGTGGACCAGCTACGACCCAGAATACCTGGGGACAAGGGTCTGCCAATAGGGAAAGTCCCATAAGGCATAGGGAACAGGGTCATGTGCTCAGGAACAGCCTATCACAGATTACTGATCACTGCAGGAAGACTAGGATTCAGGGGCATAGCCAGATAGCAGATTTTGGGTGGGCCTAGTCAAGAAGTGGGTGGGCACCAAGTGTCCCCCCCCCCCACCCACCCAATGCAATGAGGCCAGTATCACCAGCTTAGGAAGCTTAGACTGCTGAAGTGGGAAAACAGTGTTTTCAGCACCATCAGGGGGAGGTCTTCAGCTGGCAAAGCTTGGGATCCCCACTAGACAGCACTAAATATGTGCTGCTGTTGGGTGGGCCTGAGTCCTAAGTGGATGGGCCCCAGCCCACCCAGGCCCACCTGTGGCTACGCCACTGCTAGGATTTGTAGTCCAAAGGCACTTCCTGCCTTTCTTAATGGCACAAGCACTGTAAACTGTTACAGGCAATGCAATCTGATATAAACAATGCCCCACGTGTATATATAAACAGCAGGCAACCTGCCTCCATGCAAATGGGGGCAGAACACTCAACTTAGAGGGAATAGTGAATATTGTGATGGAGTGCATGGTGTCCAAACAACTAATGGATTATATGGACAAGTTCTCATTATTACATGAATCACAGTCAGGATTCCGCCCCTTCCATAGTACAGAAACTGTACTAGTCACTCTTCTAGCTAAATTCAAACATGAAATTGCCATAGGTAAAAGTATATTCCTCCTCAGACATGTTGAGCGCATTTGACATGATAAACCACAGTATACTTTTGGGTTTACTTGAACACCTCGGGATTGGAGGTAATATACTTAATTGAATCAAGGGTTTCTTAACCACCAGAACATACCAAGTTAAATCAAAAACAAACATTTCATCACCGTGGAATGCACATTGCGGAGTACCTCAAGGTTCCCCATTATCACCAATACTCTTCAATATAATGATGTCCCTTTTGGCCAAATTCTTATCCAGTCAAAGACTTCACTCATTCATTTATGCAGACGATGTTACAATTTATATCCCCTTCAGACATGACCTTTCTGAAATCTCCAATGAAATCACGCGCTGTCTGACCATCATGGATTCTTGGGCTAACTCATTTCAACTAAAACTAAACACCGAAAAAATGCATTGTCTTATCCTCTCAACCCCATACAATAATTATAAACCTACAACCCTAAGCACTCCTGTTTATTCTCTTCCTATTTCTGATAACCTCAAAATCTTAGGTGTTATTATTGATAGCCATCTTACACTTGAGAGCCAAGTTAACTTCATTATAAAGAAGATGTTTCATTCTATGTGGAAACTTGAACATATAAGACCTTACTTCCCGAGGGAAATTTTCCGTAACTTGATACAATCAATGGTTCTGAGCCATGCAGGTTACTGCAATGGATTATATGCGGGATGTAAAGTACAGCTTATGAAGAAACTCCAGACAGCCCAAAACACAACTGTCAGGCTGATCAAACCTATAAATGGCAAGTGACCGACTCACCTGCAAATGCGCAGTAGAGACTTCCCTCTCTGTCCCGCCCCCGCGTCAAGACGTGATGACGGGGGAGGGGGGCGGGACAGAGAGGGAAACTGCGCAGAAGGGGAGGGAGGGAACCGCTGACATCGCTACCGCTCCCCCCCAAGTAGCCGCTACCGCCCCCCCCCCCTGGAGTCGCCACCACCCCCCTTCACCCGGCCCGGGCCCTCTCTTCGTTATTCAACTTACAGCAGCACCAAAACAGCAGCAAGCAGCTCAGCTTCAGCTCCCGTCAGCCTTCCTTCCCTGCCTGTGCCCCGCCCTCGCCGACGTGACGTCACACGAGGGCGAGGCACAGGCAGTGAAGGAAGGCCAACGGGAGCTGCTGTTTGCTGCTGTTTTGGCGCTGCTGTAAGTTGAATAACGAAGAGAGGGCCCGGGCCGGGTGAAGGGGGGGGGTGGTGGTGACTCCGGGGTGGGGGGGCGGTAGCGGCTACCTGGGGGGGGGAGGGGACATGGGAGGTCTCAGAAGGAGGGGGGCCTTGGAGCTGGGAGGGCTGGACTGAAGGGGGCCTTCCAGCTGGCTGGGAAGAAGGCACGGGGGGGGGCCTTGGAACTGGGAGGGAGGGAGGGAAGGGGGCCTTGGGAACTGGGGGGGCCTTGGGAGCTGGGGGGGCCTGGGGCCTTGGAACTGGGAGGGAGGGAGGGAAGGGGGCCTTGGGAGCTGGGGGGGGCCTTGGGAGCTGGTGGGCCTGGGGCCTTGGAACTGGGAGGGAGGGAGGGCGGGGGGCCTTGCAGCTGGGAAGGGGGGAGGACTGGAGCCTTGGAGCTGGGAGGGAGGGCAGGGGGGCCCTTACAGTTGTGAGGGAGAGCAGGGGGCCTTGGAACTGGGAGGGAGGGAGGAAGGGAAGGGGGCCTTGGGAGCTGGGGGGCCTTGGGAGCTGGGGGGGCCTGGGGCCTTGGAACTGGGAGGGAGGGAGGGAAGGGGGCCTTGGGAGCTGGGGGGGCCTGGGCCTTGGAACTGGGAGGGAGGGAGGGCGGGGGGCCTTGCAGCTGGGAAGGGGGGAGGACTGGAGCCTTGGAGCTGGGAGGGAGGGCAGGGGGGCCCTTACAGTTGTGAGGGAGAGCAGGGGGCCTTGGAACTGGGAGGGAGGGAGGGAAGGAGTCCTTGGGAGCTGGGGGGGAGGGCCTGGGGCCTTGGAACTGGGAGAGAGGGAGGGCAGGGGGCCTTGGGAGCTGGGGGGGAGGGCCTGGGGCCTTGGAACTGGGAGGGAGGGAGGGCAGGCAGGGGGCCTTGCAGCTGGGAAGGGGGGAGGACTGGAGCCTTGGAGCTGGGAGGGAGGGCAGTGGGGCCCTTACAGTTGTGAGGGAGAGCAGGGGGCCTTGGAACTGGGAGGGAGGGAGGGAAGGGGGCCTTGGGAGCTGGGGAGGGCCTGGGGCCTTGGAACTGGGAGGGAGGGCGGGGGGCCTTGCAGCTGGGAAGGGGGGAGGACTGGAGCCTTGGAGCTGGGAGGGAGGGCAGGGGGGCTCTTACAGTTGTGAGGGAGAGCAGGGGGCCTTGGAACTGGGAGGGAGGGAGGTAAGGGGGCCTTGGGAGCTGGGGGGAGGGCCTGGGGCCTTGGAACTGGGAGGGAGGGAGGGCAGGGGGCCTTGGGAGCTGGGGGGGAGGGCCTGGGGCCTTGGAACTGGGAGGGAGGGAGGGAGGGCGGGCAGGGGGCCTTGCAGCTGGGAAGGGGGGAGGACTGGAGCCTTGGAGCTGGGAGGGAGGGCAGGGGGGCCCTTACAGTTGTGAGGGAATGGGGCCCCTTACAGTTGTGAGGGAGAGCAGGGGGCCTTGGAACTGGGAGGGAGGGAGGGAAGGGGGCCTTGGGAGCTGGGGGGGAGGGCCTGGGGCCTTGGAACTGGGAGGGAGGGAGGGAGGGCAGGGGGCCTTGCAGCTGGGAAGGGGGGAGGACTGGAGCCTTGGAGCTGGGAGGGAGGGACAGAGGGGGCCTTGGAGCTGGCAGGGAAAGAGGATGGCAGGGGGCCTTGCAGCTGCAACGGGAGGGGGGCCTTGGGAAAAAAACATTCCAATACTCGCCCGTTTTAACGGGCTTAACGGCTAGTATTCAATAAAACACGATTTGATAGCGCTAAACCTCTCCGATTAAAATTGCACTGGCTCCCAATCAAGGATCACATTACCTTCAAAATCTGCTCTTTGGTCCACAGGATTGTCTACGGTGATGCCCCAGGATATATGATTGACTTGATAGATCTTCCGACCAGAAACAGAACCAGAGCATCACAAACCTATTTGAACCCCCACTATCCAAGCTGCATTGAACTCAGATACAAATCAACATATCCATCAAATTTTTCTTACTTAAGTACACAAATATGGAATGCACTACCAAAGAGTGTGAAAACGATTTATGACCATCAAAACTTCAGGCGATCATTAAAGACCTATCTGTTTTGCAAGGCCTATCCTACTGGCCCTACTTAAAGGCCTCAACTCTGCAATGCATCTATATCTTACATCGCATTGGACATTATATATTCCTTTATTTTCTTGTCCCTTTTTGTACCTGTTTACTCTAACCTTACCTGACCCTTATTTTAAACTGTATTTGTTTAACATCTACCGGACTTGGCGATCGCCTTTACAGTATAATGTAAGCTACATTGAGCCTGCTAATGGTTGGGAAAATGTGGGATACAAATGTTACAAATAAATAAATTGTGCCTTTTTACTAGACTTCCATCTTATTTGCATTCGCTCCTGATTCATTATTGCCCAGCCCATGCCTTACGGTCCTCGCAAGTGCACTTTTATTGCTTCCATTGGTTTCCAGGTCGTGAACCTCTCCCTTCAGTTATCTGGCCTCTTGTTTTTGAAACATACTCTCCTACTGGTGGTATGGCAGTAAAGTTCATACAAGAAATTGAAAGCAGGTGTAAAGACCTGGCTGTTTCCTTAGACTTTTAATCCGTCCTGACATTTCAAAATAGCCTTAGATACCTTGATATTTCTCTTCCTTCTGGGTTTCATTTATGTGGTTTGAATTATTGTGCATCTACATTTTCCCTCCTTTTCTGGCTAATTGTGGTTTACATGGAATTGTTGGTGTATATGGTTTAATTTCTGTTGCTAAACTCAGATTATGGTAAAACCACTCTGATATCGGTGTGAAGAGTGGTTAGGTGCCAAAAAGATCTTTGCTAAACTAGTATTGTGCAAAGGGCATTTATTTATTTAGATTTTGCTCACACCTTTTTAAGTAGTAGTTCAACATAAGTTACATTCAGGTACACTGGATATTTCTCTGTCCCAGGAGGGCTCACAATCTAATTTTATACCTAAGGCAATGGAGGGTTAAGTGACTTGCCCAAGATCATAAGGAGTAGCAGTAGGATTTGAACCAGCCACCTCTGAATTACAAGACTGGTGCTCTAACCACTTGGCCACGCCTCCATTTTTTAAAGAGTACTAGTTTAACATGGATATCACAACTAATGTCGGGCACTGGATTTATGTCTGCTGAAACCTAGTGTAAAGCCAGCACCCAGTTTAGACAGGGAAATGACATTCTTCTATAACATCATGCCTAACTTCTTGGAATGCCCCCTAATTGTTCCCTCTAAACTGAGTAGGAGTCCTTCACCAACAGTTCTGCCAGTGGGAGGTGCTGTTTCTCTATCACATTTTCAGTAGTGAGGGACAGACTACTGTCCCTCACTACTCTGCAGGACTCCAGGGAAGCTGCCTATCCCTAGCAATCTGAAACACAATTTGAAAGCACCACCCCCTACTGGCAGCAATGCAGTTGGAGGGCTCCCACTCAGCTTAGAGGGAACAGTGTACCTGATCAGCCCATACTCCAACCATAGCTACACCCCATTTGAGTTGTGCATTATGAAATTTAGGTGCAGATGTTATAGAACAGTGTTTCCTGAGTCCAGTCCTGGAGTACTCCTTGCCAGTCAGGTTTTGAGGATATCCACAATGAATGTGCATGAAAGAGATTTGCATATAATGGAGGCAGTGTATCTAAATCAAGTTTATGCATATTCATTGTGGATATCCTGAAAGCCTGACTGGCAAGGGGTACTCCAGGATTGGACTTGGGAAACACTGTTATAGAATAACAACTGGGGAAGATATGTGCACAAATGCAAATTGTCACCAATTAACTCCAATGATTGATTGTTGATGCCTCATTAATTGACAATGCCTAATTAATTTGCATGTACACCTGCCCTGAGTGGCCAAATCTGGGTGACCCCTATAGAATCTACATACATCTCCCTGGGTTATTGAAAGAGCAAGATCATCCTACTCCTCCTTTTGCTGCACTACTGTTACGTAAGTTTTGTGGGTCCCTCCATCTCCGGTGGTTGCACCTTGTGGATAAATAAATAAAACAAACTTGCAATGAAACATATAAAACCTATTTCTACAAAAAAGCATTATCCTGGCAATGACTTTGGAAGGTTCTACACATGATCAACTGCAGTCTTGAAAGTCAAACATATTGAATGCTATAAAACAATTTTTGCAATGAACTCGCCCTTCCCATAAAGGTGTTACACTGGTTCCTCACATGGCAAATCATACTAAGATATTCAATCATCAAGCCTTGTAATGTTTTATGATCTAAAATCTCCCAGCAGCACAGGATAGCAAGGGTAGAGTAGAAGTGAGAATGCCCAACAAGCTTACGTTCATGTTGTTATATAAGGGACTCCGTCTTCATTTATGGCATTCATATTAGGGCTCATAAAACTTGTATATCTCATCTGTCCCTCATTTACTACTACTACTACTTATTTCTATAGCGCTACTAGATGTACGCAGCGCTGTACAGTTGAACATGAAGAGACAGTCCCTGCTCAACGGAGCTTATAATCTAATTAGGACAGACAAACAGGACAAATATTAAGATCATATAGGTGCTAGGTAACTTTATTAAACCACTCTCCCATAACCAGCCCCAACAGTGCAATAATACTTCTCAGCTCATCATTTCAGCTCTGTAAAGATGTCATTAAATAGTCAGGGCTATACTGCTTGCTCATTGGCAGTGTTGTACGCTGTCATGCAGAGGAGCCTGGGTTTGATTCAGTTCACTAGCTCAGCTGGGGCTGAGGATGTCATGGAGGCAGAATTAGCAGCTCCTGGAGGTGAGGATGGACTGCAGTGGAAACATCTAATGGCTAGAATTAGAGTTCATGCTTGCAGGTTCCTGTGCACGATGTGTAACCCAAAAGTATCACTGTAATGACTGGGAGGGAGTATAAAACAGAGGAAATCAATGCATGGGTAGTTTGAATGACAATAGAAATGGGCATTCATTAGTGAGCATTCAGTTCATTAGGCACCTTAAACATTTAGTGCATGCAAAATCAAGTGTACACATGTAAACCTGTGGATTAGTGCATGTATAAGTTTGCATGTGTTAGAAAGTTCTAATGTATATACAATGCACACATTAAAATCAAATGTATGGAGGGCAAATGGGCTAGAGTATACAATTTCTGGTTTCATGTATAGTTGGAGTTGAGATAATATTTGTTGGTGGTTGCCTTATGTTACTGTGAAGTGTTTTGGCAGTTAAAAATTCAATAAAAGCATAACTGAAAAGAAGCTCCTAATTTGATAACAGTGGAACAAATTGCCAAGAATTTCTTACGCCTTTGTTGAGTCCAACGCTTTCCTTGTAAATGCCTTGTTTGTTTTTAGGGTAACAGGCATGTTTTTTATGAGCCAATCCAATTACTATTTTTTTAAAGGCACAGGTGTCTCTAGGTCTTTCCTTTCTGCTTCCTAGTTGTCAGGTCCTGATATGCCGTATTAGCAGTTGGTACTTACTCATATTTATTTATTTTCTTTTGATTCCGATTGGTTTTCGCTCTTGAATTGCCTCTCTGTTGATGGACTGTGGAATATTTTGTTTGTTTTCTTTAATTATCATGGTAGAACATTTATTGTAAGATATTGCAGAATTTCTGACTCAAAGTTTATTATGTTTGACTATGTACATGCAAATAAAGAAAAGTTTTATAAAAATGTATTGAAACAAAATAAAAGCAAATGTATGGAACACATTAAAAAAAAAAACACCTGAAAATTGGGAGAAATTCAGAAAAATCTAAAAGTAAACCAAAAATATTTTGCCCAGGCAGATCCCTAGGGTTCATAGAGCCAGAAGCCAGCCCTGATTCCAAGTTAGCTGGAAACACAAAGGAAGAAGACAAAACTGCTGGGGGAAAAAACATAAAAGGAACAAAATGGGATATTGTGGCATTTAAATTTGAACAGTTTCTAACTCTCAAAGGTTTCTTTAATTAACATATTTAAAAATGTTTTAAATCTCTCTCCTACATCTCATTCCACTGTCAAATCTATAGATTCCATGCTTTTACTCCTTGCAAATCCCTAGCTATGAGAATGATATGTGCAACTAAGTATAACTTAGAAAGGGCACCAGATCAATTGAGCACCAGCTGATCCTCCTTCTGAAATGTGTCTGCGCGCACAACCACACAGTATACCAATAGCAGTCACATATGCTGCAAACCAGGTCACACAACTTCCACCACCAGACTGTCACCAGCCCCTCCAATTGCCCTTCAAAACTCTAACCTGGCACAATGAATATGCTTGACATTGTAGGCTGGCACTTTCTGACTGCTGATCTCATGCAATGTTAGATCAGCAGCCAGGAACTAGCAACCAGAGAGTTTTAAATATGCTTGCTGTGCTAGCACAGATGATGCAGACTGGTTGGCAGCAGTAGAACAGGCTCCTGCAGCTCAGTAAGTTAATTATGTTGGATTATTTGTAGTAAATAATTAGCAGATTTTAGTACACACAGCTTCAGCTTTAGAAATGTTAATTTCTTTCTTCATCTCTCTCTCATTCACCCCTGAATAATTCACTGCTGAGTCACTTTAAAGTTGAAGTAACAAAACATCTGTTTACTCACAGTTTGCAGTTAGATTATAATCAGACAGGCTTATATATACATATTACTATACATTTGTATTATCAGCTTCTTCCATGTGCTTAGATGGTAATGGATGCTCACACCACCATAGATCCTCTCAGGTTAGGAGAGAACATGAGCTCCATGTGCTCCATGTGCTGCATGTGCTGCATCTAAACCCCCACAGGAAGTTGCATAGCTGTGTGACCTCTCTAAGTAATTCACATCAGAGGTCACAGAGTAATCACAGAGAAATAGATTGCTGACAGGCAATGCATGTTAAAATACAATACATTCCAACAAACCCCTTCTCATGCATAACTGTCATGCAATTATTTATTCATACAAAGTCCAAGCTTTATACGCAGATTCACAAAATGTTCTCTGGGTAACGGTTTGGTCATGATGTCAGCTGTCATCTCACTGGTGTGACAATAGTGTAGACTGATGACCCCTTCTTTCACCAACTCTCGCACGTTGTGGTATTTCGTTGCGATGTGCTTGGTGCGTGACTGAACCTTGTCATTCTGTGACAGTCGGATGCAGCTCTGATTATCTTCCATTATCTGGATTGGTCTCTTTTCAGCTATTCCAAAATCCAGCAAAAGTTTTTCAATCCACATCAGTTCTCTGCACGCTTCCGATACGGCCACATATTCAGCTTCTGTAGAAGACAGACTCACAATACTTTGTTTATGACTGGCCCATGAAATGTGTACATTTCCATACATAAACACATATCCACTTGTGGATTTATAATCAGAATGATCCCCTGCCCAATCTGAATCACAGTAACATATTAGTTTTGGATTACTATTGGCTGAAATCTTTAATTTACAATCAATGGTACCCTTTAAATACCTTACCATCCTTTTAACTGCAGTCCAATCTGATTTGGTAGGTGAGCTGACCCTTCTGCTCAAAATTCCTACTGCATTTGCTATATCAGCCCTGTATGTGGTAGCTAGATATAAAAGCTTACCTATGGCTGATCTATATTGGATGTTATCTGGTAAAGGTTCTCTTACTGTTTCATCCTTCAGAAAATCAGTGATCATGGGAGTGCTTACAACTTGGGCATCTTGCATACCTAAACTTTCAATAAGCTCATTTATTTTCTGCTTCTGGCTTAGAAGATAAGAACCATCATTTTGTTTCTCAATTTCTATACCAAGATAGTATGACACATTACCAAGTTCTTTTATCTCAACATTGAGGTTTAAACATTTTACAATGTCCTTGTACTCTTGCTCACTTTTGCTTGCAATGAGCAGATCATCAACAAAAGCTAAAATGTATGCATATTGTCCATTTGTGCACCTAGTGTACAAACATTTATCTGCTTCACCTTGCTTAAATCCTAAATTTGTCAATATTTCATGCAATTTTTCATTCCAACATTTTTCACTTTGCTTTAATCCATAAAGACCTTTGTTTAATTTACACACTAGCTGTCTTTGTTTTGTATTTATGAAACCTGTTGGTTGTTCCATGTACAAGTCTTCAGTTATATCTCCATGAAGAAACGCTGTTTTCACATCAATGTGGTTGACTTGCATGCCTTTTGAGACTGCAATGCTCAGAAGTGTTCTGATTGTCGTGTGTTTCACTACAGGTGCAAACACTTCATCAAAATCTTCTCCATATTTTTGAAGATATCCCTTTGCCACTAATCTGGCTTTATACCTTTCCACTTTTCCTTGTGCATTCCTTTTTAACTTGAATACCCATTTGCATCCTATAGCTTTCTTGCCAGGAGGTAATTTTGTAAGAATCCAAGTATTATTTTTATCCAATGCATCAATTTCTTCTTGTGCAGCTTTATGCCATTCAGCAGCTTCTTCTGCTGGCATTTTCTCAATCTCATCCCATGTTAAGGGCTCTTGAGCTTCTGCTGACTTTGTTAGGTAAGACAGTCTTGGGGGTGGAACACCTTTGTTTTCCCTGGATGAGCGTCTGACAACAGGTTGGTCTGACCTTTCCGCATCCTCTAAATCTGAGAGTTCTTCTCCAATTGATTCCCCTTCTCCAACTGTACTGTCTTCTTCAATGATCCTTTCTGTGTCTGCTTCCTCTGCCTGTTCCTCGTTAGATACAGGTGAGTTGCTTTCAGACATCTGCCTTGGTATGGCATTTATATACACTGGCATGTCTATTATGGTTCTAGTTTCATATTCTGGATGATAAGGCTCATCTGGGATAATCCAGCCTTTATCAACCCTTTTGTTTTCATCAAAATATGTAACATGTCTTATGCCAACAATGCCAGTTTTCAGATTCAAAATTCTATATCCTTTGTGTCCTGGAGCATAGCCAACTAAAATGCCCCTTTCTGTTGTGGAATCCAGCTTATGCCTTCTTTGCTTTGGTACATGAGCATATGCTGTACTTCCAAATGTTCTTATGTGTGACAGGTTTGGCTTCCTACCATGCCATGTCTCATGTGGTGTGCGCTCAGCGCCTTTAGTTGGCATTCTGTTTTGTAGGTACACTGCTGTGAGAATGGCTTCCCCCCATAGTCTTTTAGGGAGATTGCTATCTGACAGCATACATCTGGTCATTTCCACAATTGACCTAAATTTTCTCTCTGCAACAGAATTTTGCTCTGGTGTATAAGCTACTGTTGTGATATGTTGAATGCCTTCTTGTTCTAGAAATGTGCGCATGCTTTGTGAAGTGAACTCACCACCATTGTCGGTCTGAAGAACCTTTGGTTTTCTTTCAAATTTATTGCTCACCATGGCTACGTATTTCTTCAGCATGTCTGTGACTTGACTTTTTTCTTTCAGCAAATAGGCCACACAATATCTAGAGAAATCATCCAAGAATATTAGCACAAATCTGTTATTTCCCAATGATGGGATATTAAACGGTCCACATAAGTCACTGTGTATTAAGTCCAGCACTTTATTACTCCTATTTCCTGTGTATGCAGGAAATGAGGGTCTCACACCTTTTTGAGTAACACAGTCTATGCATTTCTCCATTTTACCAGCATCTGCACTTATCTGAATGCCGGTGGCCAGTTGCTTACTGTAAAGATCCTGGATCACCTTAGAATCACGATGTCCCAGGCGGCGATGCCAGATTTCCAGACTACATTTACCATCATTCTTCCTTACTTGCGCCAGATGTGAGGCTTCACCTGAAATGTTCAGCTTATAAACATCATTATGCATAAAAGCTTCAGCATACACTTCATCATTTTTAGAGATTGTGCACTTACTGTTTTCAAAATGAATCGCAAATCCCTTCTTATCTAATGTAGATACACTAAGCATATTGCAAACTGCTTGGGGAATATACAAGACATCACTTACAGGAATCTCTTTAACTTCATTAGACACTTTGCATTTTAAGAATCCAATACCTTTTGCTTGGATCTTAGCAGTCCCTGCGTTTGCAGTTTTAAGAATACCTTCCTCTGGACACATTTCCTGAAAGAAATTCTTACAATTGGTTAAATGGCATGTGCTCCCTGAATCCAAAATCCAAGTACTTTCATTTGAATTATTATTTACCATAGTCAAAGATTTTTCTGCCATTAGAAAGCCTTTGTGTTTATCTTTGTCCTTCATACATTTCCTGGTTTGAAAATTCTTTAGTTCCATTGGCTTAGGTGAGCTAGAGGGAGTGTTTTGTGTTTCCTTACACCATTTAGATACATGTCCCTCCTTTCCACATGAGTAGCAAATCAGCTTGCCCTTGGGTGGAGTTTTCCCATAGCTCCGCCTTCCTCTGTTCTTTGCCAAGAAATTTGTTTCATTTCTCTCTGACTGACTTTGAGAACACATCTCCTCAGAATCATTTATTATGCATTCCTGCCTTAGTTTTGATGTTGTCTGTTCAAAAGATTGCCCTTCAATGGCCTCATTTACAGACCTAAAAACATCAAACTTCTTTGATAGTGAGGTAAAAAGAAATGCTCTTTTCAATGCATCACACATGGGAATTCCAGAAAGTTCTAGCTTTTGAAATGAAGACATAAGATACATAATGTGATCATTACATTTACTTTTATCCCTTAATTTGGTTTCATTCAACTCTGCCAGCCAAATTGGTTGCTGCTTTGCATATGTAGTTGCATACATAGTTCTCAGCTTATATAAAATGTCCTTTGGTGTATCTTTTCCCTCCACTAATATGGCTTGTTTCTCTGAGAGAGCTTCCAAAAGCATGCACTTCACATAATAGTTTGCATTGTCCCATTCAGCCATATTTTCAGCTGTTCTGTCTTGGTCTAAGCATATATTTAATCCTTTTGCTCGAAGGAGACATATGAATCTTAGTTCCCAATGCTGATAATTAAACTCAGTTAATTTAGGCACCTTGAGAGAATAGAAAAATGGTGAATTTCTTCCCTCAGCCATTTTCTTAGCCTTCTGTCTGCTGTGTGGGGGGAGAGAGAGACAGACTGAATCTTTCCTTTAAAACTTAAGAGAAAAATGTGGCCTTTTTTTCTGCCTGGTAATATTTCTCTTCTTTTTCAATTCCTGGCCCTGGGCCCATAACCCTTTTGTTGGATTATTTGTAGTAAATAATTAGCAGATTTTAGTACACACAGCTTCAGCTTTAGAAATGTTAATTTCTTTCTTCATCTCTCTCTCATTCACCCCTGAATAATTCACTGCTGAGTCACTTTAAAGTTGAAGTAACAAAACATCTGTTTACTCACAGTTTGCAGTTAGATTATAATCAGACAGGCTTATATATACATATTACTATACATTTGTATTATCAGCTTCTTCCATGTGCTTAGATGGTAATGGATGCTCACACCACCATAGATCCTCTCAGGTTAGGAGAGAACATGAGCTCCATGTGCTCCATGTGCTGCATGTGCTGCATCTAAACCCCCACAGGAAGTTGCATAGCTGTGTGACCTCTCTAAGTAATTCACATCAGAGGTCACAGAGTAATCACAGAGAAATAGATTGCTGACAGGCAATGCATGTTAAAATACAATACATTCCAACAAATTAAGGGGTTTGGGGGCAGATAAAGGAGAAGAGAAGGAGAATAAAGGCTGCAGAGAGGAATCTGAGAAAGACTAAGGAGGCAAAGACACAGAGAACGGAGGTCAGGGACAGGGATAAGAGACAGAGACAAATGTCAGGGAGAAAGAGGCATGAAGCTGGTGAATGGAGGGAAGAAGATGGATAAGGAGAGAAGAGATGGGGACAGATGCTGGGAAAGGAAGAAGAGGTAGGACAGATTAAGGAATGGCGGATGGAGGAATAGATTGGGAAAGGGGGTACACAGGCATAGAACAGACAGTAGGAGAAAGGAAGGATGCATGGAGAGGAAGGGAGAAATGAAGGGTTATACTACTACTACTACTTAACATTTCTAGAGCGCTACTAGGGTTACGCAGCGCTGTACAGTTTAACAAAGAGGGCCAGTCCCTGCTCAAAGGAGCTTACAATCTAAAGGACGAAATGTCGAGTTGGGCAGTCTAGATTTCATGAATAGAGGTATAGTGGTTAGGTGCCGAAGGCGACATTGAAGAGGTGGGCTTTGAGCAAGGATTTGAAGATGGGCAAGGAGGGGGCCTGGCGTATGGGCTTAGGGAGTTTATTCCAGGCATGGGGTGAGGCGAGGCAGAATGGGCGGAGCCTGGAGTTGGCGGTGGTGGAGAAGGGTACTGAAAGGAGGGATTTGTCTTGAGAGCGGAGGTTACGGGTAGGAACGTAAGGGGAGATGAGGGTAGAGAGGTAAGGAGGGGCTGCAGATCGAGTGCATTTGTAGGTTAGTAGGAGAAGCTTGAACTGTATGCGGTACTTGATCGGGAGCCAGTGAAGTGACTTGAGGAGAGGGGTGATAGGAGTATATCGGTCCAGGCGGAAGATAAGACATGCAGCAGAGTTTTGAACGGACTGAAGGGGGGGATAGATGGCTAAGTGGGAGGCCAGTGAGGAGTAGGTTGCAGTAGTCAAGGCAAGAGGTAATGAGAGAGTGGATGATAGTTCGGGTGGTGTGCTCAGAGAGGAAAGGGCGAATTTTGCTAATGTTATAGAGGAAGAAGCGACAGGTCTTGGTTATCTGCTGGATATGCGCAGAGATGGAGAGGGAGGAGTCAAAGATGACTCTGAGGTTGCGGGCAGATGAGACGGGGACGATGAGGGTGCCATCAACTGAGACAGAGAGTGGAGGGACAGGAGAAGTGGGTTTGGGTGGGAAGACAGTAAGCTCGGTCTTGGCCATGTTCAGTTTCAGGTGGTTGTTGGACATCCAGACAGCAATGTTGGATAAGCAGGCCGATACTCTGGCCTGGGTTTCCGCAGTGATGTCAGGTGTAGAGAGATAAAGCTGGGTGTCGTCAGCATAAAGATGATATTGGAAGCCTTGAGATGAGATCAGGGATCCCAGGGAAGAGGTGTAGATTGAAAAAAGAAGCTGTATACCACCCATCCATGTCCTCTCCCGTCCTGCTCACTACTGCAATACCCTACCCACCCCCGTCCCCCACCACCTCACCATCTCTACTGTCCTCCTCCTCCTTCCTTGCTCTCAACCTTCAACACCTCCTTCCTGCCATGAACCCTTCCCCATTCCTCCCGCATCCTGTCTTCATCGCCTTCGTCGCCCTACCTCCCCCACCCTCCTCCGCACTCTCTTGCTCCTTCTCCTACTATCCGCAGGAGACATCAATCCCAACCCTGGTCCCCCACACCTGTCCTCATCCTCGTCTCATCCATGCAAATGTTCCCGCAATGTCTCCAATCTCATCTCTATTCCCCTCCTCCCCCCTCCTCCCTCCCCTTCTCGTGTGCCCTTCTGTGGAATGCCCGCTCGGTCTGCAACAAACTTTCCTTCACCCATAATCTCTTCATCTCCCGTTCCCTTCAACTGCTCACCCTAACTGAAACCTGGCTCACCCCTGACGACTCTGCCTCATTCGCTGCCCTATGTCATGGAGGTTATATTTTCTCCCATTCTCCCCGCCCAGTTGGCCGCAGTGGCGGTGTCAGGTTACTACTTTCGCCCTCCTGCAGTTTTCAACCTCTCCCCCTACCGCAGTCTCACTGCTTCTCATCCTTTGAAGTTCACTCCATCCGTCTATTCTACCCGCTGCCACTCAGAGTTGCAGTCATTTACCGCCCCCCTGATAAGTCCCTCTCTTCCTTCCTTACCGACTTCGATGCCTGGCTCTCCGTTTTTCTTGAGCCCTCATCCCCATCCCTCATTCTTGAAGACTTTAACGTACACACTGATAACCCATCCGACTCATACGCTTCTCAGTTCCTCACTCTAACCTCCTCCTTCAACCTCCAACTGAGCTCCACCACCCCTACTTATCAATCTGGCCACTGTCTTGACCTCGTCCTCTCCTCTACCTGCTCACCCTCCAATTTCTGCACCTCAGCTCTTCCTCTCTCTGACCATCACCTGATCACCTTCACTCTTCATCACCCTCCCCCTCAGTCCCGCCCAACACTAACCACTACTTCCAGGAATCTCCAGGCTGTCGACCCTCTCATCTTATCCTCTAGTATCTCTAATCTCCTCCCTTCCGTCATGTCCTCTTAGTCTGTCGACAAGGCTGTCTCCACTTACAATGCCACTCTCTCCTCTGCTCTGTACACCCTTGCACCATCCATCTCCCGTCCCACAAGGCGCACTAATCCCCAGCCCTGGCTGACCCCTTGCACCCGATACCTTCGCTCCTGCGCCCGATCTGCTGAACGCCTCTGGAGGAAATCTCGCACCCATACTGATTTCATTCATTATAAATTCATGCTATCCTCCTTCCAGTCCTCCCTATTCCTCGCCAAACAGGACTATTACACCCAATTGACTAATTCCCTCAGCTCTAACCCTCGTCGTCTCTTCGCCACCCTTAACTCCCTCCTCAAAGTGCCCCCCTCAAGAGATGATGTCGAAATGGAGGAATGGAAGAAGAAAGTGGAGAGGATGCAGACAAAGGAAAAGAATTGCAAGATAAAGGAGAATGAAGTAAGGGTGATGGCGAGAGAGCTGACAATATGAGAAAAGCTACAGAAGAATGAGAAGAGAAAAGATGGCAGTGAAGGGAAGCGAGATGGAAACCAGGAAGAGAAATAAAGATGGAGAGAAAGAAGGAGAAAGGAGGAGGAAGCTGGAGCTAGGGTTGCTGGTGGTAGCAGTTTTAAGTGGCAGAACAGTGCATGCATGAGGGTGGGAGGGTTTGTACCCAGTCAGGTTTTAGAAGCACTGAGACCACAGGTGTGAGATGAGGAGGTGTGGGCAGCAGTCTGCAATTGGAACACACCTCGCACTCAGACCAGTATTTAATTGCCCAGATGTCCAAAAGGCAACATGCTATAAGACTGGAGAGATGTAGGCTGGCTAGACAACATAACATATCTCCACAAATATGGTGGTAGGCATATGGAAATTTCCAAGCAGAGATAGCAGAAGATAAGTCATAGAGAAATTCAAGGAAGCTTGTGGGGGGAGTAGAGAACACCAGAGAACAAGTAAGGTCTGCACCACTGCAGAAAGAAGGGGAAAGAGGCAGCTGAGATAAGCTTTGCAGTCACGTCTCTTTCCCATGCCCTCCATTCCAAGCCATTTCTGCAGCTCTGCCATGTTCAATGTTTTACTTAACTGACCCTTGTTATGGAATAAACTCCCTCTTTGAAGTCTCTCTCTCTCCTTCAAGGTCCTTGTTTCCAGCTATTCTGCTGCATGCTTTCTGCTGGAACCAGTCTTCCTGGATTAACCATTACATTCATGAAGGCTGTGAATCCATATGAAACATCACTGGATTCTCAGTGGCGTCTCCAGACAGAAATGTATGGGGAAGGAACAAGGGGGCAAGCTCGGTATGTGTGTGTGTGTGTGGGGGGGGGGGGGGACAGTCAAAGCAATATATCTGCACATTATAACCCCCTTTCCCCCACTTTTAAATTATCAATAATTCTATACATAAAAGAAACCCTCTCCCTCCAAGCCAGTTTCAACTACCAGTAAAACTGCCATTATAAGCGAAGGCATCAATCAACAAATTCTTCTATATGGGCATGGAGTTTGGATTCTCTACAGAATTGGTCAGAATCTCAATATAAACCCTAAAGCTCTAGTTCTGTATTACAAGTTCCTTATTCCCCAACAATGAAGCTTTCCTCCCTTACAACTTGCCACTGAACAATATTCAAATTGTGATTATCACCTCAGGGACAGCAAATGCTCCTTCCACTCTAGACACTGTTTAAAGCAGATGAGTTTTTGTTTGTGTGGTGACTCTACTGGATGTGGAGACCAGGGGCGTATCTGGGGTTCGGCGGTAGGGGGGCCAGGGCCAGAGTGGGGGGCACATTATAGCCCCCCCGCCATTGCCACCCCCCCTGCTGCCATCACCACCACCCCCTACCACCGCCAACACCTACCTTTGCTGGCGGGGGACCCCAACCCCCGCCAGCCGAGATCCGCTTCCTCTAAAAATATTCCTTGAGCTGAGGTCTTTTAAGTTGTTCGTCCTCGCTCCCACTCCTCCGTGCTGCTGTTCAAACTCTGTGGAATCCAGTTTCGGAGTCTGTCTGACGTCGCAGCACGTTGTACGGGCAGGACGACGTACAACGTGCTGCGACGTCAGACAGACTCCGAAACTGGATTCCACAGAGTTTGAACAGCAGCACGGAGGAGTGGGAGCGAGGACGAACAACTTAAAAGACCTCAGCTCAAGGAATATTTTTAGAGGAAGCGGACCTCGGCTGGCGGGGGTTGGGGTCCCCCGCCAGCAAAGGTAGGTGTTGGCGGCGGTAGGGGGGTCCAGGGCGAAATCTGCGGGGGCCCAGGCCCCTGTGGCCCCACGCAGATACGCCCCTGGTGGAGACTACTAATCCTGAGTATTTTAAACGTTGAGCTTCCACTGGAGAAAACAATCATTCAAAACTATAGTACTATAAGAGAGGCGCAAATAGTGGCCTAGTGGTTAGAGCACCAGTCTTGCAATCCAGAGGTGGCCAGTTCAAATCCCACTGCTGTTCCTTGTGATCTTGGGCAAGTCACTTAACCCTCCATTACCTCAGGTACAAACTTAGATTGTGAGCCCTCCTGTCCTGGGACAGAGAAATATCCAGTGTACCTGAATGTAACTCACCTTCAGCTACTACTAAAAAAAGGTGTGAGCAAAATCTAAATAAATAAATTTCAAACAGGCCAAATACTTTGCAAAATAACATAAAACTCTGCAAAAAGATATTCCAAACCTATATAGGAAACTAACCAAATGATAATAGTCCTAACTCAGCTATGAAAAGGCAGAGCTATAAATATTACATTGGGCCTTAAAGCACCAATATACCTGTTACTGGGAAACTGAAACAAGCTGGACTGTTATAGATTCCTACAGACACTACATGCCAGCAGAATCCTTTTCCTCAGTTGCAGGTTCAGAACATGACTCTCACCTGGTACAAAATAGGGGACCACAAAAAGCATACATGCAAAAACTGAAATGGAGACAAAAATTGAAATCAAGAGATACCAGACTCTGCATGTCATACAACACCAGAGAAATATACAGAAATGTGTGTCCGTCCTCCTGTACAGTGCAAAATAAAGCTGACAAATGTAAATTCTCAACACTGACGTAATTGAATCACTAAATGAAAATAAAATCATTTTTCCTATCTTTGTTGTCTGGTGATTTTATTACCCTAATCATGTTAGGTCCTATATTCAATGCTATTCAATTGGTCAGGAACAGCTCCTGGCTGGTTAAATAGCACATAGCTGGCTAAGACATAGTTGGTTATCTCCACTAAATATTAATGCATAGCTGGTAAACGGCTATATCGTGTGATATAGCCAGCTGTCCACGAATATTCAAGCACTAGACAGCTAAGTTTAACAGTCAAATCAGATCGCATAAATAGCAGTTCTGTCTTTGCCCACTATTAACCAGCCAGCACTCAATATTCACATAGTCGGTTAAGTTTAGAGATAGACAAAAAACCTCGGATATTCAATGCCGGTCACCGGGAATGGCCTGGCATTGAATATTCAGGGTTAGTGCCGGCAGCAGCAACTAACTGCACTGCCTGCCATCAGCAGAATATCAGGGGCTTGTTCCCAGTCTCTGGTTCTTCTTCCTTCTTAACTATGTTTCCAGTGCCTCCTGTCCATTTGCTTTTTCATTTCTCACCTTTTTTCTTCTTCCCTGCCTTACATCTATGTTTGGCACTGATCTTTCATGTTCAGCTTTCTTCCATTTTTCTGCCTCCTTCTGAAATATATCTAGTTTTCCATCTCTCTTCCCTCCATCCATATGCAGCGTTTCTGCCCTCTTGCCTTCTTTTCCCTTCCCTTCATGTGCAGCGTTTCTCCTCCCCTTCATGTACATTTCTCCTCTCTTCCTTTCCCTTAATGTGCAGCGTTCCCCCCTCTCATCTCTTCCCTTTATGTGTGGCACTCCCCCCTTCCTATCCCTTCATTTCATGTACAGCATTCCCCTCTTCCATGTGCATCATTTTACCTCTCTTCTTTTCCCTTCATATGCAGCATTCTCTCCTTCCCTTTCCTTCATGTACAGCACTCCCCCCTTCCCATCTCTTCTCTTCATGTGCAGGATTTCTTCTCTCTTCCCTTCCTTTTATGTGCAGCATTTCACCCTCTCTTCTTGTCCCTTCATCTACAGTGGAGGAGTAGCCTAGTGGTTAATGCAGTGGACTCTGATCCTGGGGAACTGGGTTCAATTTCCACTGCAGCTCCTTGTGACTCTGAGAAAGTCACTTAACCCTCCATTGTCCCTGGTACAAATAAGTACATGTATATAATATGTAAACCGCCTTGGATGTAGTTGGAAAAACCACAGAAAGGCGGTATATAAGTCCCATTCCCTCTCTGGGTACTGTTTCTCTTCTTTCCCACCCCATTCCCTCCCATGGGTCTAATCTCTTTTCATACCTTCTTCTTCCTTACCCCTTGGGGCTAGTTTCTCTCCCCTCAGCCGCAAGTTTACAAACTTGTGGCAGTTGCCAGCAGCGAATAGATCTTCTGGCTGCCCTGAGGCTTTCCCCCTGCCATATCCCGCCCATGCGGCAAAAGTTGTGACAGAGGGAAGGACCCCGGGGCTGGTCATAGGAAGGCCTGATGGTGCTGGCAACCGCCACAAGTTTTTAAACTTACAGCTGAGGGGAAAGAGACCACTCCCAAGGGATGGAGGAGGAGGAAGGTAGTGAGACAATGCTGGGGAAGTGTACTGATTCTGGTTGGGGTGGCAAGGCATATTTTTGGAGTGGCACTTACCATCCTCTACCAGCCTGTAGTGATGCCTATGACTCTTACATCTCACCTTTGACTTAGTTCTATTTGCTTTATTATTAGCAATTGAACTTTGCATATGTACATGTTTAGACTGCTAACACATATGTGTGTATGTGCACACAGAGCCATGTAAGTGCCAGCAGGCAGGTTCAGATTTATGTATATTGTGGCCCCTAAGCTGTAACATTTCAGAGCCCCCCTCCCCCGATTAAGTAGGAAATACATTTTAGGTTTTGTAAATTTCCATGCTCATGAAGTGTGAAGTGCAAGGCCCTGCACTACAGCTTATGAAACTTAGATATAAATCCAGCCCTGTTAGCAGGACACATAAGCGCTATTCTGCAAATACCCACTTAACTCACATGGTACATATTTGCAAGGGTGGCATGCACAGGGCTATTGCATAGACAGGACATAGGCAGGGCTCCCTCTTAGGCACCTAATACAGAATACTTTAAACTGTGCATATCCTTTCCACATTTAGGTGCTTTTACTTACACCAGCTCTAGGAGTGGTGTAACTGCAGGCACCTAACTGTCAGATGTGAAAATACTGGGTTACACTAGCATTTTAGAGTGGAACCTAGGGGCTAGTTCCATTATAGCATAGACTCCTGCCATGCGGCCTGGGGGCGCCTAAATGAAGGTACGCACTTACACAATTGCCCCTCAATAGACCCTTGGACAATAAGGACAGTACATCTTAAGGCAAGACTTGCATGTTAGAATTGCAATAATAGAAGACATTTTCTTTTTGTTTTATTTTTTTTTCTCTCTACAAAGAACCAACAGAATGATGTGACCTTTCAAGGATGCTTTAGTAGTCGAACATAACAGAAAAGCCATTCCTTCTATTCTGAGGCAGAAGTTAATTTCGCTGGGGAAAGAAAAACAATCAAAAAGGCTAAAGCATAGCTTTAAAAGCTTTTTTTGTGAAACCAGCAGTCATGTAGGATGAGGAAACTTATTCAAACCAAGCCTGCTGGTTTTAGCCCAGCGAGATTACTGCCTGAGTAATCAGAAAGCTCCATGTTTTGTATAATGCATTCAAATTTTACCCAAGGTTCCCACTCTCGGCATCGCTTAATGAGCGCTGTAAGCCTGACAGAGCATCGTCTTCCCTTGATAAGGCAGCTGGTATGGAATGGAAGGCAGTTCGGTCAAAGGCAGCCACTGCAGCTCTGCGTTTGTTTCTGTTGCTTAGTATTTAATAATTAACAAGACATACCTTGAAAGCCTAGCTGGAAAATTGTTGGGCATTCAAGAAAACGCTTGGACAAAGGTAAATTGTCTTAGTCCTTTTTCTCTGAGCTATTAACTATCAGCTTTTTAGAGAACATGCTATATTTTATCGTGCATTGTATGAGCAAGAGGTGGACTAATTAGAGACTTTATTGAGTGCATGCAGAAAATGTGCTCAGCCTAAAAACCCTAGGGTGCTTATCTTCTTCTGAAGGTGCCCAAATTAGCACCTTTGGATTCTGAAATTGACCTCTCCTACCCATGGAGCAAAAATTGGAAGCTGAATGCCAAGCCTGTCTTTTGAAGACCATCTCATTTGCTAATGAATACTGGTTAACATGTATAATACATGACATAAGCGCCATGTGCAGTCAAGCAGGTGGTGGGGCCTGTAGTTTTTTTTCTTAGGTCAGGGCCTGTCAAACCAGTCCTGGGGATCACACAGCCAGTTGGGTATTTACGATGTCCTCAATGAATGTACATGAGGTCAATGTGCATCCCCTGGAGACTCAAGAGTATGCAGACTGATCTCATGTCTATTTGGTGTGGATATCCTGAAAATCTTACTGCCTGTGGGTTCTCAGGATAGGTTTGGGAAGCCCTGTGTTAGGTTCTCCATTCAGTGACCACGAGCAGAGAAACGAAAATGTGTAGGGCCTGATCAGGTAAACTATTTTACCCCAGTGATGCAGAATGAGAATTAAAAGGCCTTTGGAAATCAGTGGCTTAATTAAGAAACTTAGGGTACAGCAGTCCTTGGGATTCCCATCAGACTAGGTTATTACTTTTTATCTGTGGCAAATGACTTATTATTGTACAATGGTTTTAGCTTTCAATCTGAAAAAGAATACATTCTTTGTTATTGTAACGTGGAGGGCAGTGGCGATCCTAGCCGGCATGACACCCGGGGCGGATCGCCAATGCGCCCCTCCCCCGGGTGCAGCGTGGCGCCCCCCCCCCCCCCCGGCGAAATGACACCCCCCAGGTGCACGCTGCTGGGGGGGTGCCGCGGTGCGCGCCTGTCAGCTGACTTCGCTGACTTCGCTGCAGCTCCCCCTGCACCGGCTGGAACAGGAAGTAACCTGTTCCGGGGCAGAGGGAGCTGCAGCGAAGTTAGCGAAGTCAGCAAACTCAGCTCACAGGCGCGTGCATCGGCACCCCCCCAGCGGCGTGCACCTGGGGCGGACCGCCCATTCCGCCCCCCCCCCCCTTGGTACGCCACTGGTGGAGGGGCATAATCAAATGGGGCCAGCCATCTCCAGGGCGGAGCCAACCATATTATCGAAAAAGATGGCCGGCCATCTTTTCTTTTAATAATACGGTCAGGGCCGGCCAAATCTCAACATAATGGAAACCAGGCCCAGCCATCTCAAAACCGGCCAAATGCAAGTCCTTTGGTCGTGGGAGGAGCCAGCATTTGTAGTGCACTGGTCCCCCTCACATGCCAGGACACCAACTGGGCACCCTAGGGGGCACTGCAGTGGACTTCAAAAATTGCTCCCAGGTGCATAGCTCCCTTACCTTGGGTGCTGAGCCCCCCCAAATCCCCCCAAAACCCACTCCCCACAACTCTACACCACTACCATAGCCTTAAGGGGTGAAGGGGGGCACCTACATGTGGGTACAGTGGGTTTGGGGGGGTGGTTGGAGGGCTCCCATTTACCACCACAAGTGTAACAGGTAGGGGGGGATGGGCCTGTGTCCACCTGCCTGAAGTGCACTGCACCAACAAAAAACTGCTCCAGGGACCTGCATTCTGCTGTCAGGGAGCTGGGTATGACATTTGAGGCTGGCATAGAGGTTGAAAAAAACATGTTTTAAATTTTTTTTGGGGGGGTGGGAGGGGGTTGGTGACCACTGGGGGAGTAAGGGGAGATGATCCCCGATTCCCTCCGGTGGTCATCTGGTCAATTGGAGCACTTTTTTGAAGCTTGGTCCTAAAAATAAATGGACCAAGTGAAGCCGGCCAAATGCTCATCCGAGCCGGCCTTCTTTTTTCCATTAACAGCCATAGCCGGCCATCTCTTAGCCACGTCCCCGTCCCGCCTTCGCTACGCTGCCGACACGCCCCCTTGAACTTTGGCCGGCTCTGCGATGGAAAGCAGTTGGAGCCGGTCAAAATCGGCTTTTGATTATACCAATTTGGCCGGGTTCAGGAGATGGCCGGCCATCTCCCGATTTGTGTCGGAAGATGGCCGGCGATCTCCTTCGAAAATAAGCAGGACAGTGTACCAAAATATTTGGGAAATCTGTTCATGAGGCGCTATGGCCAAGTAATTCTAAAAACAGCAGACCTTGTTTATTTGATCCTTCAGAGATTTATATAATTTGTGAAAGAAAACCTAAAGGTTATCTTCAAAGCACAGAGAATGACACTTTTGCAATAATTAGCCAAGAGTAGATATCACTTTTTCTCAATGCCAGGCATGGTGTTCTAAATAAATAAAAAAAATGGCAAAGGGTAGTTTTCATTAAACATTAGTTTCACATTGTCTACCTTATTGTCTTTGTGTCCAAAAGGTTGGACAGTATAATCATTAAAATGATGCACTTCCGTATGGAATATCTGAATTCAGGAATCGCTCTTTGTCTTCAGTCAGCAGCACTGGTTGGGAGTATTTCCTCAGCAGTGAGGGGTAGAGAATAGATTGCATTGACCCTACTGTCACCTGGAGAATAAATATGATAAATAGTGTCACAGGCTCAGGTGAGAGAAGGGAGAGAGTGCGAGACACAGCTCAAGGACAGCAGAAATACAGGGAAGGGTGGAAACAAAGAACAAAGCAAAGGCGAAAGGGAAATAACATAAATGCATAAGAACAATCCCCTCAAACCGAGGGCATGATTGGTGCAATCATAACTTCAAATTAAGTTTATGTACTGAAACAGCCCCCTACAGATCACAACATTCCCCGGGCTGTAGCTTATGGAGCTAAATCAAACCTTGTGTGCTTACCCTGTTTTGGATTTAGCTTACACGCTCTTTACTAGTAGTTCAAGGTGAGATATATTCAGGTGTTACAGGAATCTCTTTGTCCCCAGAAGGCTTACAATCAAAGTGTGTACTTCAGGTAACAGAGGGTAAGGGACCCTTTTATTAAAGCTTAGCGCATTAACAGACATTATCCTGCGTTAAATGCTGGACATCCTATTTTATACCTATGGGCCACATGGCACTTAGCACAGGCCAACATCTGTTAGCACTCGCTAAGCTTTACTAAAAAGGCCCCTACATGACTTATCCAATGAATATCGGGATGTGAATGCTGGCTTCCCTGGTTCTTAATCCACTGCTCTAACCATTAGCCTACTCTTCCACTGTGGGTTAGTGGCCTCCTTCATATGAAAGCTTGTTACCTGTACATATGTGTTGGGCAGCAAACATGCATAAGAATTTTTACTCCTAAGATGTGAAAAAAAAGACAACTACATTTCATGAAATGTACAGTGGTGGAAATAAGTATTTGATCCCTTGCTGATTTTGTAAGTTTGCCCACTGACAAAGACATGAGCAGCCCATAATTGAAGGGTAGGTTATTGGTAAAAGTGAGAGATAGCACATCACAAATTAAATCCGGAAAATCACATTGTGGAAAGTATATGAATTTATTTGCATTCTGCAGAGGGAAATAAGTATTTAATCCCTCTGGCAAACAAGACCTAATACTTGGTGGCAAAACCCTTGTTGGCAAGCACAGCGGTCAGACGTCTTCTGTAGTTGATGATGAGGTTTGCACACATGTCAGGAGGAATTTTGGTCCACTCCTCTTTGCAGATCATCTCTAAATCATTAAGAGTTCTGGGCTGTCGCTTGGCAACTCGCAGCTTCAGCTCCCTCCATAAGTTTTCAATGGGATTAAGGTCTGGTGACTGGCTAGGCCACTCCATGACCCTAATGTGCTTCTTCCTGAGCCACTCCTTTGTTGCCTTGGCTGTATGTTTTGGGTCATTGTCGTGCTGGAAGACCCAGCCACGACCCATTTTTAAGGCCCTGGCGGAGGGAAGGAGGTTGTCACTCAGAATTGTACGGTACATGGCCCCATCCATTCTCCCATTGATGCGGTGAAGTAGTCCTGTGCCCTTAGCAGAGAAACACCCCCAAAACATAACATTTCCACCTCCATGCTTGACAGTGGGGACGGTGTTCTTTGGGTCATAGGCAGCATTTCTCTTCCTCCAAACACGGCGAGTTGAGTTCATGCCAAAGAGCTCAATTTTTGTCTCATCTGACCACAGCACCTTCTCCCAATCACTCTCGGCATCATCCAGGTGTTCACTGGCAAACTTCAGACGGGCCGTCACATGTGCCTTCCGGAGCAGGGGGACCTTGCGGGCACTGCAGGATTGCAATCCGTTATGTCGTAATGTGTTACCAATGGTTTTCGTGGTGACAGTGGTCCCAGCTGCCTTGAGATCATTGACAAGTTCCCCCCTTGTAGTTGTAGGCTGATTTCTAACCTTCCTCATGATCAAGGATACCCCACGAGGTGAGATTTTGCGTGGAGCCCCAGATCTTTGTCGATTGACAGTCATTTTGTACTTCTTCCATTTTCTTACTATGGCACCAACAGTTGTCTCCTTCTCGCCCAGCGTCTTACTGATGGTTTTGTAGCCCATTCCAGCCTTGTGCAGGTGTATGATCTTGTCCCTGACATCCTTAGACAGCTCCTTGCTCTTGGCCATTTTGTAGAGGTTAGAGTCTGACTGATTCACTGAGTCTGTGGACAGGTGTCTTTCATACAGGTGACCATTGCCGACAGCTGTCTGTCATGCAGGTAACGAGTTGATTTGAAGCATCTACCTGGTCTGTAGGGGCCAGATCTCTTACTGGTTGGTGGGGGATCAAATACTTATTTCCCTCTGCAGAATGCAAATAAATTCATATACTTTCCACAATGTGATTTTCCGGATTTAATTTGTGATGTGCTATCTCTCACTGTTACCAATAACCTACCCTTCAATTATGGGCTGCTCATGTCTTTGTCAGTGGGCAAACTTACAAAATCAGCAAGGGATCAAATACTTATTTCCACCACTGTAGTTACTTTTTTTGCTGATAAAAATGGTAGTAGCTCATTATTTATGAATTTCCATAAATATGTATTGAACTTTGCATAAAGGTTTACTAAGAAGACAGGCCCAAATTTCTTTTCTTTAAGTCCAATACTTTATGAATTTTTCAAAACTATGTAGAAATCTCTAAATACGTTTGCAGAGAGGACCATGTTCCTTGGAATTCTGAAACTGCCAAGTCTTTTCTGCAGCTATTGTCTCATACTTATAACGCAAACAAAGTGAGGTCTACCAAAAGTGAACATTTAAGTTGCACAATTGCATCCAAATTTTTAAACATATCTTGAATTGCTATGCCTATCATGATCCTGTAGTGTTTCTCATAATTCTCTGGTCCAATATAAAGTTTGAGGTCCAAAGCGACTAGAGCATTGTAAAACTGTACATATCCTATCCCAGACTTCCCGCCAGAAAACCTGGGCCGTAGGATAAAAAAGAGCATTTGATCCAAGTTATCACTTATTTATTTTATTTATTTATTTAAAAAAATTATAAACTGCACATCTACAACCCTGAACAGGGGGACAATTTACAGTCATAATAGTAGTACACATTTCACAGACATATATCAAAACAATTTCTGCTGAAACATCAGAATCCAGCAGTTTTCAAACAATCCAGGACTAACCCCTAAGGAGAAATATCAAATGCTTGCTGAAACAAAACAGTTTTCAAATCCTTTTTAAATTCATCCATATTATGTAAGGCTCGAAGATGAGCAGGTAAGGAATTCCACAGTCTTGGTCCCGCAATGTAAAAGATTAAGTTCCTGTGCTTATTAAAAAAAAAAAAAACAGTCTTGAATGAAGGAACATCAAACATGTTAGAAGATCCTCCAGACCTCAATGAGCAAGAAGGCTGATACAAATGTAAACTTGCCAAAATCACTGGAGAAATTTTATCAGTTATCACTTTGAAAACCAACAATAAGATCTCATATTGCATACATGAAGGGCAGTCAATGCAAAGAAACATTTTCAGTGATGCCTGTTTATATGCGTTATGGCTGGTAAAATGGGTGTGGCTACTGTAGAGGTGGAGCCATAATAATTCCACCCCTAAGGTTACCCATAATGATTACCAGTGCTTTTTTCCCCACAAAAAAGGCACTGGGGGCAGGTGTCTGGTAGTGGAGGAGTTTGTGTTGCTCTCACTGAGGGGAGGAGAGAGAAGGTGTTAGACGGGGGAGGGGAGTGTTTGGGAGGAGAAAAGAGAGAGGGCAGATGCCGGATGGGTAGGGGACACTGAGAGGGAAGGGAAGGATCGAGGCAAGCTTGCTTCTTTCACTGTCTGCTGCCACTGCCGCTTTGACTTTGAAGTAAAAGATTTAAACGCAGGGTGGCAGGAACAAAAAGGGAGCTGTTGTTGGAGCTGAGGGCGGGCAGGTGGGGACCGGGGGATTGCGGCTGGGGCTGGAGCTGTGAGCTGCCGGTGGTGGTAAGCAGGGGCGTAGCCAGCCTTCCGTGGGAGAGGGGTCCGAGCCCGGGGGGAGGGGGCACATTTTAGCCCTCCCCCCGGCGCCGCCCCCCCACCGCCGACATTGCCGCCCCCCCTCCCGCCGCGAACCCGCCGCCGCTGCAGCCTACCTTTACTTTTGCTGGCGGGGGATCCCACTCCCCGCCAGCCGACGTCTTCTTCTTAGTCGCTTCCCGCTCTTCAATTTGTTTGCTGACGTCCTGCACGTTGTACGTGCAAGACGTCAGACTCAGAGAACTGTTCTCTGAGTCTGACGTCCTGCACGTATAATTACGTGCAGGACGTCAGCAAACAAATTGAAGTGCAGGAAGGACTGAGAAGACGTCGGCTGGCGGGGAGTGGGATCCCTCGCCAGCAAAAGTAAAGGTAGGCGGTGGCGGGGGCGGGTTCGCCGGGAGGGGGGTCCTGGGGTGAATCTGCGGGGACCCCGGCCCCCTCAGGCCCCACGTAGCTACGCCACTGGTGGTAAGCATGGCTTGTGGCGCCCTCCAGAACTTGGCAACCCCCTGACATGCTTACCGGGTTGCGCCAGCCCTGAGAATACTGACTGACCAGGGAGCTTCCCATCCTAGAAGGCACTTCAGTTAGTGCTGTCTGTCTCAACCTGCTGGTAGATGGACACAACCCACACATCTCTGGATTCTTCTGATGCTGATGCTAAGGAACCCACATTAAGCTGTGTTACCTGCATATTTTAGTGTGTTTTAATAAAACAGAACACTAAAATCTGAATTCTAGCTACTACAAGGGAACCCATTGTTGTTGTTTTTTTTAGTTGTTAAATCACTATGGGGTCCTTTTACTAAGGTGTGCTAACAGATTTAGTGTCCGCTAATGATTTAGTGTGTGTTACGTGCCATGCAGCCCATAGGTATACAATGGGCTGTGTGGTGTTTAGCTGCACTAATTGTTAGCGTACCTTAGTAAAAGAATCCCTATGCATCTAATCATGTCAAAGACCCACTACTATGTTTGCTGAATGAGTTTGCCCCTCCCCCACCCCATTCTGAATGGTATGATTTTTTTCCTCATTATTTGATTACAGACATAGCCTATGAAATTTTTACATGCCTGCCAATTCCTGGAGCCACACACTGTAGTTCTTACGAAAGATAAATATTTACCCCACGGGAACTGCGCTAGGAACAGCCATTTGCACCAACTGAAATGTGGTTCAAATGTACGTACCTTCATTATGCACATATCCCTGTTATTCTATAACAACGCTCTTTAATTTTAGGAATGCCCCTGCTCCGTCTATGACCCTCCCATTTCCGCTCCCCCCTTTTCAAAGTGTGCGTAAAATTTAGGCATGAATCCCGCACCCTAATTTCTGCGTGTAAAGTTCAATTAAATTTAATTAGTGTCAAGATTTGCTTGTTAAAAGGCCTATTATTGTTGCTAGTTATCTTGTTATTTAAGTAAATTGCATGCACAAACTGGGTATGCACTCAGATCTGTATGTGCAATATTTGGCGACTTTTACAGAATTAGGGGGCTGGTGTGTAAATTAGGGCATCAAAGTTATAGAATAGGGGGCTGTTGTAGCCTGAAACTAAATTGTATTTGTCTTTCTGAAAGAGTGTCACAATTCAATCATCCCACCCACACCCCCTCTGCACACACCATATGAAACTATAGCAAAGCAGGCTTTCTTTCAATGGTGCAAATAAGGATTCATTCCAGTTGTTTTGATTAACAGTTGGGTAAAAGACAAGGTTCGTACTAGCACAGCCAAAGATAGCAGAGCCATTACTCAGAAATTGTCAAATAATACAGCAGGCACAAAGCTGCCAAGCAAAGAGTTATAACGTTGTTTTGGTACCTCGGTCACTCATGGGCTCTCACATTTGTTAATGGTCTTTCAACCCATTTGTGTTTTGACTTAGGGCCAAATGCACTAAACTTAACGAGCAAGTAGTAAACCCTGGCATGCACTAAAGACTTTTTTCCGACAACCGTAGCAGCTAACAAAAACGGAATGCAGATGAGCAAATTGTGTAGAAACCCTATTGTAATGAGATGCACTAACCTTTTCCGATTGCCTTAATGCTGGAAAATCTAACGAGAGGTCTGTACCTCTTGTAGAGGCTGCGCGGGATTGAAAAACTGCTACAAAAGTTTAAAAAAACAAAAAATTGGGGGAAAAAAGTCAAGTGCTCGTCAGTGCAATAATAAAAACGTCTATTTTGGCCGCTATGTCTGTAAAACATTGAACTGGAAACAACCATGTTCTGTAGGAAAACTATTATGTTATCCTTTGCAATATATTACATCCTTCCACTTTTAGGAACCCTTTGCTGCAAGGCAACTCGGAACTACCGGCGGCCTAACACGGCTGCTGGCCGTAGTTAGGGTTACCATATGGCTCCAAAAAAAGGAGGACACATTGACCCAGTCTGGGTTTTGCCTCCACTGAAAGCAATGGAAGTAAAACCCGTACTGGCTCAATCTGTCCTCCTTTCTCTGGAGCCATATGGTAACCCTAGCCGTAGTTCTGCCTCGAGCTCGTGCCATTTCCGGCACTATGGGAAATAATTCTAGAGTTTCTAGCGCGGTACTATCCTGGCAGTAATCGGGCAGCACGCACCACTGGGTTACCATGGGAGCCCTTACCGCCATCTCAGTTGGTGGTGGTAAGTGCTCCCCCCCCTGCATGGCCACACGGTAAGAATAATCTTACCGAAATAACCATGTCTTTTTTTCAGGCCTTTTTACCTGCTGCGGTAAAAAGGGTCCTGGCATGTGGCAAAAATGGCCCCCACCGCTACTGCAGGGCTCTTTTTACCGCAGCTTGGTAAAAGGACCCCCTTAGTGAAGACGGCAAATAAGAACATAATTCGCTACCTCTCCCACCCCCATAAAAAAGATCAGAAAGGTGGCTCAGTGAAAGTTGCAAGTTTTTAAACTTCAGCTGCTAATCAGCACATGCTCATAATTGTAGATTAATTTTATACCACACAATGTCCTGCATTAGTTTTATTTGTAGTTTTTGCTGCAATGAGAACATACTCAGGGGAAAGCATGGGCAGGACGTAGGCATGCTTCCTACTTATGCGGGTAACTCAGAATACTGCACTACACAGATCCCTATGAAGTATAGGCACCTGCACTTACCTCAGCTCTATGGCTGGCATGTGGGCCCCTGCATATTGCGTGTGCTGATACCGAGTTATACTTGAATTCTATAATAGAATCTGAGATCCCAGGTTCTGTTATAGAATAGATCCTACTGCGCAGTCTCAGGGCACCTAACTGGAGGTGCCCACTTATAAAATTACCTCCATAGAGCAGAGTTCTTCAGTGCAAGGCTTGGGGGCCAATGGCAGCCTCTGGAGACCTCTGGGGTAGCCCTCATCATCATTCTGGCTTTTTTCTGCTATATTCTGCCTCTCTTTCCAAACTCATGGCAGAAAGGAGGAAGTGGATGGGAGGAATAGCCACATGCTCGGAGGGCAGGGCATTTCTTAATAGATAAGGAGAATGTATTTGGAAATGCTCACCTCCTTGAGGATTCATCCAATAAAAAGTTTGAAGGCAGGCTGGTGGGTGGATGTTGTTAACACACACTGATCAGCAGTTCCAAGGCCTCAATTGGAAAGATGTTTGGTGGTTCTCCTTCAGTTCATTTGGATCCAAAGTGGCCCCAACTTAAAAATTAGAGAAGACCACTGCTTAGATGGTAATTCTATAAAGGCCACCTATTTTTGGGTGGTAAGAACATGCCTATTTGGAGTTTATTCTATAAGGAAAAGAAGGTGCCTACTTTTCTTTATAGAATACTAGTGTTGTAGGTCAAAAACACACCTGTATTTTAGGCATGATCACTTACACCAACCATAGAGCTGATATAAAGGCATGTATCTAGATTGTTAAAGAACATGCATGCATTATAGTGTTTTATAAAATACATGCATAAACGTGTGCCCTGCCTATGCCCTGCCCAAACTCCTCCCATTTGAATGTCCGCCTGCAAAATACATGTACAGAGTGAGGCAAAAAAAGTAACCCCCTAGAGGATTTTGCTGTTTTCTCAGCAACCGCTTGGAATTTCAACATGACATTTTATAGTTTTATAGGTTGTTACTATCTACATTTATGTGTTCAGTGGAATGAGATTATCTGTAAACGTAGCAAAATTACAGACTTTTTTGCCTCATTCTACATACTTACAGAATAATACATATTTGGAAAATAGCCCTTTATACATGTATGTGTCAACATTTGCGCACATGATTTGAATACCGGCATTCGGGCGCATTCTTGTTTCCTAATTTTAGTCAATTCCTTTTAAAAATTACCCCAACTGAAAGATGAATCACAACCTTTTCAGCTTGTGGGCTTTGAATGAGGTCTGTACAGAAAAATGACCAGTGCTTCTGTTGGCTGCTGCTACTAAGCAATTGGAAAAACCACCCCGCTATTCAGCCGGTGAGGTCAGTGTTTTTTAAAACTTTGACCATTGCTGGCTAAGGCCAAGATGCACTAAAACAATCGTTAATGCCCGTTGCTTACCGATTCCTTAAGCAACGGGAATGCATCAAGGAAAGGAAATGCAAATGAGCTGCTCATTGTAGCTCACTTGCATTCTCTATTCCATCGCTAAACAGTCAGCCAGTCGGCCGGTCGAGCATGCGCAGAGCAGCCAAGCATTATGCTGGCTGTTCTGCGCATGCCAAATACGCCTCCCTGTGCCGCCCGAAAGGAAGACGCCATGCCGCTCACCTCCTCCACAGCGTGCTGCAAGAAGGCTCCGATCCTAAGGAGAGTGCAACTGAGGACGCCCATCGAAAAAGATGTCCTTTTTGGCCATCATTCCCCATGAAGCTATTTGCAGCTTTGTGGAATGAGCCCTCAACACCTCCGGCGGACCGCGACTTTCCTATATATATGCAGAAGCAATATATGCATAGTTCCCTTAGATGCCACATTCCCCCACTGGATATCTGGAAATAATGGTGAGGAACCTGTCAAACATCCAGGAGCCATAGAGCTGCAAAATATGAGGGATAATCCTCCTCCCAAAAGGAAGGAAGAAAGAGAGGTTGATTAAGATGAAAGGCCAAAACCACCTTGGGCAAAAACAAGGGAACCGTATGCAAGGTGACCCCAGACTCTGAAAACTGCAGGAAAGGATCATGAAAGGGACTGAAGTTCCGAGATCCTACGCGCTGATGAAATAGCCACTAAAAAGACAGCTTTAAGGGTAAGATCCTTGTTGGAAGCCCTGCACAACGGTTCAAAGGGAGCCTTCTGCATCACTTGCAGAACCAAATTGAGGCTTCAGAGCAGGCAAGCCCAGCGAACTGGTGGGCGAAGATGTAGAACTCCTGTACCACACCACATCCAGATGCAAAGCCAGAGAAGCACTTGGCACCCGCCCCCAGTAACAAGCCAAAGCCGCGACTTGAACTCGCAGGGAATTATGGTCTAAACCCTTTTGAAGACCATCCTGCAACAAGCCAACAGCTGAGGAATCAATGCCTGCAATGGCAACCAAGTGTGGGATCCATATCACCACTCAAAGGTCCACCACACTTGAGCATACACGGTCGACATGGATCGCTTATGCGCACACAGTAAGTTATCACTGCATTAGAATAACCCTTCTTTCTCAAACGTGACCTCTCAAGAGCCAGGCTTTAAGAACAAACTGGGAGGGATCTTCCATCTGAATGTGACCCTGACGCAAGAGGCCAGGAAGATCGGAAGACGAAACGGTGGCTCCACCAGCAGACATACGAGATCTGCATACCAAAGGTGTCTCAGCCAGTCCAGATCAACTATAATGACTCGACCCTTGTAGCGCTGGATTCTGTGAAGCACCTGGCAATGAGCAGCCAAGGGGGAACAGCATAAAGCAGAGCTGTCTCAGGCCAGGGCTGCAGCAGGCATCCAAGCCTGTGGACCTGAGCTCCCGTCATCGACTGAAGAAGGTGGGAGCCTTGGTGTTCACAAGGGATGACATCAGATCCACCACAGCTTCCGATCATGCAGCAACACAGATTCCCACTGTGGAATCAAATTAAAGTCTCAGCAGCCATTTTAAACAAGAGGTGGCAGTGAGAGGATCAGCGGCAGTGGGCAGGATAGAGTGGGGATCTTTCCTGCCTCGAAGAAGCCACTAGGCCACCAAGATGCCTTGAGGTATGTGTGGGGAAGGCACCCTGCGGCTCAGGGGAAGGAAAGCAAAACTCGGTTCACTGTACGGTTCTGTGGGAATCCCTCAGGACCTGGGTCCATCCCCTTGGACCTCAGTCCATCTCTGTGGGATTCCCACAGACCTTTAAATTATCCCTGCAGGATTTCTGCTATCCACATTCCTGTGCAGCTCTCTAGTCTAGATTACAGACAGGTTTGTGCACTACTAGCAAGTCTCAGTTTAAACACTTTTTCTAAGCACACACACTGCCTTTTCCAACTTCCAGGTAAGTTATGTACTAGCAATGTTCAGTTTAACATCAGCCAACATTATACTCTTTCCTATTAGGAGCAATGACACACCACAATAAACCATTGCTTATCCATATGAAAGCACCCTTTTCACAGAATACAGACTGTTTAACCCTTGGGACTTCCTCCTCTTCTTCTAAGGCTTCAACTATTTCCTGTGGATGCCTATAGTGAGGCTTAGCATTAATGCCTGCTTCGGGGTGGATTCTCTTCCCTTCTTCGCTAATAAGACTGCCTGCCACGGAGACTGGGAGAGGAACTCTGTCTCCAATTCCCTTCTTAAAGAACTACTTTTGTTCTCCTTTCCAGGACTTAAGGCTTCTTGTCCCTCTGTCTCGTTTATGACTTCCTTTCCTGGGTTCCCTCTGAGTTCCTTTCTGAGCTCTTCCTGAGTTCCCTTTACCTATAGAACTAAAGCTTCTTTTAAACTCTTTCTGTGACAGTCAGCAATGTTACTTGGTAATTGCTGCAGGTGGAGGTTGCTAGCTGCAACAACCATCAGCTCCCCTTGATTAGAGCAGCTGCTGTTGGGTTAGCAGGCTTTGCCCGGGTTTCCTTCTAGCCTGGCTCTCCTACTGACCACTGCCTTCTGGGACTTGTAGTTTTCCCCACTTTGTAACTCAATTTCCTCATTTTCTAATTTCCACTGATTTACAGTGAGCATTGATAGGATCTGGCTTACTTCTTCTCTTTTCTGATAAGGACACGCCAGTGCCTCATAACAATAGCCATCCCTTAAACTTTTACCCTTCTTCAAATAATTGCTTCTTTAAGACAATTGAGGACCTGGCTAGCTTCTAAAGAAAGATTGATCAAATAAGTGAAAATGGAACAATCAATTATTTACATAAAGACAAATAGCAAAAAGGTATCTAATCAAGTAATGCTGCAGAAGAATTAATAGACTGAAGATGTTTAACCACTTCAGTTACTGTTGCTGATTGAAACTTGTCCCATATAATTTGCAGTTTATCTAGTTTGGGCAACAATTCAAGCTTTACTTTATCTCTTAAAAGATTATCAGAACTCTTTTGGTTAATTTTTGAAGAACTATTTCAAAGGAATTAAATTAGATGCTTTATTCAAAAAAAAAAAATCAGTGAAGCCGGAGGCAGTGTTTCACAAGAAGAAAGACAAGTTGCAGATGAAGTTGTTAGCTTGTGCACAATTTTGAAAAGTTGATGGAGATTGTTACTGACTTCAGAAAGTCTTTTGTTGATATACTCTTTCTTGCTTTTCAAGATCTCCAAATAATAAAATTTACAGTGAGCTCTACACTTCCTATCTAATCCTCAGAAGGATGTTTGTGCCATTTACATTCCAGTTGTTGTAGTTGGCGTCTTAAGATGAATTAATCCTGAATGATACCTTTATTTCCAGCAATGGAAGAATTCAAAACCCAATTATATTCCAACAACTCGTGGACAATATTTTGTAGAACTTAATGCCATTTTTTGGTTCCATCCTCCAAATCCAAGTTCAAATTAGCAACAGTCAGAATGAGAGGTGAGACTACTTTTGTGATTTTCATACCTAACGACTGTTTTTTCAGGCCTACCTTTCTGATTTTCTCTGGCTGTATACTGTGACTAGAGAGAGAATCAAATTTAAAAGCATAGTTGATGACATAATGGCCTGATCAAGTTACAGGGAATACATCTTCAAAAAAAACCAAAACACTGACTAGAACAAAATTCTGTGTTACCTATTACTATTTAAGCCGCATTGAGCCTGCTTTTAGTGGGAAAGGAACGTGGAGGGGCATAATCGAACGCGAATGCCTATCTCCATGGGCGTTTATCTCTGAGAACGGGTCCGTGAAGGGGCGGGCCGAACTGTATTTTCGAAAAAATGGACGCTTTTGAGCTGGGCTCAAAAATGTCCTAATCCGAGCCATTTGGTCATGGGAGGGGCCAGGATTGGTAGTACACTGGCCCCCCTGATATGCCAGGACAACAACTGGGCACCCTAGGTCAGTGCGGTGGACTTCAGAAAAAGCTCCCACATGCATAGTTCCCTTACCACGGGTGCTCAGCTCCCAACCCCCCTCCCCCAAAACCCACTATCCACAAATGTACAACACTACCATAGCTCTTAGGGGTGAAGGGGGCACCTACATGTGGGTACAGTGGGTTTTGGAGGCCTCCCATTTACCAGCACAAGTGTTACAGGTGAGGGAGGATGGGCCTGGGTCCACCTGCCTGAAGTGCACTGCGGTACCCACTAAAAGTGCTCCAGGGACCCGCATACACGCAGGCCTCTAGGACTTGTTGCTGCTGTATAACATTGGCACACCAGTTGACACCTGAAGACTAATCTCTCCGAGAATGTCCTTTATTGGAATAACCGCGTTTACTCACAGTTAACTGCAGATCAGAGGTTGTGCCCCACTGGCAACGAATCTCCCTGGTACTGAGATTAGCAGTAGGTCAGAGCTGGCAGAATGCTGTACAATGCCCTCTTTCAGCCACATTCAAGGTAAGAACTAAATTGTCTAACGTGGCTAACACAGGAAAGGGAACTAAAACTGGCTTACAAAAATGGCCACTACCGCATGGACTACAACAGGAAACACAACAGGGCACACTCTGACCCAGTAGGCAGGGGGAAAAGCACCATGGGAGAAGAGCCTACCAACTACCAACATTGTGAGACTGTAACACAAGCTAGTGAAATCACGGAGCCCAATACCCTACACCCACCACAATACAATGCTGATGTGACCCTGTAGTGCACCCGAGAGCCACATCTGACCCAGGGAAAGGCTGTGAGAGGATCGAACACATTCTGCTGTCATGGAGGTGGGTACGGCATTTCAGGCTGGCATACAGGCTGGGAAAAAAGTTTTTAAAGTGGGGTTTTTTTTTGGTGGGAGGGGGTTAGTGACCACGGGGGGAGTCCGGGGAGGTCATCCCCGATTCCCTCCAGTGGTCATCTGGGCAGTTGGGGCACTTTTTTGGGACTTGTTCGTGAAAAAAAGGGTCCAAAAAAGTGACACAAAATCGCGGTAAAAACGCCTTTTTTTCGATTATCAGCTACAGACGCCCATCTCTCCTCAGCTGATAACCATGCCCCAGTCCCGCCTCTGACACGACTCCAACACGCCCCCATCAACTTTATTCGTTTCCGCGACAGAGTGCAGTTGGAAACGCCCAAAACCGGCTTTCGATTATACTGATCTGGGCGCCTTTGCGAGAAAAACGCCCATCTCCCGATTTGGGTCGAAATATAGGCGTTTTTCTCTTTCGATTATAAGCTGGATAGTAACATAGTAACATAGTAGATGACGGCAGAAAAAGACTTTCATGGTCCATCCAGTCTGCCCAACAAGATAAACTCATATGTGCTGCTTTTTGTGTATACCTTACCTTGATTTGTACCTGTCCTTTTCAGGGCACAAACTGTGTAAGTCTGCCCAGCACTATCCCCGCCTCCCAACCACCAGCCCCTCCTCCCACCACCGGCTCTGGCACAGACCGTATAAGTCTGCCCAGCACAATCCCCGCCTCCCGCCACCGGCTCTGCCACCCAATCTCGGCTAAGCTCCTTCGGATCCATTCCTTCTGAACAGGATTCCTTTATCTTTGTCCTACGCGTGTTTGAATTCCGTTACCGTTTTCATTTCCACCATCACCCGCGGGAGGGCATTCCAAGCATCCACTACTCTCTCTGTGAAAAAATACTTCCTGACATTTTTCTTGAGTCTGCCCCCCTTCAATCTCATTTCATGTCCTCTCGTTCTACCTCCTTCGCATCTCCGGAAAAGGTTCGTTTGCGGATTAATACTTTTCATATATTTGAACGTCTGTATCATATCACCCCTTTTTCTCCTTTCTTCCAGAGTATACATGTTCAGGTCATCAAGTCTCTCCTCATACGTCTTGTAACGCAAATCCCATACCATTCTCGTAGTTTTTCTTTGCACCGCTTCAATTCTTTTTACATCCTTCGCAAGGTACGGCCTCCAAAACTGAACACAATACTCTAGGTGGGGCCTCACCAACAACTTATACAGGGGCATCAACACCCCCTTTCTTCTACTGGTCACACCTCTCTCTATACAGCCTAACAACCTTCTAGCTACGACCACCGCCTTGTCACACTGTTTCATCGCCTTCAGATCCTCAGATACTATCACCCCAAGATCCCTCTCCCCGTCCGTACCTATCAGATTCTCCCCGCCTAACACATACGTCTCCCGAGGATTTCTATTCCCTAAGTGCATCACTTTGCATTTCTTCGCATTGAATTTTAATTGCCAAACCTTAGACCATTCTTCTAGCTTCTTCAGATCCTTTTTCATGTTTTCCACTCCCTCCCGGGTGTCCACTCTGTTACAGATCTTAGTATCATCCGCAAATAGGCAAACTTTACCTTCTAACCCTTCGGCAATGTCACTCACAAATATATTGAACAGAATCGGTCCCAGCACCGATCCTTCAGGCACACCTCCTCCGAGCGAATTCCATTCACCACCACCCTCTGGCTTCTGTCCGTCAACCAGTTCCTAATCCAGTTCACCACTTCGGGTTCTATCTTCAGCCCATCCAGTTTATTTAAGAGCCTCCTGTGGGGAACCGTGTCAAAAGCTTTGCTGAAATCTAAGTAGATTACGTCCATAGCTCGTCCCTAATTCAATTCTCCTGTCACCCAATCAAAGAACTCAATGAGGTTCATTTGGCACGATTTCCCTTTGGTAAATCCATGTTATCTCGGATCTTGCAACTTATTGGCTTCCAGGAAATTCACTATCCTTTCCTTCAGCATCGCTTCCATTACTTTTCCAATAATCAAAGTGAGGCTTACTGGCCTGTAGTTTCCAGTGCAGGATACAAATGTAATAAATAAATAAATAAATAAAATGGCTTCTCAGACAAAAACTAAATTTAAAACATTTCTATGTTCATGTGTAGAAACTGTGACTAACTGCCTAAATCCAAAATCATTTACAGTATCCATAAAAAGTCCCTGGTTGCCACCTTGCTTCTGATTGCTGGATAAATTAAAATTGCCTAAAACTACTAATCTCTCATAATTAACAGAGAGATTAGAAATAAAATCAAGTAAAGACTATAAATGATCCATACAAATTTGTGGTGGAATATACACTAATAAAAAAGGAGCTTTCTCAGAAGTCACTAAAACCTCCTGAATAGGAGAAAAATCATCTATAGACACCTGACAAAAGTTTAGACTTGATTTAAAAATGAAGCTAGCCCTCCTCCATTTTTGAAATCTTTAATCTTACCAATATATTCAAATCCAGAAGGACAAATCTGATATTCTGAACTGGTGTTAGGTTTCCAGTGGTAAGGGCAGCTTTGTTTGTGCGCTGTTCTCTGAGTATTGGGGAGAGAATAGGAAATGATCTCATTAACATCCGTTTGACTACACTTAAATACTATTTATGCTGATCTTTTGCTCACATGTTTCCTGCGCTGCAGCCCTCTGAACATTCTGTGCAGATTAACGCCAGCGCTAGTCCAGTGCTAATCGGCTCCAGCTCCAGCATTAGGTTCTGAGCATCGTCCCTCAGGTAAGGTAAGGCTGCTAGTTGTGTTGTCTTAATTGCTTGAATAGTTAGCTGGACAATGGCACTGAATATCTGTAGTACCTGAATAATTTCCAGGTCCTCCCTGATTCCAGCTCCCACCACTATCCAGCCAGTGGCGTGGGAGTGAGTGTTACTTTTCAGCAGTGCTATCCAGTGAAGTGGAACTGAATATTAGCAGTGAGGCCAGCCAGCATGAGGTAACTGGCCAGAAGCTTCTCCTGCACAGTTTAATCATTTTGAACATCACTTCTTCATTCTTTACAGTAGATGATATAGGTTTAACCAGATTTAATTGGAAGTCAACCCATGCAGCAAGTATCCATGTGCAGCTTGAGATAAGAAGTGTTACATCACTTAATTTTACTTCTGACAGGGCAGCTAGCAGTGAAGATTTTCTAAACAAATAACACCCAAAGATGGAGTGGATTTAATTTTGATTTATTTGACCACAGCTAATCTGAGACTACAGTTAGGCAATGATTAGCTAATCTCTCCTCCAGTCTCTGACCAAAGGGATAGAGAGCTGGATATCATCTGCAATTTAGCTAGTGCCAGAAGATAAAAATATTTAATAATATCAAGGACAATAAAAGTCCCTATAGAATACCTTAAAACAGGGCTACTCAATTCCAGTCCTCAAGGTTCAGGCAGGCCAGGTTTTCAGGATATCCACAATAAATATGCATGAAAGAGATTTGCATACCAAGGAGGAAGTACATGCAAATAGCTCTCATGCATATTCATTATGGATATCCTGAAAACCTGGCCTATCTGTGAACCTCATAAACCTTAATTGAGCAGCCCTGCCTTAAAATAAGGGTGAGAGGCAAACAGAAAACGATGAGCAATTGCAGAGTCTACTCTATTTGCCAGAAAAGATGAAAATAAATCTATTTTATTTTTGTTACATTTGTACCCCGCGCTTTCCCACTCATGGTAGGCTCAATGCGGCAGGCAATGGAGGGTTAAGTGACTTGCCCAGAGTCACAAGGAGCTGCTTATACCGGGAATCAAACTCAGTTCCTCAGTTCCCCAGGACCAAAGTCCACCACCCTAACCACTAGGCCACTCCTCCACTCCACTAGACAGGTTCCAGACATCCCAGTCCCCTGAATTCTGCTAAACAGTACAGGGTGATACACTATGGGGCTCATTTTCAAAGCACTTAGACTTACAAAGTTTCATAGGTTATTATGCAACTTTGTAAGTCTAAATGCTTTGAAAATCTGCCTCTATGTCAAATGCTATAGTGAGGTCCAACAAGGCTACTGAGCATCCACACACTGGTTCATATTTTTGTTGTTGTTACATTTGTACCCCGCACTTTCCCACTCATGGCAGGCTCAATGCAGCTTACATGGGGCAATGGAGGGTTAAGTGACTTGCCCAAAGTCACAAAGAGCTGCCTATGCCTGAAATGGGAATCAAACTCAGTTCCTCAGTTCCCCAGGACCAAGGTCCACCACCCTAACCACTAGGCCACTCCTCCACACACCAAAGAATGCCATAAGATCTCTGTGGTTGTTCCTAGGAACCCAAATTGTGCTGTATCCAGGATTGCACTGTCTTCAAGGAATTAATTCAGCTGATTAAGAACGTTTTCACATACCTCCCACAAAACAAGAAAAAAGATCAAATACCTTCAGTTCTTTACTAGCAAGTTTGCCTCCTTAGACATTACTTCAAAATGGAATGTGTTTTTTTTTTACATGATTTCAGCTCCTTGGGTAAATACATTTATCCATACCTCATGCAGGAGGAAATCCATGGGTTTACAGCTTTATAATTGCTTACTAGAATATTTGCGATTACTTTTTTTCTAGCTCTAAGCTTTCCTTTTCCCTTACATTAGACAAAATTCACAGTCTCTGTTTTTTGTTTATTCAGTCATTCCCTAAAGGGAATCTGTTTTACAAGACAGTCACCTGGTAAGAAGCAGTTCTGCATCTTTCTGCATCATTTTTCTCTTGCCCATGATGCCTTTTCAGTACAATGAACAGTTTCTAACAAACCATGTGCTCTAATTAATTAACAGACCTTCAGAAAATCTTGCATTTCATCACCAAAGAAATAAAAAAAATCATGTTCATCATCTTTGAAGAATTATTATTATGTTGGCCCAATAAAAGGTGTCAGAACTTTAAAATAAGTATTCTAAAAACACAGCCTATAGAAGTAACTTTTCAAGAGCTTAACTGGGATCAATACACGTACTCAGATCCTTTCAGGACCTTCACTAGCCCATTATTCTCCTGGATTCAAGGCCATACCAACTTAGTGTAGAGAGGAAGTGTATACCATTCTATTACAGCATCCCCTGCTGAAATAGCCCCAATGGTTTTGCCTGCCCTTACATAAACCAGAAACGCCTAGAGTGTGGTATGGATTTTTCTTAGTAGAATTATATGGATTTTCCAGCAGAAGTACTGTATGCTTAAGGCATTAGCCTTTGGACCTAATTAGAGTATGCCAAGTGTGAAACAACCCTTGACTTTTACGTTTGTATCTTGTGTGAAATGCATGCAAAAGTCAAAGGTTTTACGTACCCTTCTGCCTGAATGCCAAAGATAGGAGTGAATCTGAGGGCTTGAATCAAAAGCTAAAGGATTGAAGGGTCCTTTTACTAAGCTGCGGTAAAAAGTGGCCTGCGGCAGTGTAGCCGCGTGCTGGGACAGTTTTTACCGTGTCTGCAAAAAGGGGCTTTTTAAAAATGGGATGGGGAAAGGGCTTGTGGTAAAACTGAAACCAGCATGTGTCTAAAACTGGCCTGAGCCCTTAACACCACTCATTGATCTAGCGGTAAGGGCTCACATGCTACACGCACAGTGACTGGTCAGTGTGTGACAACTGCTGATTACTGCCGGAAACAGCGCGTGTGGGAGGAAATAAATAAATCATCTAGGTGTTATGTGCTGTCTGTAGTTTCTTATGATTTGATCTTTGCAGCCTACATAAATACTTTTGCAGTAGTCTACATGGGTTAGCACCATGGTGGATGCTTGGAATGCCCTTCCGCGGGAGGTGGTGGAGATGAAAACAGTAACGGAATTCAAACATGTGTGGGATGTGCATAAAGGAATCCTGTGCAGCAGGAATGGATCCTCAGAAGCTTAGCCGAAATTGGGTGGCAAAGCAGGTGGGGGAAGAGAGGTTGGTGGTTGGGAGGCGAGGATAGTGGAGGGCAGACTTATAAGGTCCATGCCAGAGCCGGTGATGGGAGGCGGGACTGGTGGTTGGGAGGTGGGAAATACTGCTGTGCAGACTTGTACGGTCTGTGCCCTGAAAAAGGCAAGTACAAATCAAGGTAAGGTATACACATGAGTTTATCTTGTTGGGCAGACTGGATGGACCATGCAGGTCTTTTTCTGCCGTCATCTACTATGTTACTATGTTACTATGTTGCGGAATGACTCCCTGGGAAAGCAAGGTTTTAGACGTTTGAGCTTCCACATAGTGTGGAGCATTTTCTTGGTCGTGTTCTTAGCTTGGCTTTCTAGCATTCGGTTGCAGTCAATTGTTATTTCTAAGATTTTCAAGTGGTCTGAGATTGGGAGGGATGAACCCTGTGCGTTAATTGCTGAGGGGGGGGGGGGGGGCATTATTGTATTGGGACGAGAGAATGAGACAAAGGGGATTCCATGATGTTCATGCTGTTTATTATTTCCTTGGTGATTTCTTTGGGGTTCTGTTTGAAGGGAATATAGACGGTGATGTCATCTGTGTAGAGAAATGGATTGAGGCCTTGTTTGGATAGAGATTTAGCCAGTGGTGTCATCATTAGGTTGAATAATATAGGTGAGATCGGTGATCCTTGTGGTACTCCACATTCCACTTTCCAAGGTGGAGATATATCTGAGTTTGATTTGACTTCCCTTGATCCAGAAGAGTACTTTTCCTGTAATTCCTATCTTGTCAAGGATTCTCAGTAGTATGTGGTGGTCGACTATATCGAATGTGCTTGATAGGTGAAATTGGAGTAGGAGAATGTTTTTACCCCTTGCTATTTCCTGTTTGAATCTGGTCAGGAGTGTGGTTAGTATTGTTTTAACGTAAATGATTGATTTTATTACAGCTAGGGAAAGTATCGGTGTCCTGGTGAGTCCTGGCATTCAGCCATTAGAGTGAACCGGCTGCAGAAGCTGTTTAGTTATTCTGCTCTTTCTGTAATATATTGAATTTTCCTATTGATTTCTGTTTGACCCCCTCAAATATTGTGGACTAAATAAGGATGTAATCTTACTGTTTGATTTTTTGGGGTACTTTTGAATATTTTTCTGTTCTTCAAGTTTATGATATATGTATACTTGATTTATATGATTAAAAGCATAATAATAATAATAATAATAATCATCATCATCATCAAAGCAGCAGTCCCAGAACAGACCCCTGGGGAACCCCACTATCTACCTTTATCCATTGAGAATACTGACCATGTGCTCTTTTAACCAGTTTTTAATCCACAATAGAATTGTCAAGGTTGTGGCTGTGCCCTTATGTCCAGACCTACTGTTTCTCTGTATCTAGCTCTGTGACCTCTCCAGTCTGCCTTTTTTCCTGTTGTTGTTCTTCCTGTTAGCCAAGCCTCGCTTTGGTGTGCCTGAAGCCAAGCCTCGCTTTGGTCTCCCTGCTTCTGCTTCATTTCCTACTTGTGACATCATCAGCCTACTCCTTTATAAGGACAGAGGGAGCTTTCCTGCGTTGCCGTTGCAACAGGTCTATTTTCCTTTTTCTTGTTGTACTGTTGTTTGATTCTGAGGGAATTGGTCTTGTTATGCTGTGTCTTTGGGCACAGCCCTGAGCCCTGTATGAGTAGTTTTGGTTTGAATCTGTATGGATTACTTTCCTGTTAGGTTTCCTCTCAAGCAAAGCCCTCGCCTGTTTCTTTGTGTGTGTTGTTCTGGTTTAAACCTGTATGGATTACTAGCCTGTTAACTTTGCTTCCAAGCAAAGCCATGTTCTGTTTTCCTGTGTGTGGTTCTGGTTTGAACCTGAATAGATTCCTTTCTTGTTATCTAGGCTCTCCAGCTTAAGCCTGTTCTATTTCCTTGTGTGGTTTCCCTTGTTACCTTTCACTGTTCAGAGAGCTGGTTGTTGCCAGCCCAGCTGCTTTCCTTGATTACCTTGCTCCCATGCAGCTGGGTGTGCTCTGTCTCTGCCTGCCTTTCCAGCTGT